>NC_047052.1:54827231-55152945 GCF_011762595.2 Tursiops truncatus | reverse complement strand
TTCTCTAGCTGACCTCATAGAGGGTTATCACAGGGCTTTGTGACAATTTATTATCGGGAATGTCTTGTACATTGTAGGTTTTTTTTTTTTTTTTTTTGACATGCCACATGGCTTGTGGGATCTCAGTTCACTGACCAGAGATTGAACCCTGGCTGCAGCAGTGAAAACCCAGAATCCTAACCATTAGGCCACCAGGGAACTCCCACATTGTAGGATTTTTAGCAGCATCCCTGGCCTCCACCCACTAGGTGGCAGTAGCACTCGCTCTACTGTCCACAATTGTGATGATCAAAATTGTCTCTAGGTGGTGCCAAATGCCTGCTGGTGGGGCGCGCAAAGTTGGACCCTGTTGAGAAAAATGGGTTATGGGAGGATGAAATAAGGTGATGTTCTCAGTATGGTCCTATGCACGGGACAAGAACTCAGTGAAAGTTATCTTTTCGTTTTCCATCATCCAGGTCACTTCCTTTTGACGAACTTGCTGCTGGACAAGCTGAAAGCCTCTGCTCCTTCGCGCATCATCAACCTGTCGTCCTTGGCCCATGTTGCTGGGCACATAGACTTCGAGGACTTGAACTGGGAGAAGAGGAAGTATGACACTAAGGCAGCCTACTGCCAGAGCAAGCTGGCCGTTGTCCTCTTCACCAAGGAGCTGAGCCGGCGGCTGCAAGGTGTGTGTGTGGCGAGCCTCGCTGGTCTCCCCTTTCCTTTAGCTCCGAGCCTGAAACAGTCCTGCTGTGACTCTGGGTGGACGGGAGGTCAAGCATTGACTCCAGGACCGAGTAGGCAAACATATGACACGCTCACCACCACGCTCCCCGCTGGTGCCTGAAGCAGACATCACTAACCAATCACAGCATCCTTCTCTGCTCATCCTGGACAGGCACCTGAGCCTTTGGTGCTCTAGACCAGTGAAGCTTTGGCAATACCTGGAGACGTTTTTCGCTGTCAGTTTGCGGAGCAGGGGCAGATTGGGTGATGTTCCTGGCATCTGGTCGGCAGAGGCCAGCGATGCTGCTCAGCTTCCTACAAGGCACAGGATAAAGAATCATCTGACCTCAGTGTCCATAGTGCTGCAGTTGAAAAGTCTGCCCTTTGCCTTTGCTTCTCAAAGAGGCAGTAGACCAGCAGTGTCAGCTCACCTGGGTGTTTGTCATAATTGCAGCATCTCAGACCCCACCCTGGCCCACTGCTTCAGACTCTGTGGGGTGGAGCCCGGCGGTCTGGGCTTCTCAAGCCCTCCAAGTGATTTTTACACACTCAGGTTCAGAGGCTCTGCCCTGGACAGCCATGAGACAGAGCTGCCTTGCAAGTGAAACTGGGGATGTGGAGGTTTCAGAGCAAGAGGGCGACATGGATTCAGGGGGAGCCCCCTAGGATGGTTGGGGTGAACCTGAGGTCTGCCTGCCTCACTTTTTCCTTCTCTCCCCAGGCACGGGTGTGACTGTCAATGCCTTGCACCCTGGCGTGGCCAGGACAGAGCTGGGCAGACACACGGGCATGCACAGCTCCACCTTCTCCAGCTTCACGCTCGGTAAGTCCCCTCCCAGTTTGGGGTCCCTTAACTGAACCCCTGTCCTCCTAGCTTGGGGCTCAGGACCCTCCCTCAGTGTATTAGGGTCTTCCTGAGAAACAGAACCAATAGGATGTGTACATAGATATTTAGAGAGATTTATTAGGGGGGATTGGCTCATGCATCTGTGGGGCCTGAGAAGTCCCAGGATCTGATCTGTATGCCAGAGGCCCAGGAAGGCTGACGGTGTAGTTGCAGTCCAAACCCAAAGGCCTGAGGACCAGGGGAACCGATGGCCTAAGTCCCAGTCCAAGTTGAAGGCCAGGAGGGCCAGTGTCTGAGGCCAGGAGGAAATGGATGTCCCTGCTCAAGGAGAGAGAGAGAATTCGTCCTTTCTCCACCTTTTTGTTCTGTTTTCACCCCCAACAAACTGCATGGTGCCCACCCACATTGGTGAGGGTGGATTTTACATAGTCTGTTGATTCAAATGCTAATCTCTTCACACCCTCACAGACACCCCAGAAATAATGTGTTACCTGCTCTCTGGACATCCCTTAGCCCTGTCAAGTTCACACATAAAATTAACATCACACTCAGACTATCTCGGGGGCTTTGCTCTGCCCCCTGCCCTGTATCTTCCCTGGTACTGAGTCACTTTCATATGTCTGCCCAGCCTGCCAGCCTCAGAATAGCCCCGGGAAACAGGCCAGAGCCTGTTTGATGAGACTGTTTCAGAGGTGGAGGTCATGGAGCTGACTTCCTGGAGTCCGGCCATGCTTGGGCTAACTCCAGTTTCATCCCAAACTAGCTGGGCCACCCAGCAAAGTGACTTCTCTCCGAAACTCCCTTTCCTTATCTGCAAAATGAGGGTCATAATAGTACCTGCCTCAGTGGGGAGGATTAGATGAGACCTCCCTAAAAGAGCCAGCACAATTCCTGGCCGAATAAATAATTAGAGCTTTATAACTAGTGTTTATAATCCTGAAAAACATTTAGTTGGTGGGGGCTAGGTATCAGCGACCTTAAGCTGAAGCTGGCACTGGAGACACTCAATACACAGAAGCTACTTTAAAGAAAGATCAGGTGGGATGAGGACTTGGGGCTGACATAGAGGAGGGGGACCTTCTGTTTGCCTGGGAAAAGCCAGGGGGCTTCCTGGAGGAGGCAGCTTTCAAGCTGGTCCCTGCATCTAGAATTATTTGTCTGGGCAGTGCCAGTGAAGGGAGCTCCTGGTGTTGGGAAACAGAGGGGTAAAGGCCTGGAGGAGAGCTCTGTGGGACTCCAGGGAAACTTATGGCCTTCGTGGGCCCTGAGCCACCTGGGGTGGTGCTGGGCTTTCTGTATCTTCCTCTCTGAATGTGTGGACTGAACTCTCTGTGGGCCGATGCAGGGCCCATCTTCTGGCTGCTGGTCAAGAGCCCCCAGCTGGCGGCCCAGCCCAGCACCTACCTGGCTGTGGCGGAGGAGTTGGAGGGCGTTTCTGGAAAGTACTTTGAGGGACTTAAAGAGAAGGCTCCGGCCCCGGAAGCTGAGGATGAGGAGGTAGCCGGGAGGCTTTGGGCTGAAAGTGCCCGCCTTGTGGGCTTGGAGATGTCCTATGGATCCTCTGAGAGGGGACAGCGCCTCCCCAAATAACTTCTTGGAGCAGGTATGAAAGCCACCAGGGAGGCAGTCACCAAGGTGGAACAGCAACCAACCAAAGCTGGCGGCCATGCCTGAAGCACCCTCTAGGTGGCAGTATTGGCCAAGGAATGCTGGCTGCCACGGCCACTGCACCCTCTAGGTAGCAGTCTTGGCCAAAGAATGCTGGCTGCCATGCCTGCAGCGTCCTCTAGGTGGCAGTATTACCCCTTTTCTGGCCACAGTGGATTGGACAGCAGGTGAGCACTTGACCCAGGGGCTGGCTGGTACAGTGTGCCCTGCTGCCAACAGGTGAGCTGGGCCATCAGATGCCTCCCTTGGGAATCCAAACCAGGAATTTTGGGGTGCGGCATCAGCTCCCTCTGGTGTGGGCCGTGTGGGGGACTGGATGGCCGGCCATGGGCAAGTTGTCTGGCTGATGCTTGAGTTCATGGTCCCCCGTTGGACCTTGCACACCTCCAGTCTCCTCTCTGAGCCTTGGTTTCTCCAGCTGTAAACTGTGCGGAATAACCTGACTACCTCATTGGATGGCCGTGAGTTATCGCTGGGCTTGGAGAATGGCCGCTGCATATTCCTTGCCGTTGGACGTTTACTGAGGACCTTCTGTGTGCCAGACCCTGGCAAGGCGCTGGGGATGCCCTCCAGGAACAGACCGACTCAGACCTGGCCTTATTATCGCCGCGTCACGCCGGGGACAGCATGGTGTGGAGGAACCACTGCGGAAACAGGATGCCTGGGATCACGACCTTCCCTCCCATCCCCACTCGCCAGCTGCCATGCTGTGGGCGGCCCTTGGAGGGACCCGAAGTGGGCCTCTCTGGGCTGAACGCAAGGAGCGAACAGTTCTGAGAGAAAGACAGATACCATATGATATCATCGTATGTGGAATCTAATTAAAAAATGATAGAAACGAACTTATTTACAGAACAGAAACAGACTTACAGATATCAGAAAACAGACTTACAGTTCCCAGAGGGGAAACGTGTGTGTGATGGGGAGGGATAAATCAGGAGGTTGGGATTGACATACACACACTACTATATAAGATAGCTAACCAACCAGGACCTGCGGTGTGGCACAGGGGACTCTACTCGGTATTCTGTGATAACCTGTATGAGAAAATCTGACAAAGAATGAATACGTGTGTATGTATAACTGAATCACTTTGCTCTACGCCTGCAACCAACACAACATTGTAAATCAACTATACTCAAATAAAAGTAAAAAAAAAAAAAGAGTGAACAGGTATGGTTCCTTCTGGAGGCTCCCAGGGAGAACCTGTTTCCTTAGTTTTTCCAGCTTCTGGAGGTGCCTGCACTTCTTGGCCTGTGGCCCCTTCATCTGCAGAGCAGACAATGGCAGGCCAGGTCCTTCTCACGCTGCCGTCTCTCTGTTTCTCCCGCTTCTGCCTCCATCTCCTGTTTTTAAGGACTCTTGTGATATCACTTGGCCCATCCGGATAATCCAGGATCATCTTCCTCCTTTAAAGTCAGCTGATTAGCAACTTTAATCCCATCATCCACCTTAATCCCCCCTTTGCCTTGTAAAGTAACAGGGTTCTGGGGACTAGGATGTGGACACGTTTGGGAGGACCCTCTTTTCTGCCTACCGCTCTGTCCCTTTCAAAATCTGCTTCCTTAGCACCCCCAGTGTACTTCCCATGCGTTCCCTTCTGCTCAAATAAAGAGGAATAAGCTTCAGGGACTTCCCTGGCAGTCCAGGGGTTAGGACTCTGCGCTTCCACTGCGGGGGGCATGGGTTCGATCCCTGGTCAGGGAACTAAGATCCCACATGCCACATGGCGAGGCCAAAAGAAATTTAAAAAAAAAAAAAAAAAAAAAGGAGTCAGCTTCACTAGTGTGGCTTGCAAGCAAATCGACTGGGAAGAACAGATTTTTAAAATCACAAACTCCCTACCCGCTAAAAAAGAAGAAAAACACTTGGGAGTGTGTTAGCAAGAAGAGGAGCTGGAATTCAAAGTCTGATTCTAGAACCCACTTTCTTTTTGGGGGGAGCGTTAGAGGTCTGAATGCCCAGGAGAACAGCTAATCACAGGGCGATTTGTCTATTATGTAGGTGTGAGCAACACACCTCAGGGCTAATGCTAACCACAAACCTTCACAACCAATATCTGCTTCCTTTCTGAAACGGAAGCCCCAAGGATCACAAATGTTAACTCACACATCAACCTAATCGCCGTCTACTTCTCTGAAGGCTTTGAGGTGATTCACAAACCTAGCTACGACCTTCAGACTGATGAAAGATGATAGAAACCAATCTCAGAACAATGCAAAACAAAACCCAGAGCCACAGAAGCCCAGAGAGGAGATGGTGCAAAGTAATAAACAGACCCGGGAATGCAACGTGAAAGGACAATGCTTCAGGGGGTGGGTTCTTCACAAAGGGAAACCAAGTCAGGGTCAAATCCTCACACCTCACTCTGGGGCTTGGGAATTCTGTCAGGATGCCTTGGGCTGCTGATGACAGGACATACTCAGAGGATGTAAGCCGAGCTGACTTTCACCCCAGGCAAAAGCAGGAAGGAACACTATTTCACAGAAGTAGAAGCCCAGGGGTGTGGCAGGCTTTGAGTTCAGTGACATCATCAAGATTCCTACTGCAAGATGACGGTCTGACAGTTACCAGTGCAACGTCATTCCAAGGCTGGGTGTTTGTAACAGGTTGAATGGTGGGGTGCCTCCCCCTAAAAGATACGTCCAAGTCCTAACTCCAAATACCTGTGAACGGGAGCCAATTTGGAAAAAGTTGCTTTGCCGATGTAATTGGGGATCTCGAGGTGAGATTGTCCTAGATTATCTGGGTTGACCCTAAATCCAACAAGTGTCCTTAGAAGACAGAGCAGAGGAAGAAGCAATGAGGGGATTGAGGGCAGAGATGGATGATGGAGCCTCAAATCGAGGAATGGCTGGACCCCCCAGCAGCTGCAAAGGGCAAGGAACAGAATCTCCCCCAGAGCTGCTGGAGGGTGTGTTCCCCACCCCGCCCAGCCCCGCCACCTTGACTTTGGACTTCCGGCCTCTGGAAGTGTGAGAGAATACATTTATGTGTTCTGAGTCACCAAGGTGATGGTGTTTGTTACAGCAGCCGGAGGAAGAAACTAGTGCAGTCTCTTTGGGGGGTGGGTCACGAGATGACTGTCAGAGCCAATCTGGGCCACTTGTTTTCTTGTTTTTTGCCCAGTGACGGGGAGAGAAGCATTTCTCTTTTATTTGTCAAATTGGGCTGAGGTCATGCGCTCATCTTAGAACCCACAAAAGCCCCCCAGGGAAAGGCAGAAGGTAACGGACTTCAAGCAGGGTTTCCCAACACCAGCGCTGCTAACACTTGGGGCCGGATAATTCTTTGCTGTGGGGCAGGGGTCTGTCCTGTGCGCTGTAAGATGTCGAGCAGCAGTCCTGGTCTCTACCCACCAGATGCCAGTAGCCCCCACCGGCCGGGTGAGACCCCCAGAACTGTCTGCAGACATTGCCACACGTCCCCGAGGAGGGAAACTCGCCTTCGGTCGAGAACCACGGATGGAGGCGGATCTGGGTATGTTTGTGGGTCTGTGAGCGAGCCGAGGGTGGGGTCAGGTGGAGCTAGTCTCCAGCACACGGGGGCCTCGCTTATTCTCACCTGGGCTTCATTGGGGTGGAGTGCAGCTGACAGGCAAGGTGCTGGGAAACAGGTCGTAATGGAAACAGTACAGGTGACTGACTCAGGGCAGCCTATCTCCTATGGAAGACATGTCACGAAATCCAGAGGTCCTCCTGAAGCTGCAGGGCAGGCGCTGCTGAAAATCCGGCGAGGGGTCTTCTTATCACAGTGGCAGAGCTTCCAAGGAAATGAAGTAAGCATTCTTGGAACCCACCTGAGACCTGGGATTGGGTCATTGGTGTGGACGAACCTGAAGATCTTGAGCTGCTCAGTTTCCCTGAGAACACCCCCGTTGCTGGAGACCAGCACCCCTTGAGGGACGGTCGTGGTCCTTCGTCAAGCAGGTGCCTCACAAGATGATGTTCATCATCTCGAGGTCCGCCTCATCACCTGTGGCGAATCCCAGCTCACACGCTGGTGCA
Organism: Tursiops truncatus; assembly: GCF_011762595.2. NCBI lineage: Eukaryota > Metazoa > Chordata > Mammalia > Artiodactyla > Delphinidae > Tursiops > Tursiops truncatus. The sequence continues at coordinate 55,145,712 of NC_047052.1, read as the reverse complement.
TTGCAGGGTCTGGCTGAGATGAACCTGGGGACCATACCTGGGAGTGCATTTCGGGGGAGTTAGACTGGGGATGAAATATGAGACCAGCTGTGGAGAATCCATGGGCAGAGGGTCACTCATCTATAATGAAGGTTTTATTTAATATTTCAGGCTTTCTGGGTAGCTGGAGACTGTGGCAACTGCATGAGAACGTGTCTCCCACATAACCTCTAAAGACGGTGCAGCCTTATATTAATGTCCTGATTTCGTTGATTGCACTGTGGTTACGTACGAGAACGTCTTTGCAGGAAAACCCATCAGGATTTAGATGGTGGGGCATCAGGTCTGCAACTTAGTCTCAGACGGTTCAGGTAAAAGTCCTTTGGACTTAAAGTATAGCTGATTTACAATATTATATGAGTTTCAGGCGTACAACATAGTGATTCACAATTTTTTTAAAAAAATTATGTATTTTTTGGCTGCATTGGGTCTTTGTCGCTGCGTGCGTGCTTTCTCTAGTTGCGGCAAGCAGGGACTACTCTTCCTTGTGGTGCCTGGGCTTCTCATTGCGGTGGCTTCTCTTGTTGCGGAGCTCGGGCTCTAGGCGCGTGGGCTTCAGTAGTTGTGGCATGTGGGCTCAGTAGTTGTGACTCACTGGCTCTGGAGTACAGGAGTTGTGGCGCATGGGCTTAGTTGCTCCGTGGCATGTGGGATTTTCCCGGACCAGGGCTCCTAACCTGTGTCCCCTGCATTGGCGGGTGGATTCTTAACCATTGCGCCACCACGGAAGTCCTGTGATTCATAATTTTTAAAGGTTATACTCCATTTATAGTTATTATAAAATATTGGCTACATTCCCTGTGTTGTACAATATATAATTTTACCTTATTTATTTTATACATAGTAGTTGTGTGAAAACCACCACCAGAAAGAGAAAGGTGTGAAAATAGTAAAAAAGCGTTCAGACACATCAGGGCACTGACTACTACGGTCTTGGAAACGTGACCCTCCTTTGAGAAAAGAGAATTGAAATTAAAGGGGAGAGGTACCTTTTGTATACCGCATGGTGAAGGGAAAAAGGAGAGAGAAAGAAAAATTAGGATTTTGTAAGAAAAAAAGGAAAAAAAAAAATCAAGGACTTAAAACTCCCCCTATTTGCTAGTCATCTAGTAAAAAGCTGTACTTCACTACCCTGACAGCAGAGGGCACCCTTGTACTAAAAACTTTATGGTAGCAATCACAAGTGTTAAATATATATTTAGGAATACATTGAACAAGAAATGTGCAAATCACCAGCTCTCTACATAGAAATGCATGGGCACAAATAGGGCACAAATAGGAATTATCAAACACTTCCACCAAAAGAAGCCACCCCCCCACCTCCAAAAATGAGAATCCAAAAATTCAGTTGATATACAACTAAGAGCAGAATTGCTGTCATGTGGTAACAACTTGAGGAACTGCCAGATTGTTTTCCACCCGAGTTCGGAAAAACATTATTCACAACAGCCAAAAAGTGGAAGCAACCCAAGTGCCCATCACCAGATGAATGGTGGTCTATCCATACAATGGAATATTATTCAGTCATAAAAAAGGAATGAGGGCTTCCCTGGTGGCACAGTGGTTGAGAGTCCGCCTGCCGATGCAGGGGACACGGGTTCGTGCCCCGGTCCAGGAAGATCCCACATGCTGCGGAGCAGCTGGGCCCGTGAGCCATGGCCACTGAGCCTGCGCGTCTGGAGCCTGTGCTCTTCAACGGGAGAGGCCACAACAGTGAGAGGCCCGCGTAGCGCAAAAAAAATAAAAAATAAAAAAAAGGAATGAAGCACTGACGCATGCCATAACATAGATAAACCTTGAAAACATTATGCTACGTGGAATTGCCACCTGGAAATATACTTATGGAATGCCTTTTCTGTATTTAAGGAGGGCAAATCCTTGCACTAGGCAAAAGAATCCAGTTTTAAAAAAAAGGTATATGCAGGAGAAAAACTTCAGAATTTAATGAGTGGCCTTAAACTAAATACATCATGGAGCTTAAGATTTTCAGTGAAAGATAGCATCTTTGGGGGGTTTTGCCCTTCACACTCCAGCCCATAACGTGGAGTGAAGCCAAAGCTGTGACCAGGCTTGGGGATAGTTTTTCCATTTATCTCCCCCGCTTACACACACCATCAAGGACTTCCTCAGGGCAGAATCTCCTTGTTGGTATCTGTTCAATTTACAGATGCAGACTCAGCAATTTCTCCCTCAAAATGTAGCCTATGAATATACATGCATGTGGGAAACATGATGTGTTGATGACATTTGTAAACGCATGTCAATTGCATTTCTTTAATACAGCAAGGCTGGAAACAACGTAAAAGCCAGCAATGCGGGTCATCTTAAGCAAATAATGGCGCATCCAAGAAAAGGAACGTTCTGCAGCTGTTAGGAAGCACCAACACTATTTTGCTGTTATTTTTATTTTATTTTATTTTATTGCTGTTATTTTAAAACACATTGTATGGGAGAAGTGTTCAATGAGGGCATAGTGAAATGTGGGTGGATGGGACTTATGTGCCTGGACCCCAGCCGGCGTGGACACCATAGACCTGCAGCAAGATAGTAGAGAGAGGGACAGGAGATAAACACAGTACCTCACGAGTAGGCACTATTTTCCCCATGTGGCCAGGACCAACCATCATTAACATGTGTCCGAGAGAGCTTAAAATGAGAGTCCTTCCAAGGAGCCCTTTGGGGCTGGAAATTCAGGAGTGGGGTCATCTCCTTAGAGGTGACACACTAGGAGGATATTCCCGGGGTTGGACGGCGTGGCAAGAGAAGGTGTAGGTTGACGGAGAAGATTTGGTGGATCTGATGAAATGGAATTGAGAAGAAGAAAAAGCAGAGGGGGGTGAGTCAGAGAGAGGAGAAAACTTGTCTTGAACCCCCGAAGCTGAGGATGGAAGATTTCGGAAGAGCCTAGGATCACAAGTGCCAGAGAGCGTGGAGAAGCACGGGGAAGCTGACGTGGGGAGAGAAGTTGTGGATTGAACCAAGGGCTGATGACTCCTCCTTGCCAGCCTCCACCGTTGTCGTGACGTCTTCCGCTCCAGGGTCTCCCCAAAGGGAACACGAGCAGTGGCCAGAGCTGTGCACTCGAATGAAGCATTGTGCAGCGGAGAATCTTGGGGTGTGGTTCACAGTTATGAGGGCTCCTCCGCGGTCGGCTGAGGCTCACGAGCTCTTGACTTCCTCTTGAAATCCTTTCTGCTGAACCAGGCATCAACCAGGAAGACCCCCAGGATCACCAGAGACATTGCAGCCGGAGCGAAGCGGACGACGTTCTCTGCATCGTGGTTCCCAGGGGCAGCATCTGGGGACAGAGACAGAGAAATTCCTGATGTGGAAACTTGCCCAGTCTCACATCAGAAACCCCAGACTCTTTTTTTTTTTTTGGCCTCACTGCTGGGCATGTGGGATCTTAGTTCCCTGACCAGGGATGGAACCCCGCCCCCTGCATTGGAAGCACGGTGTCTTAATCACTGGACCACCAGGGAAGTCCCCAGAAGCCCCAGACTTTTAAAAAATCGGATTTATTTATTTTTGGCCAAGGCACGTGGCTTGCAGGATCTTAGTTCCCCAACCAGGGATCGAACCCACGCTCTTGGCAGTGAAATTGTGGAGTCCTAACCACTGGATGGCCAGGGAATTCCCAAAAATTGTTTTTAAAAATTGAAGTATAGTTGATGTACGATATTATATGTTACAGGTGTACAATATAGTGATTCGCAATTTTAAAAGATGATACTCCATTTACAGTTATTATAAAATGTTGGCTCTATTCCCCATGTTGTACAATATATCCTTGTGCCTTATACCTAACAGTCTAAACAGAAGCCCCAGATTTGAAAGTCATCATAGTTTTCTACAGCTGCGGTAACAAATTACCACAAACGTAGTGGCTTAGAACAACACTGATGTCTTATGATTCTGGAGGTCAGAAGTCCAAATGGGTCTCACTGGGCTTAAATCAAGGTGTTGGCAGGGCTGCCCTCTGGAGGTTCTGGGAAAGAATCTGTTTTCTTGCCTTTCCCAGCGTCCAGAGGCGGCCTGACCTCGTCTGCTCATGGCCCCTTCCTCCATCTTCACATCTATCAATGACGAGTTGAGTCATTCCTATATCACATCACTCTGACACTATTTCTTCTACATTCAGAAACCCCTGTGATGCACTCAGCCTGCTGGGTTACTCCAGGGTGGTCTACTTACTTGCAACCTTAAATCAACCATAATTCCTCTCTGTGGTACCGGATTCCCAGGTTCTGGGGAGGAGGGTGTGGACATCTCTGGGGCACAATTACTCTGCCTAGTATCAACAATTGTTTTCTCATCCACTCGGTTTGATCATTCTCAGCCAGGTAGCCCTGTTTGAACTGAGAACTCCCGAGTACCAGAATCATGGCATGGCGTTGTTCAGGTTGTTAACTGCATAAGAGCAGTTGGTCAGTGGGTGGATAGGAGTATAACTATTCTGCTCTTCTCTCGCCAGATCACAGGCCCTAGCTGAAGGCAATGGTTGCTTCTAGGACTGATTTTTTTTTGGGCCACGCTGCACGGCTTGTGGGATCTTAGTTCCCCGACCAGGGATCGAACCTGGGCCCTCAGCATGAGAGCACAGAGTCCTAACCACTGGACGGCCAAGGAATTCCTTAGGACTGATTTTTTTCTTCCAAGTAATGAAGCAACATTTTAGGGGATAATGACTTGTAGTGGGTTGAACAGTGCCCCTCTCCCCTCCCAAGATGTGTCTGTCCAGAGCCTCAGAATGTGACCTTATTTGGTATTACAGATAAGGGTCTTGAAGATGTAATTAAGGGAAGGATCTTGAGTCCTCCAGTCCTGGATTAGGGTGAGTCCTAAATCCAGTGATGAGCGTGCTTATTAGAGGCAGAAAAGGAGAAAATGGAGGGCAGAGATTGCAGCGATGGAGCTATAAGCCAAGGGAGGCCAAGAATTGCGTCCACCAGCAGCGGGGATAGAGGCATGGAGTGGATTTTCCTTCAAAGCCTCCAGAAGGAACCAACCCTGATGACCCTTGATTTTGGACTTGGCCTCCAGAACTGTGAGAGAATAGTTTTTTTTATTGTACATTTTTACAATTAAAAATTTTTACTTATTTAAAATATTCCAATTTTTTATTGGGATAAAATACACATAACATACATCTACCATCTTAATCCTTTTTAACGTACAGGTCAGTGGTATTAAAGACAGGCACACTGTTGCGCGACCCTCACCACCATCTATCTCCAGAACTCTTTGCATCTTGCAAAACTGAAACCCTGTATCCATTAAATATTTCCTCATTCCTTTGTCCCCATCCCCTCAGGCCCTGGCACCCACCATTCTATTTTCTGTCTCTGTGATTTTGGCCACTCATAGAAGTGGAATTATACAGTGTTTATCTTTCTGTGGCTGGCTTATTTCACTTAGCATAATGTCAATTTCCTGTTCTTTCAAGCAACCAACTTTGTGGTAATTTGTAGGACAGCACTAGGAAACTACTACAGGGCTCTTCAAGTAACTTATCAATACTGTATGGAGGTGAAGGTCTAAAAGGATTATGAGAATTATGATCAACAGCTGGGGCTGCCCCTGATTTCCCTCACCTCAGACTAACTTCACCTGGAGCAGGGGATGCCCCAACAATATTACTCACTGTTGCTTTTATTTCTTTTTTTTTTTAAAGGTGGAATTTTTTTGATGTGGACCATTTTTAAAGTCTTTACTGAATCGGTTACAATGTTGCTTCTTTTTTAAAATAAACTTATTTATTTATTTATTTATGGCTGCGTTGGGTCTTCGTTGCTGCGCGCGGGCTTTCTCTAGTTGTGGTGAGCGGGGGCTACTCTTCATTGCAGTGCGCGGGCTTCTCATTGTGGTGGCTTCTCTTGTTGCGGGGCATGGGCTCTAGGCGCGCGGGGTTCAGTGGTTGTGGCACGTGAGCTCAGTAGTTCGCAGGCTCAGTAGTTGCAGGCTCAGTAGTTGTGGCACATGGGCTTAGTTGCTCCACGGCATGTGGGATCTTCCCAGACCGGGGCTTGAACCCGTGTACCCTGCATTGGCAGGTGGACTCTTAACCACTGCACCACCAGCGAAGGCCACATTCCTGTCAGGCATGTGGGAATCTTAGCTCCTGGACCAGGGATCGACCCTGCACCCCCTGCATTGGAAGGCGAAGTCTTAACCACTGGACCACCAGGGAAGTCCCTAAAGGTGGAAGCTTTAATTAATGGAATTAATTTTTTAAAAGCCAGCTTTCGGTTAGTTTTGGGTTTTATGAAGTTTTTTGTTTTTTGGTTTAATACCTTTTTTTTGGCTGAAACTTGTGGGATCTTAGTTTCCTGACCAGGGATGGAACCTGTGTCCCCTGCAGTGGAAGCTTGGAGTCCTAACCGCTGGACAGCCAGGGAAGTCCCTCACTGTTGCTCTTTCAGGGCTAAGATCCCCTCCATCTCTGCCCCATGTTTTCAACCCCAGTAGCACTGGGTCTGCAATCCCCATCAGGGACTCTTTGGTCACAGGTCAACAAGCTGACATTTGAAAATGGTCTGCCCCACAGACCCTCATACAATGATGGAAATGTCCTTTATCATTTGAGTTTTACTACTGATTCTCTAGGGCTGTGCTGTCCCATATGGGAGCCGTTAGGCACTCAGTGGCTGCAGGGCACATCACGTGCCTATTGCAACTGAGGAAGTGAATTTTAAGTTTTATTTAATTTTCATTAACTGAAAGCAAAAGAACTGCCTCTAGCTAGCTGCTGCCATAGTCTGGGAGTCCCGGGAGCAGGTGGGAAGCGTGGGGACCCCTCACCTCTCTCTGGGAGCATCAGGACATCACCGGGTTCTGACCAGAGGTCGGGGAAGTTCTTGTGTAGACCGTGGTAGCGTCCGTAGGTCCCCGGGTGCATCAGGAAGATGGCATTCACAGGAAAGTCGGCCTCAAAAGCCCCAGCTCTGTACTTGGAGCTTAGGTTCTGGGCAAATTCTACTCTTCCATTCCTGGAAAGAACGAGTGTGTCACACCAGGTCTCTGAGTGATACCGCAGACTGAGCTTCTTAGAGGGGGTCTTCTTGGAGGAGGAGCCTCAGTGAGTCGAGAGGGAGGGTTTTCTGTCCACACCTGGGAAGGAAGAGAGGCAAGGTGGTGAGTGGGCGGGCGCCGCCCCCCGCTCCCTCCCGATTTAACCTGAGCACATCTTCCTAACGCCCAGAAAGCATGCTTCCTGTCTTGCTACACCTGTCAGGAGCTTGAGGCCTCTCCAATTCTGTCCTTGTTTCCTCTGTGTCTCTTTTTCTCCCTGATTCATTCAGTCTCCATTACTGTTCCTCTCACCCAGGAGTCCTTACTGTGACTCAAAAGGTCCTACAGGGGGGCTTCCCTGATGGCACAGTGGGTTAAGAATCCGCCTGACAATGCAGGGGACACGGGTTCGAGCCCTGGTCCGGGAAGATCCCACATGCCGCGGAGTAACTAAGCCCATGCGCCACAATTACTGAGCCGGCGCTCTACAGCCACAACTATTGAGCCCGCATGCCACAACTACTGAAGCCCGAGCGCCTAGAGCCCGTGCTCTGCAACAAGAGAAGTCACCGCAATGAGAAGCCCACGCACCGCAATGAAGGGTAGCCCCCGCTCGCCTCAACTAGAGAAAGCCTGCGTGCAGCAACCCAACACAGCCAAAAATAAAGAAATAAATTAATTTTTTAAAAAAGAGACCTATATAAGACATCAGATACTCAGGGATTTACATGTTTCTCAGATTAAAGGAGGGTCATTGATCATCCCAAGCAAACTAAAACACTCATTTCTAGTGAGTTGATATTAATGCCCCCATCAGAGATTCTTGGTCAGGACATAAACCTTGGAATGCAGCCATTCAGGAAAAATTTACTCTTAGCTGAACCTTTTCATACCCACTGTTACTACAGAGAATCCAAATCCTACAAAAGAACTGGTCTTCCAGGCACCTTCCCTGGACCCACGTTGCTCTCCACCACATTCTCTAGTTCGCTTTAGGTCTGCAACACCATCCCTAGTAGTTTCATATATTAGATTCCGTCTTTTCGAACTACATTTCACCTCATTTTTTTCGGGTGGGTAAAGCTGCCTTCAGTTCTTCGATGGTAGATAAACAAATCATTGTGGAGAGCGTGGCACAAATCTCCCACGTCTCTGTGGCTGTAAGATCACAGCAGGAAACCCACAGAGTAACTCATGCCCAGCGGGGTGATATGGTGGAGGGCTGAGAGGCAAAGCCCTAGTCTTGCACAAGGAGCGGTTCCCCTTTATGTTGAGCAGGGGATGTTGTCACTCCTCGGCAAGGGGTTTAAAGCCCCAGGCTGTCCCCTCCACGGGCGTGTCCTGCTGCGAAGATCTGCTGCCCAGTTGGCTGTGCTGCCTGGTGCGGAGCTGTGGACTTAGGCGCTGCCATGTCCCTGGGGGTCATTTTTCTTCTCGGACTTGGTGAGTGGGGCAAGGGAAATTGTGTGGGAGGCTGGTGAGGGAAGAGGATGTAGATAAGAGGTTTATAACCTGGGTTCCTCTCGTGGGACTCTTCCTTTATGAAGTCCTGGGGTCAGTGACTTATAGAGAGATCACCCATAGGGCCACTTTTCTTCAGTTTGGTCTAGACGTGATGCCCTGAGCTCAGGTGTTTGGGAATCACTCACTGTATTATCGGGAGACATCTCTTACCAAGTCTTTCTCTGTTTCAGTGTCTTGCTGGGATCAAAGGGTTCGGGCACAAACGGGTGAGTGTTTTCTCCCTTTTCTGCCTAGAGAACTCTGAAATGGGCCGAGTGGACTGAGGGATGAGCTTGAGTAGCCTTGAAAGCATCCCAGCCTTTAACCTGCACCATCTCTTCATCCACTCGTCGTGTTATTTGTTTTTAATGTTTTAATTCTTCACCATTATGCCAATCTCTGGTGGAAAACCTCTCCCCTTCTCTGGAAAGCTTCCTGATCCCCTGCTATTCCCCATCAGCACAGATGAGTCAAGAAGGGAATGCCCAGGTTTTCAAATAATGCAGAAAGGGAACACAGTTGAGGTCAACATTCACAACGCAGACACAGAGAACTGGGGACATTTGTACGGGCACCAGACCCCCCTGTGGGTATGGGACCATCACCCATTGGGTGTGTTGTGTGTCCTTTCCATTTGCTATCACCTCAACTGCTTCCATCTCCCTCATCTATGGAAGGTTTGTTCACAGGAAGGTACTCTTACTCAGGAGGCAGACTTGCAGTAAAATGAAGACCTCGGGCTTCCCTGGTGGCGCAGTGGTTGAGAGTCCGCCTGCCGATGCAGGGGACGTGGGTTCGTGCCCCGGTCCGGGAAGATCCCACATGCCGCGGAGCGGCTGGGCCCGTGAGCCATGGCCGCTGAGCCTGCGCGTCTGGAGCCTGTGCTCCGCAACAGGAGAGGCCACAGCAGTGAGAGGTCCGCGTACCACTAAAAAAAAAAAAAAAAAGTTATTTAAAATGAAGACCTCAACATTTACTGGTTCTGGGACATTTTGCAAGCAGTTTCCTGCATTTGGGTCCCAAGTTCCTTCTTTCTAAAATGAAATAACGGGAGTTCCCTGGGAGTCCAGTGGTTAGGACTTGGCGATTTCACCGCCATGGCCCAGGTTCAATCCCTGGTTGGGGAACTAAGATCCCACAAGCCATGGGGGGCATGGCCAAAAAAAAAAAAAGGAAGAAGAATGGTGTTGCATCAGTTAAGATACAATGCATGTCAAGCTCAGACAACAACATTTTGCTCAGATTAGGGGTCATTGTGTAATGTTAACAATTGCTAGATAACATTTATTGAGGTTTTCCCATTGCCGAGGGCACATTATTATTGACCACAGTCCCTGTGCTGTATATTTCGTCCCTGTCACTTATTCATTAGATGACTTAAGGTTTGTACTTCTTAAGCCCCTTCACTTATTTTGGCAGCCACCCGTTTATTTCTCTCTGGTTCTGTGACTCTATTTTCGTTTTGTTTGTTTTGTTTGTTTTGTTTGTTTTGTTCTTTAGATTCCGCATATAAGTGAGAGCGTATAGTATTTGTCTTTTCTCTGACTTATTTCACATAGCAGAATACCCTCTAGATCCACCCATGTTGTCACAAATGGCAAGATTTTTTTTTTTTTTTTTCCGGTATGCGGGCCTCTCACTGCTGTGGCCTCTCCTGTTGCGGAGCACAGGCTCTGGACGCGCAGGCTCAGTGGCCATGGCTCATGGGCCCGGCCGCTCCGCGGCATGTGGGATCCTCACGGACCAGGGCACGAACCCATGTCCCCTGCATCGGCAGGCAGACTCTCAACCACTGCGCCACCAGGGAAACCCGGCAAGATTTTTTTTAATGATTAATATGCCATTGTATATACCTGTATATCACATCTTTATATCACATCTTCTTTATCTATTCATTTACTGATGGACAATTAGGATTGATTCTGTCTTGGCTATTGTAAATAGTACTGCTGTGAACATTGGGGTGCATGTATCTTTTAGAATTTGTGTTTTCATTTTTTTCGAATGTATACCCAGTAGTGGTAGTTCTATTTTTAGTTTTTTGAGAAGTCTCCATACTGTTCTCCATAGTGCCTGCTCCAGTTTACATTCCCACCAGCAGTGTATGAGGGTTCCCTTTTCTCCACATCCTTGCCAACACTTGTTATTTGTGGTCTTCTTGATGATAGCCATACCGACTGGTGTGAGAGAATGTCTCGTTGTGTGTGTGTTTTTTTTTTTTAATTAATTAATTTATTTTTGGCTGCGTTGGGTCTTCATTGCTGTGTGTGGGCTTTCTCTACTTGTGGCAAGCGAGGGCTTCTCTTTGTTGCTGTGCGTGGGCTTCTCACTGCAGTGGCTTCCCTTGTTGCGGAGCACAGGCTCTAGGCACGTGGGCTTCAGTAGCTGTGGCTCACGGGTTCTAGAGCGCAGGCTCAGTAGTTGTGGTGCACAGGCTTAGTTGCTCCGTGGCATGTAGGATCTTCCCGGACCAGGGCTCGAACCAGTGTCCCCTGCATTAGCAGGCGGATTCTTAACCACTGCGCCACCAGGGAAGTCCCTCGTTGTGGTTTTAATTTGCATTTCTCTGATGATTAATGATATTGAGCATCTTTTCATGTGCCTGTTGGCCATCTGTGTGTCTTCTTTGGAAAAATGTCTATTCAGTTCTTCTGCTCATTTTAAATCAGGTTGTTTGGGGTTTTTTGCTGGTGCTTTGTATAAGCTGTTTACATATTTTGGGTACTAACTCCTTGTTGGTCATATCATTTGCATATATTTTCTCCTATTCAGTAGGTTGTGTTTTCATTTTTTAAAAATCTTTATTTATTTTTGGCTGCATCGGGTCTTAGTTGCGGCACGTAGGATCTCTTGTTGTGGCCCACAGGCTCTTCGATGTGGCATGCAGACTTCTCTCTAGTTGTGGTGCGTAGGCTTCAGAACACGTGGACTGTGCAGTTGTGGTGCACAGGCTCCAGAGCGCATGGGCTCTGTAGTTGCGGCATGCGGGCTCTCTAGTTGTGGTGCGCGGACTCAGTAGTTGCGATATGAGGGCTTAGTTGCCCCGCGGCATGCGGGATCTTAATTCCCCGACCAGGGATTGAACCCAAGTCCCCTGCATTGGAAGGCAGATTCTTAACCACTGGACCACCAGGGAAATCCCTGTCTTTTCATTTTGTCAGTGTTTTCTTTTGCTGTGCAAAAGCTTTTATGTTTAATTAAGTCCCATTTGTTTATTTTTGCTTTTTTTCCCTTTGCTTTAGGGAGATAGATTAAAAAAATATTGCTACAATTTATGTCAAAGAGTGTTTTGCCTATATTTTATTCTTGGAATTTTATGGTTTCCAAGCTTACATGTAGGTCTTTAATCCATTTTGAGTTTATTTTTGTATATGGTGTTAGAGAATGTTGTAACTTCATTCTTTTACATGTAGCTGCCTGGTTTTCCCAGCATCACTTATTGAAAAGACTGTCTTTTCTTCATTGTATGTTCTTGCCTTCTTTGTTGCAGATTAAGTGGGTTTATTTCTGGGCTTTCTGTCCTGTTCCATTGATCTATATGTCTGTTTTTATGCCAGTACCATACTGTTTTGATTATTGTAGCTTTGTAGTATAGACTGAAGTGGGGCGTGTGATAAATCCAGCTCTATTCTTCTTTCTCAAGATTGTTTTGACTATTTGAGGTCTTTTGTGTTTTCATAAGAATTTTTAAATTATTTGTTCTATTTCTGTGAAAAATGCCATTGGCATTTTAATAGGGATTGCATTGAATCTGTGGATTGCCTCAGGTAGTATGGCTATTTTAACAGTGTTAATTTTTCCAATCCATAGACATGATGTATCTTTCTCTTTGTGTCATCTTCAATTTCTTTCATCAATGTTTTATAGTTTTCTGAGTACAGGTCTTTTATCTCCTTAGGTAGGTTTATTCCTAGGTATTTCATTCTTCTTGATGTAATGGTAAATGGGATTGTTTCCTTAATTTCTCTTTCTGATGTTTTGTTGTTAGTGTATAGAAATGCAGCAGATTTCTGTATATTAATTTTATATCCTACAACTTTACCAAGTTCATTGATGAGCTCTAGTATTAGTTTGGTGGTATCTAGGATATTTTTTTATATATAGTGTCATGTCAACCGCAAACAGGGAGCTTCACTTCTCCTTTACAATTCAAATGACTTTTGCTTATTTTTCTTGTCTGATTGCTGTGTCTAGGACTTCCAATACTATGTGAATAAAGGTGGTGAGAATGGACATCCGGGTCTTTATTTCTGACTTCAGAGGAAATGCTTTTGGCTTTTCACTGTTGAGTATGATGTTGGCTGTAGGTTTGTCTTATATGGTCTGTATGTTGAAGTATACATGTTCCCTCTATGCCCACTTTGCTGAGAGTTTTTATCATGCCAAGCAATGATATTTGTTCTTAAGTTGACAGGGAAGACTAACATTGGATTAAAATGGGTAGATTAAAGATGATCTGCTTCAGTTGTCCAGTATCTGCTGATGGCTATCAAACTTATCACTCACTCCAGTCAAAAATGCTCCCGTGAATTTCTTATCCAATGGAATCTTTGACATCTGCTCAGACACCTAATGAGAATCTCGGCAGAACTCCCAACACATCTCAGAACCTCCTCCTTGTATTGGTCTTCCCATCTCAATAGATGCCATGCATCCTCTCCAATGATCAATTCATCGAGAATGATATATGATGCCCCTCTTTTGCTCTCAGTGCCCATCTGCTGCATCTCTAAATCTCAAAGCTCATCATTTCTATCCTCAAATCCATTCCCTTTTTTCTTTCATCACCACCACATTGTCATTACATGATCATTTGTCATGTAGCTGCCTGTAGCATGTTCCCTAATTGTCCCTCCACTTTCCACCTGGCCCCTTAAATCCATTTATCACACCAGAAATGTAGTAATTTAAAAAATTACAAGCTCACTGCTTGTTAATCCCTTTGTGGGTCATTATTACATTTAAACTTAAATCCAGACTCTTCTCCTCAGCTTCCAGTGTTTTGGACCTTTGCTGATATCTCCTGACGTTTCTATCTTTACCAAGAGCCATTTTTCACATTATGTACCATTTGTCCTTTCTGTGTGTGGGTCACGCAAAACTCCTTCTCACCTCTGAGTTTGCATATGTTGTTCCCTCTTCCTGGAAGGCAGTTCTTCTTGCACTTCGGAGATCTATGTGTTTCTTATCCTTCGGGGATCATCTCCCAAAGAAATCTCTCTTATAATGCAGGGTAGATAGTTTTATCATATAATAAGAGTAGCAACTTCTGTGTATTGGTTCACATGTCTAGACTCTGTTATTGGGTAGGTTCACTACAGTTTCCAAAACATCCAATAACTTGCCTCATATATGGAAGACACACAATAAATATTTATTGAATGGATGAATTAATCCAAGAGGAGATCAATAACAGATCTTCACTGTTTACTAATTCCTAGATCTACCTGAAGTCTACCTAAATCCTCCTGGAGATGACTACCTTCCCACTGTGACTGTGACCTCAGTCATCAGCATTCTACCTTTCCTCTTCCTCCTTATCCTTCTCCTCTGCTTGTGCTGGTGTCGAGCCAAAAACAGTACGTCCTGGAGGGGGAAGGGTTAACCTGGGAGGAGTGTGGGGAGGGGCTTTGTGGGTCCCCTACCAGGACTCTGATCACTGACTCTCTGTAGGAGCCACTGAGGATGACACCAAGGGCCAAGTGAATGATAACAGGTAGGAACATTTGGACTCTCTCAATAGAGAATGCTGTGTCTGTCTCATTTCTCAGACCTACCTGAATGCGTCTATCTCCTTTCCCTTAGCTCCAGCCCAGACATGGACTTCCAGGAAGAAAATCAATGTAAGAGGAGTGAGAAGTAGGGGTAGCCAGGGTGGGGAAGATAGAAGGCATCCTAGAAGAAGCTGAGAAGGTTGGGGGCAAGCCTCACTGGGTGTGATGTCACTGCCCTCCCCCGATTTCAGTCATCCATCTCTGAAATACAGATGGCAAGACTGGATAATCTGAAGGCTCTTCCTGGAAGCCTGTCCTCTCCTCTTTTCTTGCAGATGATGTCTCAGTGGATATCCTGCCTGAGGAGGACAGACAAATGGACATGCATGTGAGTCTTTCCTCCTTCCCCTGCTCCCTCCCCCAGGTGTTCTCCCCTCACTGTGGATCTTCATGCGGGCAGGTCCACACAGAGGAAGGCCCACCGGAGTCTTCTGAGTCTCCTGCTCAGCTACGCCAGGACCCCCTTACAGGGAGCGGGGATTCACTTCCGTCCTGTACCACTGAGGATTCCATAAAATAGCCCTGTGTGTATGCCACCTTCACCTTGTCCAGAGAGCAGAGCCAGAACTGGCTGTGTGGACTCCAGGGTTCAAGTGCCCCTTAAGGAAAATGGGGCTTCGTGAGTTGTCCTACTCATGTACCCACGCCACTCATCATCTTGGAGCCCCCGCAAAGGCTCAAGAATAGAGAAGCCTTGTCAACCATAAAGAAATTCTGGGACGCATCACATATCTCTCAACGGATTCCTGGTTCCTTGTGTAGTTACCCACTCATTTGCTTATTTAACAAATGTTCACAGAAGTTGACTCTTTCTTTGGACCTGTGCTGACGATATACATATTAGTAAGATATAGCTTCTGGTCTTTTTTTTTTTCCTTCTATTTTTCATATTGGTTTTTATTTCAAATCAATGTCAGAGAGAACAATGGCAAAAATAGGACAAAAACTCCAAGTTCCCCTTCACTTGGCATAGCTTCTGGTCTTAAGGAACTCATGGTCTACTGAGAGAGGCAAATCACATGATCTGGCCCTTAGAAAGCAAAGAGGGAGCAGGCATTAAGGATGAGTTGGGTCACTGAGCAGGAACAATTGTCCAAGCATGTTTAAGGAGAACTCACTGGTACCAAAATACAAGGAGAAGCCAAGAAGTAAGAGTCGGGCTTCCCTGGTGGCGCAGTGGTTAAGAATCCGCCTGCCAGTGCAGGGGACTTGGGTTCGAGCCCTGGTCAGGGAAGAGCCCACATACCACGGAGCATCTAAACCCGTGCACTACAACTACTGAGCCTGCGCTCTAGAGCCTGTGAGCTGCCACTACTGAGCCCACGTGCCATAACTACTGAAGCCCACGTGCCTAGAGCCTGTGCTCCGCAACAAGAGAAGCCTGTGCAATGAGAAGCCCACGCACTGCAAGGAAGCGTAGACCCCCTACTCGCCACAACTAGAGAAAGCTTGTGTGCAGAAACAAAGACCCAACGCAGCCAAAAATAAATAAATAAATAAAATAAATTTATAAAAAGAAGTAAGTCAAATCGGGCAAGGAGGAGGGCCTTTCCTGGCGTCCAGTGGTTAAGACTTGGCACTTCCACTGCAGGGGGCACGTGTTGGATCCCTGGTCGGGGAACTAAGATCCTGCATGCCACATGACAAAAAAATTGGGCAAGGAGGCAGTTCCTAATGGCGTTTCAGTCTAACGTTCTAGGAGTTTCTGAGAGCTGAAGCCTTCGGAGCAGCAAAAAATGAACAAGGAAATGTTCTTTGTAAAGGAACCAAATTGCAATAATTCAACTACAGAAGGGTTACTCTTGGGGAAGGGAATGATGCAGAGGGTGTTTAGGTCGGGGATTTACGGTTTTTCCCTAGTTTTGGTGAACTTCCCCCTTAAGTTATGCAATTAAAATAAATAGAACACAAACTTAAAAGCTTTTGCACAGCAAAGGAAAACGTAAACAAGACAAAAAGACAACCCTCAGAGTGGGAGAAAATATTTGCAAGTGAAGCAACTGACAAAGGATTAATCTCCAAAATTTACAAGCAGCTCATGCAGCTCAATATCAAAAAAACAAACAACCCAATCCAAAAATGGACAGAAGAACTAAATAGACATTTCTCCAAAGAAGATATACAGATTGCCAACAAACACATGAAAAGATGCTCAACATCACCAATCATTAGAGAAATGCAAATCAAAACTACAATGAGGTATCACCTCACACTGTTCAGAATGGCCATCATCAAAAAATCTACAAACAGGGCTTCCCTGGTGGCGCAGTGGTTGAGAGTCCGCCTGCCAATGCACGGGACACGGGTTCGTGCCCCGGTCCGTGAAGATCCCACATGCCGCGGGGCGGCTGGGCCTGTGAGCCATGGCCGCTGAACCTGCGCGTCCGGAGCCTGTGCTCCACAACGGGAGAGGCCACAACAGTGAGAGGCCCGCGTACTGCAAAAAAAACTCAAAAAACTACAAGCAGTAAATGGTGGAGAGGGTGTGGAGAATAGGGAACCCTCTTGCACTGTTGGTGGGAATGTAAATTGATACAGCCACTATAGAGAACAGTATGGAGGTTCCTTAGAAAACTAAAAATAGAACTACCATACAACCCAGCAATCCCACTACTGGGCATATACCCTGAGAAAACTATAATTCAAAGAGTCATGTACCACAATGTTCATTGCAGCTCTATTTACAATAGCCAGGACGTGGAAGCAACCAAAGTGTCCATCGACAGATGACTGGATAAAGAAGATGTGGTACATATATACAATGGAATATTACTCAGCCATAAAAAACAATGAAATTGAGTTATTTGTAATGAGGTGGATGGACCTGGAGTCTGTCATACAGAGTGAAGTAAGTCAGAAAGAGAAAAACAAATACCGTATGCTAACACATATATATGGAATCTAACAACAACAAAAAAAGGTTCTGAAGAACCCAGGGGCAGGACAGGAATAAAGATGCAGACGTAGAGAATGGACTTGAGGACATGCGGAGGGGGAAGGGTAAGCTGGGACGAAGTGAGAGAGTGGCATGGACATATATACACTAACAAATGTAAAATAGATAGCTAGAGGGAAGCAGCCACATAGCACAGGGAGATCAGCTCAGTGCTTTGTGATCACCTAGAAGGGTGGGATAGGGAGGGTGGGAGGGAGGGAGACACAAGAGGGAGGAGATATGGGGATATATGTATAGCTGATTCACTTTGTTGTAAAGCAGAAACTAACCATTGTAAAGCAATTATACTCCAATAAAGATGTTAAAAAAAATTGAACAAAATCAAAAAGAGATGTGAATGACAGGAGAGGAATTGGAGTTGGTATTAAAAATAATTCAATAAGGGGGCTTCCCTGGTGGCGCAGTGGTTGAGAGTCCGCCTGCCGATGCAGGGGACACGGGTTCGTGCCCCGGTCCGGGAGGATCCCACATGTCGCGGGGCGGCTGGGCCCGTGAGCCATGGCTGCTGGGCCTGTGCATCTGGAGCCTGTGCTCCGCGACGGGAGAGTCCACAGCGGTGAGAGGCCCACATACTGCAAAATAAATAAATAAATAATAATAATAATAGTTCAATAAGTTTTGATGAGAGGAAGTAGAGAAGAAAGTTAATGGTAGGGTCAGTGAAATACAGCCAAGTGGTTTGGAGTGGAGAGTAGAAGAAATAGACGGGAATTGAGAATGTGTGTTGATTGATGGAAGTAGACCCAGGGAGAAAAATAATGTGGACGATGTTGGGGAGTGACATTTGGTGGGAGAGCATAGTAGTAAGAGCTCAGAGTCTAGAATAGATGGGCTAATTAGGGTTCACATTCTCTTCTGCACCCACTAGCTGAATGATCGTGTACACATTTAAAAATTATTCTCTTCAATATCCTGTAATAATCCATAATGGAAAAGAACATGAAAAAGAATATATGTACGAGGCACTTCCCTGGTGGCACAGTAGTTTAGAATCCACCCGCCAGGGCAGGGGACATAGGTTCGATCCCTGGTCCAGGAAGGTCCCACATGCCGCAGAGCAACTAAGCCTGTGCACCACAACTACTGAGCCTGCGCTCCAGAGCCTGAGAGCCACAACTACTGAAGCCCGTGCGCCTAGAGCCTGTGCTCTGCAACAAAAACCACCACAGTGAGAAACACGCGCCGCAACTAGAGAAAGCCTGCGCGCAGCAACGAAGACCCAACACAGCCAAAAATAAATAAAATAAATTAATATATAAAAAAAAGAATGTATAACAGAGTCATTTTGCTGTACACCAGAAACTAACACATCTTCAATCAACTATACTTCCATTAAAAATTAATAAAAAGATAAAAATTAAAAAATATAAGACAAGGGACACCAAAGATTGCCAGCAAGTCGCTAGAAGCTAGGGGAGAGGCACACACCAAGTTCCCCCCACTCTGCCCCGACCTCTACCCCACAGTTCTCAGAAGGAAATCTGCCAGTATCTTGATCTCAGACTTCTACATTCCAGAACCATGGCACAATAAATTTCTATTGTTTAAGCAACTCAGTTTGTGATACTTTGTTATGGCAGTCCTAGGAAGCTAATATACCATCGGACTGGCAAAGATTAGAAGGCTGGGTAATCCCACATTTTTAAAAACTTTTTATTTTATATTGGAGTACAGTTGATTAACAACGTTGTGTTAGTTTCAGGCGTACAGCAAAGTGATTCGGTTATACACAGACATGCATCTATTCTTTTTCAAATTCTTTTCCTGTTTAGGTTGTTACAGAGTACTGAGCAGAGTTCCCTGTGCGGTACATAGGTCCTTGTTGGTTATCCATTTTAAATATAGCAGTGTGTACCTGTCAGTCCCAAACTGGGTAGCCCCACATGTTGGGGGTATTGGGGAGGTATGGGGGTCCTCTTGCACCGTTGGGGGGGAAGAAACTGGTGCGGCGAATGCAGAGTTCAGTTTGGCAGTAAGTAAATGAAAGATACACTTAAGAGCTGGCGTTTGCTGTTGGGTGCATGTTTCAAGGACATTTCACGTATGTCCACAGAGGCACATGTAGAATGATATTTAGCTCAGAATTGTTTATCTTGGAGATATTTGGATACGATGTGGCTGTCTGTTACTGGGACAGTGGAGGGATAAATGTGTTGGAAGCAAATCAGTATTCTACAGATCTGTGAAATCTCTGTGGGCAATGGAAAGACGAATGACTTCCACGGCATTGCACAATTTACAATACAGTTTACATTTTGCACGGTACGAAATCACGTTTTGCAGAAATGAACTAATTCACATGAGATATTGTAGAGTTGTTCCTTGGAGATGGAGAAAAGAAATGAGAACTAAAGGGCATACGTAAAGTGAACAAGGGAGAGACTCTGCCTAGATCCATGTGAACATGTGCTAAACCAGAGGAAAATGATTTATCTGGCTCCCAGCACCCAAGCTTCACCTAAAAAAGCACATTTTCTTCTAAGCTCAAGTTTTCTCACCAGAATGGGACTAAAGCAGAACCCGTTTCTCAGGCTTGCATGAGGATCAAATGAGGGAATGCTTGAAAAGTGAGGAGTATTATAAAGGGATATTTGTGCATCCAAATTTATCTTGCCCTCTAAGTCCCTGAATGATGTAACCCAACGGTTCTCAACTGGGGGTGATTCTGCACCCCCCAGGGGACATACGGCAGTGTCTGGAGACGTTTTTGGTTGTCACAACTGGAGGGGGCATAGCGCTAGTGACATCTAGTGGATGGAGACCAGGGATGCTGCTAGCCCTGTTAATACACAGGACAGACCTCCCCCACTCCAGCAGAGTCACCTGGTCCAAATGAACTCATTAACAAAACAGAAATAGACTCAGAGAAAACAAAACTCATGGTTACCAAAGGGAGTAGCAGGTGGTGGTGGGAGATAAGAGTTTGGGGTTAATAGATACACACTACTTATATATAAAATAGGTAGGATCTACTGTACAGCACAGGGAACTATACTCAATATCTTGTAATAACCTATAAGGGAAAAGAATATGAAAAGGAATATACATACCTACATATATATACATACATACATGTATTTATACATGTAAGAATACACGTGTATATGTATGTATGTATAACAATTGCTGTGTGTACAAGTGAAACTAATACAACATTGTAAATTAACTATCCTTCAACTAAGAGAAATAAAAGATAATTAAAAGGAAAAGAATCACCTGCGAAAGTTGGGCCATCCTGATCTGACCCTTATAATCGCTTCAGTCTTAGTTTTCTGCTCACTTAAGTCCAGCTACACCAGTCATTTTCTGCTTACATGAAAATGCCAAGCTCTTTATGTCATCAAGACTTTAGGGCAGGCTGAACGTGCTGCCTTTCCTCTATGAATATTTCTTACCATCAGGCATGCCCTCAAAACATCACCGCTCCAAAGAGAAGTTCCCTGAAACCACGCTATCACAGAGACCCGTCAGCTAGTATTCCGTGTCAGCACCTTGCTCAAAACACTTACCAAAGTTTCCATGCATTTTACCCCGGTAGAGGTCTAAAATGGTGCTGTAACTTCCCATTCTCCCTTCCCGCAGCCCCTGATAACGTCAGAGCCCTTTCTGTCTCTATGAATTTGCCTGTTCCGGATATTTCATATAAATGGGATCGTATAATGTGTGGTCTTTTGGGTCTGGATTATTTAACTTAGTCTAATAAAGGTTCATCCAGGTCGTAGCCTGTGTCAGAATTTCGTTCCTTTTAAAGGCTGAACAATGTTCCACTGTGGTATGTGTACACCACAGTTTATTGATCCTTCCATCAATGGACATTTGCGTTGTTTCCATGTTTTGGCGATTGTGAATAATGCTGCTGTGAACACAGGTATACAAATATCTGTTCAGGTTCCTTCTGTCAGTTCTTTTGGGTATATACCCGGAAGTGGAGTTGCTGAAGCATTCACTGCTTGACGTTTTGAGGAAATGTCCACAGCAGAGGCACCATTTTATACACCTACCAGCAAAGCATGAGGACTCCAACTTCTCCATTTCCTCACCAACATTTGTTAATATCTGTCTTTTTGATAGAGCCATCCTCATGGGTGTGAAGTGATATCTCATTGTGGTTTTGACTTGCATGTCCCTAATGAATGCCAGGGAGCTTCTGGGAGTATCAGAACGCAGACGATGCCTCACTAGGCAGACCTGCTGGGACACTGGGCTGGTGACGGGAGATAAGCCAGGCTCCTTGGAGCTTGTGTGCAAGTCATTCTACTGAGGGGACGCCTCCAGCTTGATGAGTCTCAATTAGGAAAAGCCAGGCCGATGGGGGAAGGGAGGAGAGCATTCTTCATTCCCATCACATCCTGTATCTCTGCTCCAGCCCGCACCCAGGGCTTCCCTCCCGGGCTATACAGCTCAGGACCGGCCGAGGAACCATGTCCCCAACCATGGCTGCTTTCTTCTGTCTTGGTGAGTCAATCTGCAAAATGCTGAGGGATAGGCAGTGGGCTATGAGACAAAGAATTTTTTAAAAAATTGCATCAGTACAAGAGGCAAGAGGAAATTTTCAGGGCAGGAGGTGACCAAGGGTCACCGCATTTATTTGTTGGGTGGGAAAACTGGGAGATGGTGTTTGTCTGAATTACTCTAGTTTATTCATGGCTGAGTTAAAAAATAAATACAGGTTTCCCAGTGTTGACTGCAACGTTCCCACTACTCCATGCTGTTTTAATTTTAATTAATTAATTAAAATATAGTTGATTCACAATGTGGTGTTAGTTTCAGGTGTACAGCACAGTGACTGAGATATATACATATATATGTTCTTATTCAGATTCTTTTTCTTATAGGTTATTACAGAATATTGAGTATAGTTCCCTGTGCTATAGAGTAGGTCCTTGTTGTGTGTGTGTTTTTTTAATTAAACTGTTATTAGGTTCTTTATAAAAGTTTATGCTTCTTTTTACAAGTTGTAAGAGAACATATAAGAAAACAATAAATTCTGTTCTAAGCCCCCCTTAACTCACCAACAGTAGCCAATACTTGTTTATCCTTCTACATTTATCTTAATTTTTTAGTACAAATGTGTACACATACGTACATAGCTTTTTCTTATAAAAATAAGAACATATGGTACACATTCTGCAGCTTACTTTTTGACACATAGCAGTAGACGTGTATAATTTTTAATTTATTCTTTTAAATAGCTGAATATTATTCCACAGTATTTAAACATTTCCTTGGCTCTTCGCTTTTTTTTGTTGTTAATTTTTTTTTTTTTTTGCGGTACGCGGACCTCTCACCGTCGCGGCCTCTCCTGTTGCGGAGCACAGGCTCCGGACGCACAGGCTCGGCGGCCATGGCTCACGGGCCCAGCCGCTCCGCGGCATGTGGGATCTTCCCGGACCGGGCCACGAACCCGCGTCCCCTGCATCGGCAGGCGGACTCTCAACCACTGCGCCACCAGGGAAGCCCTGTTGTTAATTTTTATTGGAGTATAGTTGATTTACAATGTTGTGTTAGTTTCAGGCATACAGCAAAGTGAATCAGCTATACATATAAATATATCCACCTTTTTTAAGATTCTTTCCACATACAGGCCAGTATGGAGTATTGAGGAGAGTTCCCTGTGCTATACAATTGGTCCTTGTTATGTTTTAATTTTTAATTTTGTTTAATGTGGATTTGGTATCAGGGCTAGATTACAGATTTAGCTTGTCAGTATCCCTCATGGTACTGGTGCAAACAATTCTGCCATTTGTGACAACGTGGACGGACCTTGAGGGTACTATGCTGAGTGATATAATCCAGAGAGAGAAAAACAAATACTGCAGGATCTTACTTATACATGGAATCTCAAAAACCCACAAAAGCGGAGAGTAGGTTGGTAGATGCCAGGGGCCGGGGCATGGGGGTGGGGGAAATGGGGAGGTAGATGTTGGTCAAAGGGTACAAACTTCCAGCTATAAGATGAAGAACTTCTGGAGATCCAAATTATAGAATGATAATCATAGCAAATAATACTGTAGCATATACTTGAAATTTGCTAAGAGAGTACATTTAAATTTCTCACCAAAAAAAAAAGATGATTACGTGAGGTGATGGATGTGCTAATTAGCTTGATTGTGGTAATTATTTCACAAGTCATCATGCTGTAAGCCTTAGATATATAAGATTTCTGTTTGCCAATTAACCTCACTAAGGCTCTAGTAAGAGTCCCCCTTAACAGGACTGGGGGTGGGCTCAGATGCGTTTTTACTGCCTTCTCCGTATCAAGCTTTATTCTGGGCACGTGTGTGCATTATTTCCTTATTTCTTCAAAAGAACTTTATCACTAAAAGGACAGAGGCTCCAAGCGGCTAAGAAGGAAGGAAACAGTTGGTGTTACTGGGGATAAGAGTGTATACTATGAACACAAACTGCCTCTCATTCACTTATTCGTTCTTTAAAGACACTCATGTAGCACTTACAGATACATTATTCTATGGTTTTAAATGGACACTTACTCATTTAATCCCCATAACAGCCTGATGAAGTAGGGCCTACGATTATTCCCATTTTACAGGTGAGAAAACTGAGGCCCGGAAGGATGAAGTAACTTGTTTAAGGTCACACAGCTATGGCTCGAATACAAACTAAGGAATGTTTGCACCAAATCCACATTCTTTACCACGAAAATATGCTGCTAGTGTTTGAATCTACCTGGTCGTGGGCCTCACGGGACCTACTCTGCAATATATGCTGTATATTATTTGTTGTTTACCTGAAATTCAAATTTCACTGGGAGTCCCATGTTTTTATTTGCTAAATCTGGCAACCCTAGGGAGACTTAAATTGTTAATGCTACTAACTCAGCAAAACGGTTAAAAAAAAAAAAGAGTCTTAGCTTGAGAGAAAAAGGGCAGTTTTTCAACCTAGAGAAGAATTAGTTCAGTTAGAAGAGAAAATGGGGGGAAGGCACCTCCAAGGATAAAAGTGGAATGTATAGATGATGCAGCTTGATAGATGTGTAAAGTTACATGGAAAGGCTATTGAAAATTGTGAAAAGCATTAGATATAGGTTCAAGGAACACTATGTGGATGGAAATAAAACATACAATTATTGATCCTAGGGAAAATAAATAGAAAAATAGTATGTAGGGACATTATAATGCTCAGGTGTGAATAATATTTGCACAGTCATAATAATGACTTAACCCAAAAGCACAAAATAGGGAGAATATTGATTTAACCCGAAAGCATAAAATAGGGAGGAATCCAGTATTAATGCACCCTGAGAGCTCTTGACTTATGATTTAATGCAAGACACCACGTCGGGATCTAATATATGGCATGGTGATTATAGCTAATAATACTGTAATATACACTTGAAAGTTGCTAAGAGACTAGATCTTCAGTGTTCTCACCACTAAAAAGAAATAGCAACTATGTGTCCGGCTAGAGGTGTCAGCTAGTACTATGGTGGTAACCATCCTGCTACAGAAAAATGTCTCAAATCAACACTGTTACACGTACACCATGTTACATGTCAATTACATCTCTGTGAAACTGGAAAAAAGTGAGAGCCCCTGCTAGCACACAGCTCCCTTCTCTTTCCAGCTGTGTGAATGGGGAAGCGTACTGCAGGGAGCTGGGGGTTGCGGCAAGGAATCCCTGTTCAGCTTTTTTAAAATTGTGGTAAAATAATACACTTCACATAAAATTTACCATTGATGACATGCAGTCCACGCACAATGTTGTGCAACCAACACGTCTCTCTAGTTCCAAGGCCTTTTCACCACTCCAAAAGGAAACCTCATACCCGTTACAATCACTCCCCAATCCCTGCTCCTCCCGGTACCCGCCGCCCCCCTCCCCCATCTACTGTCTCTGGACGGATTGATCCATTCTGGATGTTTCATAGAAATGGAATCATACAATCATGGCCTTTCCTGGCTGGCTTCTTTCACTTCAATTACGTGCATGTGTGTCTTTGAAAAAAAAATTATGACAAAAGAAAGCGAACACCTGAAACTATCACGTTGTTAATCAACTATAGCCCCAACATAAAATAAAAATTTTAAAAAAAGAAAAAAAGAACGCCAATGCATGCAAGTTTCTCATCCCGGTGCCCAGCACGCAGGAAGTGTGGATTCATGCTGAGGTCCTGGTGACTGACCCTTTGCTTCTTTCCTCAGGGCTGTGTCTGGGGCAGGTGATACAGGCTCAGAAAGGTGAGTCCAGATCCCTCTTCTGGATTCAGCCAGCGAGAGGGCAGAAGCGGGTGGGAGAGCCCAGGAGGAGGCTCTGTGGGAAGCTGATCTCTGCTAGACTCTGCTTCCCTTCCAGGCCTGCTGCCCAAGCCCTCCCTCCAGGCCCGGCCCGGCTCCCTTGTGCCCCTGGGGAAGCCGGTGACCATCAGCTGTCAGGGCCCTCCAGGCGCGGACTTGTACCGCCTGGAGGAACTGATATCCCGGAAGTATTTGGACCAGGCGGAGCTCTCCATCTCGGCCATGGAACAACGCTTCGTCGGACGCTACCGCTGCTCCTATCAGAGCGGGACCACCTGGTCTCCCCCCAGCAACCAGCTGGAGCTGGTTGCTACTGGTAACTGGGCGTGGGGTGCGGCTGGATTTGTAGCCGCAGGGCTGCGTGGTCCTCAGTTCTGAGCTCAGACAGTGGGGGTTATGGTGACCGTAAATCCAAAGTCCCAATCCAGAGTCCCAGAGGGGTTGGGCTTAGGGTGGGGCAAGCGGGGCATTGGCTTTAGGTGCTAAATTTAGGTGCCAAAAAACTCAGTAATCAACATAAGTAATACGTTAATGCAATATCTTAAAAAAAAAAACCAAAACCCAAATCAATGCAAAAACATCCACGATGTACACAATACCGCAATTTTAAGTAAAGACAAGTTCCGGGAATGCCGTTCCAAGCCACATCCAGACCTGACACAAGAGGAAAAATGCGTACCCCTCTAGCCACATTTATGCATTGAAAAAATAAATTTGTTTCTTTATTGGCTGCACTGTGCGGCACGCGGGAGCTTAGTTTCCTGACTAGGGAGCCAGCCCATGCCCCCTGCAGTGGGAGCACGGAGTCCTAACCACCGGACCGCCAGGGAAGTCCCACGTTTATGCCTTTTTATTTTTTGATGGAATAAAATGTTCTCCGCATATCCTTTTCTAGCTAATGCATTTTTAAATGATTATTTTCTGAAGTGGCTTCAAAAAACATTGAGTTTGCTTCCATCAAAGCCAGGAGAGTAAAATGAAAATGAATTCTGTTAATTTTTTGTATAAATAAAATATTTAAACTTAAAATAATGTGAGTTTTAGTAACCTACTTTTAAACTTTTCAGTCTTTTTGCAGCTATGTTCATAACGTGGAAAAAATGAACCGTAAAAAGCCATGAAAACGTTTTGAGCCTTTTGCCTCCAATTATCAGGCAGCTTTCACTGTTGTGAGTACTGTGTGCCAGGCGTGGATTGGGAGCCTCTGTGATGATAATAATAGCAAGTTATACAGCAGGGTAGGTTCATGTTTCAGACTTCAACATGGCTCCCCTGGGCACAGGTGGATTCTGTCTTTGTTTAAAATCTTGATATTTTGTTTCCTGTAAATGTGTTTGCATTCATTTTTATTTTAAAATTTGCATTAAAATAATATTTATCTTGATTACTGAAGGTTTTTTTTTTTTTTCATCCGAAGAGAGTGCCTAGCTTGCCTCACCCTAACTCCCGACTACTTGAGGTACAGTGGTCCACCAGTGTGCCTTGGGGGCTGACTCAAATACTATCTTTTTTTAATTTTATTTTTAAAAGAAGGTAGCTTATTTATTTGTTTATTTATTGGCCTCACCACGCAGCGTGGGGGATCTGAGCTCCCCCACCAGGGATCAAACCTGTGCCCTTGCACTGGAAGTGCAGAGTCTCAACCCCTGCACCGCTAGGGAAGTCCCCCATCAAATACTATCTTCTCATTATTTCCCTCACCACCCTACTTAAAATTCCATCTCGATTTAAAATGGCACTCATCGTTATCTGGTATGCCACACATTTACTTATCTATTTTTTTCTTAACTTATTTTTATTTATTTATTTTTGGCGGTGTTGGGTCTATCGTTGCTGCGCACGGGCTCTCGAGTTGCCGCGAGCAGGGGCTACTCTTCATTGTGGTGCCTGGGCTTCTCGGTGCGCTGGGTTCTCTTGTTGCGGAGCCCGGGCTCTAGGCGTGCGGGCTTCAGTAGTTGTGGCACGTGGGCTCAGTAGCTGTGGCTCGTGGGCTCTAGAGCACAGGCTCAGTAGTTGTGGTGCACAGGCTTAGTTGCTCTGTGGCACGTGGGATCTTCCCGGACCAGGGCTGGAACCCGTGTCTCCTGCATTGGCAGGCAGATTCTTAACCACTGCGCCACCGGGGAAGCCCTACTCATCTATTAGCTGTTGGCTATTCTTTCTTCCTGACGGGATTTTTATTTCTAGAGACTAATACATAATAGTTGCTCAGAGGAAAAAATTGTTGAATGAAAGAATGAGCCATAATTATCAGGCAACTTTGGCTGTTGTGAGTATGGCTTTCCAGGCGTGGCTTGAGACGCTCCATGATGATGATAATAATATCAACTTACATAGTAGGATAGGTTCGCCTCTAGGAGCAGACAGCCTGGAGCCAACCTCCGTGATTGCAAATTTCAGCTCCACCACTTATGCTATCTTGTGACCTCGGACAAGTGATTCAGCATTGTGGACTTTAGTTTCATGTATAAAGTGGGGATATTTATAGGAGTGAATGCATAGGTCTTTGTGAGGGTTCAGTGAATTGATAAATGGCATGGTCTCGGAACAGCACCTGGAATCTGGCACTCTAATACGTTTACAATATAACTATCGTATACTGTAATACAAGCTTACGGTATAGTATCAGGTTAAGCTAGTTTGTTACTACCATTATATTTTGGGTGCTTGCTATGCACTCCGTATTCTGTTAAATGCTTAACACATATTGTTTCATCCAGTCATTCCCGTTTTATAGTAGAGAGCACGGAGGCACAGATATAGGGGGAGATTCGTCCAGCCCCTAAGCTGCAAAACCAGGATTTGAGCCTGGGTACCGTCATGTCACTCCTGTCGTGCTCCCTTAACCACTTTGTGAGCTGGTGGTGGGAAGAGTAGCTTCTCTAGGCTGGATACAGCTGGAAAGTTCCCTAGCCTGTAAAGAGGTGGGGGAACCTTCCCATCCCCACAGCTGAGACACTGGCCACCATCTTTATTTATTTATTTATTTTCAGTTTTAATATTTTTTTAATGGAAGTATAGTTGGTTTACAATGGTGTGTTAATTTCTGCTGTACAGCAAAGTGATTTGGTGATATATATATATATTCTATTTTTTAAAATATTCTTTTCCATTATGGTTTATCATAGGATATTGAATAGTTCCCTGTGCTATACAGTAGGACCTTGTTGTTTATCCATTCTGTATATAAAAGCTTACATCTGCTCACCCCAACCTCCTACTCCATCCCTCCCCTAGCCCCTTCCCCCTTGGCAACCACCAGTCTGTTCTCTATGTCTGTGAGTCTGTTTTTGTTTCATAGATATGTTCATTTGTGTCATATTTTAGATTCCACATATAAGTGATATCATATGGTATTTGTCTTTCTCTTTCTGACTTACTTCACTTAGTATGATAATCTCTAGTTACATCGAGGTTGCTGCAAATGGCATTATTTCATCCCTTTTCATGGCTGAGTAGTACTCCATTGTATATATGTACCACATCTTCTTTATCCATTCATCTGTTGATGGACATTTAGGTTGTTTCCATGCTTTGGCTATTGTGAGTAATGCTGCTATGAACATAGGGGTGCATGTATCTTTTTGAATTAGAGTTTTGTCCGGCTATATGCCCAGGCGTGGGATTGATGGATCATATAGTAATTCTATTTTTAGTTTTCTAAGGAACCTCCATACTGTTTTCCACAGGGGCCACCATCTTTAATACCAGAGTTTTCTTCTCTCCCAGGAGTTTTCACCAAGCCCTCGCTCTCAGCCCAGCCCAGCACGGCAGTGGCCCCAGGAGCGGACGTAACTCTACGGTGTCACAGCCAGTATGGTTTTGACCAATTTGCTCTGTACAAGGAGGGGGACACTGGGCCCTACAAGACACCTGAAAGGTGGTACCAGGCTGATTTTCCCATCACCACGGTGACTGCTGCCCACAGTGGGACCTACCAGTGCTACAGCTTTTCCAGCAGATCTCCATACCTGTGGTCGGCCCCCAGCGACCCCCTGGAGCTCGTGGTCACAGGTTAGGGGTGCAGACCAAACCTTTTCCCCCAGCCTTCACAGGCCCTGGTGGAAGCTCCAAGGGGAGGGAGCAATAGGCATGAAGAAAGTGGGAGGGCAGGAGAAGACAGAGGCTTTGGAGGGTGTATGAGTGTCTGAGTGCTGCTGTAACAAATCACCATGGATTCACTGGTTTAAAATATCACAAGTTTATTACCTTACAGTTCTGGAGGTCAGAGATCAAAAAGGGGTCCTGCAGGGGGGGGAAAAGAAAAAAAAGGGGTCCTGCGGGGATAAAACAAAGGTGTCAGCCAGCCTTCTTTCTGGAGGCTCAAGGGGAGGTTTCTGGTGCCTCTTCCAGCTTCTAGAGGTGCCTACATCTCTTGGCTTCCATGGTCCATTGCTCCATCATCAAAGTCAGCATCATAGCATCTTCTAATCTATCTCTGACTCTTCCTCCTTCCTGCCTGTCTCTTATGCTTTTAAGGACCCTTGTGATTGGCCCCACCCAGGTAGTCCAGGGTAATCTCCCCAGCCCAAGATTCTTTTTAAAAATTTTTTTATTGAAGTATAGTTGATTTACAATGTTGTGTTAGTTTCAGGTGTACGGCAAAGTGATTCAGTTATACATATACATATATGCAGTCTTTTCATTTATTTTATTTTTATTTTTTAAAATTTTGTTTCTTCCTTTTTCCTTTTTTTTTTTTGGCCGCACCGCGTGGCATGCGGGAGCTTTAGTTCCCCGACCAGGGATCAAACCTGTGCCCCCTGCAGTGGATGCACGGACCCCTGGACCACCAGGGAATTCCCTACTTTATTTTATTAATTAATTAATTTATTTTTAGGCCGGGCCATGCAGCGTGTGGGATCTTAGTTCTCCGAGCAGGGATCGAATCTGCGCCCCCTGCATTGGGAGTGTGGAGTCTTAACCACTGGACCACCAGGGAGGTCCCTTATTTTTATTTAAAATTTTTTTTTTATATTTTATATTGGAGTATAGTTGATTAACAATGTTGTGTTAGTTTCAGGTGTATGACAAAGAGATTCAGCTATACATACACGTATATCCACTCTTTTTAAGATTCTTTTCCCATACATTACAGAGTATTGAGCAGAGTTCCCTGTGCTATACAGTAGGTCCTTATTAGTTGTCTGTTTTCTACATAGTAGGGTGTAGGCATCGATCCCAGTCTCCCAATTTGTCCCTCCCCCGCTTTCCCCCAGTAACCATAAGTTTGTGTTCTATGTCTGTGACTCTATTTCTGTTTTGTAAATAAGTTCATTTGTACCCTTTTTTTAAGATTCCACATATGAGCGATATCTTGTGATGTTTGTCTTTCTCTGTCCTGCTTACTTCGCTCAGTATGACAATCTCTAGATCCATCCATGTTGCTGCGAATCAGCCCAAGATTCTGAATCATATCTGCAAAGTCCCTTTTGCCATGGAAGGTACCATAGTCACCGGTTCTGGGGATTAGGATACTGTCATATTTGGGAGGCCATTATTCTGGGTATACACACTAAGAAAAATAAATTTTAGTTATTTATTTATTTTTGCGGTACACGGGCCTCTCACTGTTGTGGCCTCTCCCGTTGCGGAGCACAGGCTCCAGACGCGCAGGCTCAGCGGCCATGGCTCACAGGCCCAGCCGCTCCATGGCATGTGGGATCTTCCCGGACCGGGACACGAACCCGCGTCCCCTGCATCGGCAGGCGGACTCCTAACCACTGCGCCACCAGGGAAGCCCTAAATTTTATTTTTTAAAATTTTTTGGTCATGCTGTGCAGCTTGTGGGATCTTAGTTCCCCAACCAGGGATTGAACCCATGCCCTCAGCAGTGAAAGCATGGAGTCCTAACCTCTGGACCGCCAGGGAATTCCCAAGAAAAAAATGTTCATTGCAGCTCTATTTACAATAGCCAGGAGATGGAAACAACTTAAGTGTCCATCATCGGATGAATGGATAAAGAAAATGTGGCACATATATACAATGGAATATTACTCAGCCATAAAAAGAAACGAAATTGAGGTATTTGTAATGAGGTGGATGGACCTAGAATCTGTCATACAGAGTGAAGTAAGTCAGAAGGAGAAAGACAAATACCGTATGCTAACACATATATATGGAATTTAAGGGAAAGAAATGTCATGAAAAACCTAGGGGTAAGACAGGAATAAAGACACAGACCTACTAGAGAATGGACTTGAGGATATGGGAGGGGGAAGGGTAAGCTGGGATAAAGTGAGAGAGTGGCATGGACATATATACACTACCAAACGTAAAATAGATAGCTAGTGGGAGGCAGCCGCATAGCACAGGGAGATCAGCTCTGTGCTTTGTGACCACCTAGAGGGGATAGGGAGGGTGGGAGGGAGGGAGACGCAAGAGGGAAGAGATATGGGAACATGTGTATATGTATAACTGATTCACTTTGTTATAAAGCAGAAACTAGCACACCATTGTAAAGCAATTATACTCCAATAAAGATGTAAAAAAAAGAACTTTTAATACTATGAATAATGCCTTGTGACTTGTCTAGGTAAAAAAAAAACAAAAAACCCAGAAGCAAGCAGCAAGGGTGGTGGGAGGGGAAAGCGGGGCTGTGTTTTATTCCGTAGGCAGTTCCCTTTTCTCCCCACATGGGATGCCTGTCTTCCCCAGATGTATCCCATAGTTTCTGTCTCCTCATCTGCTTCCCAGGAGGCAAGAGCCCGGTTTGTTCCCAGGGAAGGCAGATAAGTAAGACGGCAGGTCACAGAGATCCAGAAGAAAGGAAAGCACTGAGCTTCGAAAAGCAGGGAAGGCAGCTGCAGGGAGTGTCATTAATCAGCCCCAGAAGGTGCTAGGTGTGTCTTTCAAATGCTATTTAACACCCACAACAGTCCAATGATGGAAGCGTCTTTATTTTTATTTTCCAGGTGAGGAAACTGGGTTTGCTCAGGCTCCATACCTAACAGAGCACAGAATTCTCTCTCTTTTCTTTTTCTGATTTCTCAGGGACCTCTTTTACCCCCAGCTGGTTGCCTACAGAACCACCTTCCTCTGTGACAGGTAAGTTCCGGAGGATTCACCCTGGTTTCCGTGGTATAAGGCACATGGACCCCCTTTTCTTTCTCCTCTTTGTCTAGATTTCTCAGTTTATTTCATTTGCCTCTTTCACAGATTTGCTTTATTTTAAAAATTCCTTATTCCTGCTTGTAAAGAAGGTATGATAAATGTATAGATATGACTGTCCTGTGCCACATCCCCACCTCTCGCCAGCCTTTCGGGGATGGTTTATGATGTCTAACCTGTAGAAGAATAAGCAGGGTGGCTTGTAAAATTGTAGATTCCTGGGCTCCAGTTCTGAGTCTCTGATTCCATTGATCAGTGGTTCTCAAACTGTAGTGGGCTTGAGAATCACCTAGAGAGCTTATACAGGACAGATTCCTAGACCCGTAGAGTTTCTGATTCAGAGGGTCTGGGGTGGGGTCCAATAATTTTCAAGTTCCCAGGGGATGCTGATGCTGCTGGTCTGGGGATGCTCCTTTGAGAACCACTGCACTATCTTTTGTGTGAGCCATGGTCTTCCCAATTTTCATGGCATCTCAGCTGCTTCCGGCGGTATCGGATGTCAGCCTGTGTCTTAAGAAATAGTACGCTAGGTCTTCCCTGGTGGCGCAGTGGTTAAGAATCCACCTGCCAATGCAGGGAACATGGGTTCGAGCCCTGGTCCAGGAAGATCTCGCATGCCGCGGAGCAACTAAGCCCGTGCACCACAACTACTGAGCCTGCGCTCTAGAGCTCGTGCTCCACAACAAGAGAAGCCCCCGCAATGAGAAGCCCGCGCACAGCAACGAAGGGTAGTCCCCGCTCGCCGCAGCTAGAGAGAGCCCGCCCATAGCAACAAAGACCCAGTGCAGCCAAAAATAAATACATAAAATAAATTTAAAAAAAAGAAAGAAAGAAATAGTACGCTAGGCTGTGACATCTCGAAATGACCCCTGACACCTCATTTCTTATTAAGCCATTTTGGGCTTTTTGAGTTTGTCTTTCCTCTGTGTCTGGGCAGTGTGTGTTAGAGAAATGGGTTCCAGGGAGACTGGGTATCTGAGAAGGGGTATGGAGAGTAGGGACTTACTGGGCAAACCTGGCATTACCCAGTTCCTTATAATCTTCTTGCTTAGAATTCTCAGAAGCCTCCAAGAAACTGAACCACTCGCTCGTGAACGAAGTTGCCACCACTGGTGAGTAGCCAGGTGCCCACTGCTCAGCAGAAAGGAGTTGGAGGATGGGGCTCTCTTCCATCAGCTCAGGCTGTAGGCTTTTTTTTTTTTAATTTAAAAAAATTTTACCATGTTGTGTTTCTACTGTACAGAAAAGTGAATCAGCTATACATATACGTATAATCCCCTTTTTTGGATTTCCTTCCCATTTAGGTCACCACAGAGCACTGAGTAGAGTTCCCTGTGCTCTACAGTAGGTTCTCATTAGTGATCTATTTTATACATAGTATCAGTAGTGTATAGATGTCAATCCCCCTCTCCCAATTCATCGCACCCCACCCCCACTTCCCACCGTGGCGTCCATACATTTGTTCTCTACGTCTGTGTCAGGCTGTAGGCTTTTAATCTGCTTCTCAAACCACCTGATTCTTCCCAGGAAAGTCCTGGGTTTGAAGATGAGGATGGGATGGAGATGGGCTCTGAGCTTGGGGGCAGAAGAGTGTTCTGGGTAATGTGGCTCTTTCCAAGATGGCGGCACCAAGGCTATCATGGGAAGGCCATTGCTCGTCCCTACACATTGCTCTTCTGACTTGGCTCTGATCCATGTGTGTAATCTCGTTCCCATTGCTTCCAGGCAGAGCCCATGCTTCAGCCCCAAATAGATCATAGTTACCTGGACACAGTACATTTTTCTTATTCCTCCAGTCCAACGCAAATATGCTTCCTTTATGTTGCCATTCTCTTTGCCCTTGGCTTCCCCAGAAAAAAGTCTCCATTTCCCCCAAGATGGAAAACCTTTGACAGATCCCCAGAGGACAGGTTAGATATCTCCACTGCGTCCACACAGCTCTAGCTTTTTTTAGGTTCCTGATGCCAGCAGGGTCTTTCTAAGACCCTGATGAGATTCCTCTTCACCCTCTGTTCAAAACCTTTCTGGGTTCCCAGTCACTCTCAGGACAGATAGGAAAACTGACTCATACATGTGAAGTCATTTGCCCGAGACCCTGCATCTAATAAGTGATGGGTCTGGGGTTCAAATTGGAACACCCTGACTCTACAGTTCATGCTCTTCTTATAACCCTGGAATTCCGGCTCCCAAGTGCATGTGTTCAGGATAGCGGTAGAAGCAGGGGTAGGAGAAGAGATGGTTCCACCCCTTTACACTTACCCTTTTTGTTTCCCAGAAACTTCTAGGAATATCACCATCCTTCCAAAGGAGTCAGACCCTCCAACAGGTGAGCAAGTGTCCTTCTCTGGACCAACTTCCTTTCCCCGTCCCATGTCTTTACCCAAAGCTGGCTGCTTTCCCTACACAGGAGCTGCAGCTCTGTGATCTTGGGTTCTGGTGTGTAAAGTATGAAGTGGAGGGGGACTGTTAGTGTGTGGAGCTCCGAACTGGGCAGGGATCAGGTGTGAAGGTGACCTTCTCAAAGGTCAGAGAAAGAAAGATAAATTTCATCTCTCTCCCCACCCATTACAACCGTCTCCTGATCCACGATTAGCCGAATAACCAGGTAGTGTCTGTGTGTGGGGTGAGGCTGTATCAGAGGCCTGTGAGGGGGTGTATGGAAGAGGTGATACTTAGACAATTGGGCTTATCTAATCCTAACCCTTGGTGAGGAGGAGAGGAGCCTTCCAGAAAGGAGACTGGCATCCTAGCTAGCCGGGAGTAACAGAGTCTCAGATGAGGGATACGGCTATGAGAAACCCAATATGCATGTGGGTCTTGGAGAAGGGCTGTTTTGTTTTGCTGCACCGTGCTGCATGTGAGATCTTTTTTAAAAAATTGATTATTTACTTATTTATTTTCTTTCTTTCTTTTTTTGTGGCGTCAGGTCTTAGCTGCGGCACGCGGGGTCTTTGTTGAGGCAGGCGGGTTCTTTCATTGTGGTGCGAGGGCTTCTCTCTAGTTGTGGCGTGCAGGGTTTCTCTCTCTAGTTGTGTCACTCGGGCTCCAGGGCGCGTGGGCTCTGTAGTCGTGACACGTGGGCTTAGTTGCCCCACGGCATGTGGGATCTTAGTTCCCTGACTGGAGATGGAACTTGGGCCCCCTGTGGAGATGGGCTTTTATCATCTGCTCCTGTCTCTCTTGTTCCTCCAGGTCTTGCCTTCCAGTATTACACTAGGAGCAATCTGGTCCGGATATGCCTTGGGGCCGTGGTTCTAATACTCCTGGTGGGGCTTCTGGCAGAAGATTGGCACAGCCGAAAGAAACCCCTGACGCACCGGGTCAGAGCTGTCCACAGGCCACTCCCACCCCTCCCTCAGACCCAGAAGTCACACAGTTGTCAGGATGGGGGTCAACCAGATGATCATAACTGAGGACACCATCATTAGAATCCCAAGGCTTGGTTGTCTCTAAGAGATAGGTCATGGGAGCGGGGAGGGGACTTGGTGTGGAGTGTGAGAGTAAAAGGATAGAGCCTACAGCTGTGGAAAAGGAGGGCGGCGGGGGGGGGGGGTGTTCTTCTTGGGGCCCCATCAAGGAGTTGAGTCAGTGTCTATTTGGCTGTATGTCCCAGGACTCTCTTTGTTTGGGATGGAAGGAATCTAGTGGATGCCATTGTCTCCTCACTGATATCTTGCTCATTGTGGACCTTGTGGCACCTCACTTGGGCCATCACACTTATCTCTTTCTTCAACCTTCCCTAATACGAGTTCCAGATCGACTTCTAATATTCCCACCTCTCACAGCTGACCTGTTCTATCCTTTGCACAAAACTCTCCCACGTTTCCCCCGTGCACACCCCGTGCTTTTTTTTCTTTTCTTTTTTTTTTAACTGGAGTATAGTTGATGTACAATGTTGTGTTAGTTTCTGGTGTACAGCAGAGTGAATCAGTTCTGTGCTTTTTTTCCTGATTATCCCCAAACCTAACCCTTGCTCTAGCCCTATCTTAAGCTGTAGTCTGAAAAATCTCCTTTTGTTTCTCGAGATGTGCCTGGTTCTTTCAGGCTTTGGGGCATTCTGTTCTTTCCCCTTAGAATATAATAATAATTATAACCAACATGCCAGTGGCTCGCCTTTATATTAGAAAAAAAGTCCAAAGTCCTAACTAAGTTTGCGCTGAAGGCTAGAATATGTAAATCCACAGAGATAGAAAACAGAGTGGTTGGTTGACAGGGGTTGAGGGGAGAAAGGAATGGGAGTAATTACATAATCAGTATTTTTTTTTTTTTTTGCGGTACGTGGGCCTCTCACCGCTGTGGCCTCTCCCGTTGCGGAGCACAGGCTCCGGACGCGCAGGCTCAGCGGCCATGGCTCGCGGGCCCAGCCCCTCCGCGGCATGTGGGATCTTCCCGGACTGGGGCACGAACCCGTGTCCCCTGCATCGGCAGGCGGACTCTCAACCACTGCGCCACTAGGGAAGCCCTAAGTGTGAGTTTTGAAAAGAGGATGAGATGTGACTTTTTACACAGTGAAGGAGAAGTGTATCTTCA
Organism: Tursiops truncatus; assembly: GCF_011762595.2. Lineage (NCBI taxonomy): Eukaryota > Metazoa > Chordata > Mammalia > Artiodactyla > Delphinidae > Tursiops > Tursiops truncatus. The sequence goes on along the minus strand of NC_047052.1, from coordinate 55,108,534 downwards.
GGGCTTGTGTTGTACGTGTGTGTATAGAAGCATCAAAGTGCCAGGTACTTTTATAAATAGTAAGTTGACACATAGCAGGATGTGATTTCAGTTCCCATTGGCTTAGGCTGATTGATAAGGGCAAACATAATATTACACAGTTTAATTTATTTTCAAGGGAGACAGAAAGAAAAGTTGACAACAGTTATCAAGGTTTTTCTCCTGTGTTTTGAGTAAAAATATCCAGAACGTCTCTGGCCAAAGATCTTTCAGTTTCAGCAAATCAGGGCAAAATAGAAAACACTTCTTACACACACACACACACACACACACACACACACACACACACACACACACTGTGTGAGGTGATGGATGTGTTAGCTTGATGGCGGTGGTCATTTCACAATGTAAATGTATAACAAAATATCACACTGTACACCTTAAATATATAAAATTTCTCTTTGTCAATTATATCACAGTAAAGCCGGAAAAAAAGCAGACTCATGTAATAAAAGCAAAATGTAAATATTTCTAGAGAAACCAAAGAAATAAAATCAGAAATTTAAAATCTCCCTCAGTAACTCCCACTTCTAGCTATCCCAGGTGTATCAGACCAAATGTCTCACTGAGAATAACTATAATAAACATTGGATTAAAATCACACAGCTGTATCTGTCACTTATATATCAGCCAAGACTACAAGATCCCCCTAATGTCTGACGAATCCTGGTGTGCAGCATTGGAGGATATGACCTCCTTCTACTGTTAGAGAAGAGTTTTATTGGAGAGAGGTTTTAATATCTTTCTGCTCTGGGTTTATCTGCCCTGATAGTTCTGAGACTTTTGTCAAGCTCTGCAATGTCTTTGAACTTCAATTCTCAATAGTATAGTTGAAATATTGTCCTTTTCACAGATGTGTGGTGGAGATTTCACATGTTTAATTATGTAGAGAACCTACTGTGACCTGGAGAATGTCCTTGACATTAGTTAATTCTCATTTCTGTCTTCTTTATTCCTTTAACTCCTTTCCTCTCCCCATCTCTCTCCCTCACCCTTTCCCTCTATTTCTCCAATTTAAAATAGAAAGTTGAGAATAACAGACAACAGCAAGGACCAGCAACCTGTGGCCAGTGGCTGAATCTGGCCCACCACTTGTTTTTGTCAATAAAGTTTTATTGGAACACAGTCAGCCCATTCACTATATATTGTCTGTGGCTGCTTTCTTTCTGCAATGGCAGAATTGAGTAGTTGCTACAGATAATATATTTCCTGCAAAATTGAAAGTATTTACTATCTGGCTCTGCAGAAAAAGTTTGCTGACCCCTCGTTAAGAGTATGTGCTCTAGGGCTTCCCTGGTGACGCAGTGGTTGAGAATCTGCCTGCCAATACAGGGGACACAGATTGGATCCCTGGTCCGGGAGGATCCCATATGCTGCAGAGCAACTAAGCCCCGTGCTCTACAACTACTGAGCCTGTGCTCTAGAGCCCGTGAGCCACAACTACTGAGCCTACGTGCTGCAACTACGGAAGCCCACATGTCTAGAGCCCGTGCTCTGCAACAAGAGAAGCCACCGCAGTAAGAAGCCCGCCGCGCACCTCAACAAAGAGTAGCCCCCACTCGCGGCAAGTAGAGAAAGTCCGTGTGCAGCAGCAAAGACCCAACGCAGCCAAAAATAAATAAAATAAATAAATTTATTAAAAGAAAAAAAATAGAGTATGTGCTCTAGATTTTGACTGCCTTTCACACTCTCTGCCTCAGGTGTACAAAACAGTTATGATAATAGCAATACCTGCCTCATATTATTGTTTGAGGATTGAATGAGATAATATATGCAATGGACTTAGAATGTACGTGACATGTTATCATCACTAAATTTTATGGTTTTAAAAAATTGAAGTAGGGGCTTCCCTGGTGGCGCAGTGGTTGAGAGTCTGCCTGCCGTTGCAGGGGACACGGGTTCGTGCCCCGGGCCGGAAGGATCCCACATGCCGTGGAGCGGCTGGTCCCGTGAGCCATGGCCGCTGAGCCTGCGCGTCTGAAGCCTGTGCTCCGCAACGGGAGAGGCCACAACAGTGAGAGGCCCACGTACCGCAAAAAAAAAAAAAAAAAAAAAATTGAAGTAGAGTTGATTTAAAATATTGTTAGTTTCAGGTGTACAGCATAGTGATTCAGTTATTTTTTTCTGATTATATTCCATTATAGGTTCTTACAAGATATTAAATATTGTTATTTAGCCACAGGCTATTTTCCAGTCATAGAGCCTGGAGAGTCCTCAGGTTTTCAATTTTTTTTCCTTGAAAAACATTGGCTCTCAAAGAGGCACAATGAGTTAAACTTAATACCTAGAAGAATTGATACAAAATAAGTGACATGGATGCACACTTAAATGTCAACAGTAACTAATACCATCAACTGTAGAAAAAATGCACTTGACCATTGTGATAGATACATTTTAGCTAACATGGAATATGGGTGCATTTCAATACCCTTGGTATGATGGAGTCAGCTAATTGCACCTGTGTCAGTGGTTCTCAACCTGGGGTGATTTTTGTTCCCCAGCGGACATTTGACAAACTTCGGAGACATTTTTGGTTGTCAGAACTGGATGGTGCTACTGGCATCTAGTGGGTGGAGACCAGGGATGTTGCTAAACATCCTACCATGCACAGGGCAGCTCCCCATAACAAAGAATCATCCATCTCAAAATATTGCTAGGTGCCAAGGTTGAAAAACCTGACCTAGTTGGTCTGGGAGAGAGATTGCACATTAGAATTGAGACAGGCTGGGGAATCCTCTGGTGGTACAGTGGTTAAGAATCCGCCTTCCAATGCAGGGGGTGTGGATTCGATCCCTGGTCGGGGAACTAAGATCCCACATGCTGCGTGGTGTGGCCAAAAATTAAAAATAAATAAAATATAGTAAACAGCAATTTTTAAAAATTAAAAAAAATACAAGAATTGAGACGGGCTGGGACCTGGGACCCTTTGCTGCAATGCTTGCACCTGGACTCCTCGAGCAACAAAATACAAAGAAACTACATGGGACTAAAAATAACTGCGTGCCTACCTACAGGTGGGGCAAATTCTGGACAAGAGATACAAAGAGACCAGAAAACGCAACTGACAATTTTGAAGACCCCGGAGCAAAAGCGGGGGGGCGGGGGGGGGGGGGTTGGGAGCAAAAGCAGGGTACTGAGCATGCCCCCTGCACAAAACACCACCTCATGGGTGGGCAAACCACCTAAGCCCCCCCTCCAGCCCGACCCCCTGGACACACCCCTACTCTCTCCCCATATATGGAGAGAGCTCACCCCCCTCCCCCGGCCTTGGGGAGCAAGCCAGCAAGGGAACCTGAAGTTTGTTCTCTCTCCCCCCAGCTGCAGCAAGTGCCCCAATAAAACCTTGCACGAATTTCTTGTCTGGCCTCTGATCAATTTCTATTGATTGGGGAAGGTCAAGAACCCTGGTCAGTAGCAGAATCACCTGGGGGGCTTTTGAAGGCTTCTGGCTTCTTAAAGCCCACCCCAGACCAATTCGAGTAGGATGACCAAGGATTGGACCTGGGTAATTTCAATGTGAGTCTCACTTTAAAGATTGAGAACCACCGGTTGACCATTATAAGGAGAGCCATTGCACCCTGGACCGGAAGTCCTGCCCTCCCGCCAGGTCCCACGGGCCAATCACAGAGTGCGGGCTGGTAGAAGACTTCCTCTTGGTGGAGGCTTTGCTTTGCGTGAGGTAACCCACAGGTTGCAACTGAGTCGTAGCCGAAGGGAGGTGAGTACCTACTCTTGTACCTGTTTCTCTGTCTGATCTCTTAACTCAGTGGCAATTATTGGTGGAGCCTTTGCACGGAATGTTGCGAGCTTGAATGGCGGCGTGAGACTTCGAGAAGGTTTTTGCGGGCCTCAAGGTGAGTTCTCTCCTTATAAGGAGGAGACGAGATGTGGAGGGGGGGATAGCTGCTAGTGATTTCATGTGTAACTTTTTTTTTTTTTTGCGGTACGCGGGCCTCTCACTGCTGTGGCCTCTCCCGCCGCGGAGCACAGGCTCCGGACGCGCAGGCCCAGCGGCCGTGGCTCACGGGCCTAGCCGCTCCGCGGCATGTGGGATCCTCCCGGACCGGGGCACGAACCCGTGTCCCCTGCCTCGGCAGGCGGGCTCTCAACCACTGCGCCACCAGGGAAGCCTCTCATGTGTAACTTTTTTCTTCCAATGCCATTTTTTTTTTTTTTTGCCGTACGCGGGCCTCTCACTGTCGTGGCCTCTCCCGTTGCGGAGCACAGGCTCCGGACGCGCAGGCTCAGCGGCCATGGCTCACGGGCCCAGCCGCTCCGCGGCATGTGGGATCCTTCCGGACTGGGGCACGAACCTGAGTCCCCTGCATCGGCAGGCGGACTCTCAACCGCTGCGCCACCAGGGAAGCCCCCAATGCTATTTTTAAGTGTTTCTTTAAGGTATGATTTCCATCTTGCAAAATCCACCCATTTTAAGTGTACAGTGACTTTTAGCAGACTTACAACAGAGTTGTGCAACCGTAACTCTAACCCAATTTCAGGACGTTTCCATCACCCCAAAGAGATCCCTCCGGCCCACCTGCGGTATCTTTGCATTCCCACTGTAATTTCGAGCCGAGGACTACTGTGTCAGAGCCTCAGTTTTGCATCTATAATTCGGGATGGTATCACTCCTTGATCTCAAAAGACGGATCCAGGTGTCACTGTCATGAAGGGTGGGGGACAGCGACGTGGTCATGAATTTATAAATTTGTGTTTTTTTCCCCCCAAATGCTTGTGGTGACAGAGCATCAAGGGGAACTACTGCTGCTAATTAGATGCAGAGTCCTGAGCAATTTTGTAGTTCCAGGCGGCAGCATATCGCTTCCTTTTCAGCAAGTGTCTTTGCATTTGTTTTGCTGTGACAGCAGAGCCTTTCAGGCTTGTTCCAGCTCAGGTCCTAAGTTTCTCAGCACTGGTCTTCACCCTTACGTTGCTCATACCTATTTCAAATAAAGCACTGCTTGGGACTTCCCTGGTGTCCAGTGGTTAGGGGTCTGAGCTTCCACTGCAGGGGGCACGGCTTCCATCCCCGGTTTGCGAGCTAAGATCCCACGTGCCCCGTGGCACGGCCAAAAAAAAAAAAAAAAACCCACCAAAACAAAGAATTGCTTTCCGCTAAGGGTAAAGCTATTCACCTGTAGTCTATTTGACTCCATCAACACATTTTGTTATTCATTTTTCAAGGCTACCTCTCAGGTCCTGCTTTTATCTGCCTATGAATATACCCAAGTCGAGGACTCCCCCCTTTTCCCGTCACCCATTCATTCTGGGTGGGAAAAATCCGCTTTCATGATGGTAAGAGCAGAGAGAATGACCTAAGCGGGAGTGTCTCTGCTGCTGTCATTACAAGGCATCTTCACTCAGGGAAGGAGCCTCTATATTCCTGGCATCGCATGGTTTCAGGTGTGGCTCTTGGCCAAACAGGCTTAGCAGTGGGAACTGGAAATTAAATGACTTATCCAGTTACTTGAGCAGGGTTAGGGTAGGAAGCCAGAGGTTATGTCACTCTCCACTCCGGGGGTTCTCACATGTACATGTTCATCCTTAGCCATTCGTACGGAACCAGAAATTCCTCTTTTGTTTCCTTCTCTGACTTCATTCGGGTTTCCCCCCAATATCTCCTTCAAGGAATTATGCTCCGTCTCCTGGGGGGTCCAGAGAGCTAACTACCTCTGTGCACCCTTTAGTCTTGGGCATGTACCTTCCTTGTTTTCCCACGTGGCTCTAATGCGGTTTTGCTGTACTGGGCTACCTCCTTTAGTCAACGAGCGGTTCGTGGTGTTACCTGCAATCCTAACTGGTCGTCCTTCAGTTACGTGAGAACCACATTATTGACGTGTAAGCAGCGCCCAGGCTGGAACGAGATGGTGACTTTCTGCCTACTTTAATGGTCCGCTTCATTCACGCTGTGCTGCTGTGTGCTCCGTCTTCAGACGCAAGCCCTTTTCCTCGTCACTGTCTGATCCAAAATTCCAGCAGCTTTCATGTCCCCCTCCCTATGCTTGTCGAGGACCTTCACCCCTCCCTTCACCTGTGGGCTCTTAAACCTGAAATGTAGGTTTCACTCTCCCTGTCAGGTTTCTAAGAAGAGCTCTGTGTGGCTCCAAGTCGCCATCACTCCTGTGTGTCCCCGTCTACTCAGTCTGGCTTCTAACCTCATCACCCGCCACCTTCCTGGAACTTCTTCCTCCTCATCTCAACTGGAAAACATGACAGGCGGCGTGTTTACCCTTTGACTTTCTGTGACCTGGGTGACTCATTTCCCTTTCACATTTTTTCTTCCCCAAACCAAATGCATGTTCACCAGAGGCAGCATTGAAAAAAGGGAAAATATCTGGATAAAATCATCCATGGCATGGAAACTCAAACACAGTCCTTGGGTTTTGGGGGTGTATATGCTTCCAGCACTTTTCTGTCTGAGGAGGTGGTTGTCTTGCTTCAGTTGGCACGTTACAGGTGTGATGATGCTTTTTGGTTATTGTGCTCTTCTGACTTAGCATTTTATTTTATTTTATTGTATTTTATGTTAAGTTATGTTAATTATTTTATTTTATTTATTGCGGTACGCGGGCCTCTCACTGTTGTGGCCTCTCCCGTTGCGGAGCACAGGCTCTGGACGCGCAGGCTCAGCGACCATGGCTCACGGGCCCAGCCGCTCCGTGGCACGTGGGATCTTCCCGGACCGGGGCACGAACCCGTGTCCCCTGCATCGGCAGGCGGACTCTCAAACACTGCGCCACCAGGGAAGCCCATGACTTAGCATTTTAGCATGAGCATTTTTATATTAAATATAACACTTGTGAGCTCTTATATGTTGTGATTTGAAACATTTTTCACAGTAAATCTTCTAATTGGGTGTAATTTCCCCCACGTGCTTACTTAACAGTGTTTTTCTTCTTGTGAGTCTTCCCCAGTGTTGCCCATTTAATGCCCGAGGATGTAAGGATTTTTGTTTATTTATTTGCTTTTTGTTCCATTGAGGAAGTGTCAGTGGTTGAGAGCACAGGTTCTTGAGTTAAACTCCTGGGTATAATCTTGGCTTCAACTTGAGCAAATGTGAGTACTTGGGCCTTTGTTTCCCTATGCCCGTGATTCTAAAACTAGCATTTATCATAATCACCTGGAAGCTTTGTTAAAACACGGTTTTCTGGGCCCACCTCCAGAGTTTTTGATTTTGTAGGGCTGGGGATAGGGCTTAAGAATCAGCATTTTCATGAGTTCCCAGATGATGCTGTGGTCTGCGGGCCATACTTTGAGAACCACTTCCCTAAGCCTCAGATTCCTCATATGAAGCGTAGATAATAGAATTTACCTAGTAAGATGGTTGGAAGAAAAAAATATCATCTGTAGAAGAGCTTATAATAGTTCCTGTACATGGTAAATACTCAGATGTTGACTATCATAGTGGCTCCTTAGAAAGACAGGGATTACAGAAAATGTAGAGGAGATTATCCAGATAGAGGGGGTATGTTTATAAAGTGAACATCTTATGGAGGCATATTTTGTCTTTTATCTTGTCACTTCTCAGTTAAAAAGCTATGCTAACTTCCTCTTGAGTTTTTGAAACATTTTTTCGTGTGTGCATTTGTATATGTATAAATATAATCTCTGGTTGTACATATTTACTATCATACTTAATTAGCTAATCATACTTGATGAGCGATTACATCAGTGTATGTTCATGTATATAGTCACACTCCCATGTAATCACTTACCAGGTCAATAGACAACTTTTCCAGGGGAGGTTTACTCTTCTCTCTGAGCTGTTTGGGAAAGGCAACCTCTATTCTGACTACTACCACCACACGTTCGTTTTGCTTGTTGTAAACTTCATATACATTGAATCAACTCAGAGTTCTCGTTGTATGGTTTCTTTTACAACTACAGTTTGGGGACATGAAGAATAAGGGTTCTGTGAACAGATGTGCGTGCATCTTTTGCAGACCTAAGCACTGATTATCGCGGGGTTTCTAATTGGAGGTAAAATTGCTGTGTCATAGAGCACATGTGCTTAGTTAGCTGTAGCGAAAACCTCCCGCAAGTTTGGCAGTGGTGTTTTCTCAATTTAAATTTACCTACTTATTTATTTTTGGCTGCGTTGGGTCTTCGTTGCTGCGCGTGGGCTTTCTCTAGTTGCGGCGAGCGGGGTCCGCTCTTCGTTGTGGTGCCCGGGCTTCTCTCTCTCGTTGCAGAGCTTGGGCTCTAGAGTGCAGGGTCAGTAGTTGTGGCTCGCGGGCTGTAGAGCACAGGCTCAGTAGTTGTGGTGCGCGGGCCCAGTTGCTCCGCGGCACGTGGGGTCTTCCCGGACCAGGGCTCGAACCCGTGCCCCCTGCATTGGCAGGTGGATTCTCAACCACTGGGCCACCAGGGAAGTTCCTGTTTTCTCCGTTTAACTCGTGCCACCCTGTAAGAGTTGTCCTTCATTGTGTGAAGTGCTTGTGCCCGTCTTTAATTTTAACCATTCTGATGGGGGTGTCGTTTTTTCTGTTCATCAGGTTCTTAATTTGCATTTCTCTGAAGTCTAACGAGGTTGAAGGTCTCAATATGCTTATTGGCTATTTGGCCGTTCCTTTTTGAAGTGCCTTTTCCACATCTTTTGATTTCTTTCCGTTGAGTTTTATCTTGTTTTAATATGTCAGGGAGGAAGAACTGTTCCTCCACCCTTCTAGGTTCTTCTGGCTGGCCTAAGAATTGACCTGGGACTGATAAACAAGAAAAAAATCTGCCAGTTGTTTAGCACCATATGTATGAATGGGAGAGAGTCAGGGAGACTGCATAACTGGCCATAACGGCCCAAACCCTTACCTTAAGTACCAACTTCAGCTAAAGACTGTCGACCAAAAAAATATTTTCACCACCTAAAAGTTGAGAGTTATGTTATATTTGGGGGATTTGCTGAGGACTTCAAGCCTGGGAGTCAGGGTCTCAAGTAACCCTGAGAGAACTGCTCTGAGGAGGTGAGGGGGGAGCTGGGATATACAGGAGTTTTGCAATAAAGGGCAGGTGGTAGGAGCAAAAGGTTACCGTTAATAAAAGGAAACCAGATATCTCGAGTTAAGGCACTTAGCACTTTTCTATGTATGGGAAGATGCAAGAGTCTGGGCTCACTGAAACCATTCCTTTGACAGGCACCTCTGCTGAGGTCAGTATCCCCCGTTTTCTCATCCTGAGTTCCCTCAGGGCTCACCGTGGGGAGTGGCTGCTAGATGGCGGGTATCCTTTGTTTCCTTCCTGAGTTCCCTCAGGGCTCACCAGCTGACTGGTGGCTGGTGGCTGTAATCGCTGATGACTGTGACATCCTTTGTTTACCCATAGGGCAGGAAATATTCCATTTCTCAAGACAAAAGGGGATGTTGTGGGTAGCGGTTTGGGACTTCAGAGGGGAGAAAGGCCATTCACCTGAAGACGGAAAAGCAAATGTTTGGTAAACAAGTGTTTGCTGGGCCAGGCAGGAACGTAGAGTGGCCTCTGATCTCCAGGCCCTGCTGAGTTTCCCCTGCCACACTTAGCTCGTGTTCTTTGCATATACCTCTGGTGGCAGCTCTATTCCAAGAAGAGACCCTCTGTCTAAAATTTTTTGGAAGTTAGGGGGAAAGTCATAGTTTCTTCCTGAGTCTTTTGGGCCTCCATTGTTTTCAGCTTGAGATAACGCACGTGCTCCAGAGACGTTTTGGGGCACCAAGTTTTGCTCCCCTACGATGGAAGCTGTAGAACAATTTGGAAAGAACGGATACTGTAATACAGAGCCTGCCAACTCATGAATGTTATTTCTCCATTTACTGATGATTTCTTTTCTTTCTTTCTTTTTTTTTTTGGGTGCGCCACACGGCACAGCTTGTGGGATCTTAGTTCCCTGACCAGGGATTGAACACAGGCCCTTGGCAGTGAAAACGCGGAGTCCTAACCCCAACTTTTTTTTTTATTACAGACTTGTGGCTCTCAAGGGAGAGATGGGATGCATGATCCTAGACTTATTCTTAGGTATTTGGTGTATACGTATGTAACTCTTCCCCCCAGCATAGAGACCTGAGCCGTTCAATCACTTCTAATGGCGTGTGGATTCTTCGGGTTTACTTTTTTTTTTTTTTTTTCCGGTACGTGGGCCTCTCACCATTGTGGTCTCTCCCGTTGCGGAGCACAGGCTCCGGACGCGCAGGCTCAGCGGCCATGGCTCACGGGCCCAGTCGCTCCACGGCATGTGGGATCTTCCCGGACCGGGGCACGAACCCGTGTCCCCCGCATCGGCAGGCGGACTCTCAACCACTGCGCCACCAGGGAAGCCCGGGGTTTACTTTTGACGTCACAGTTTAAGATGGATGAGCCAAGAAGGCAATACAGACTTAATAGTAGAGTCTCTATGAAACTCACATATTGTGCTAAGTGAAGGAAGCCAGACACAGAAGGCCACATTTTATAATTCCACATATGAGAAATGTGCCCAATAGATAAATGCACCAAGACAGAATGCAGGTGATTGATGGCCACGGACTGGGGAAGGGGGAAATGGGGAATGCATGCTTGATGCATATGGGGTGTCTGTTTGGGGCGATGAAAGTCTTTGAACTAAATAGTGGTGATGGGGTTGCATAGCTCTGAACATGTTTTCAATGCCACTGAATCGTACACGTTGAAGTGGTTAAAAATGTTGTGTATTTTACCATAATAAAAATAAAGTAGACTCAATACTTAAAGTTCTCTTTATCTACAATAATGTCTAATCTAGGAAGCCCAGATAGCCCTGTGGGTCGAGCTTTCACCCATGTGGGTTTAACGAAGCGTTCACAGTGCAAAGAATAGATAACTCAAAGCTAGTGCAGCTGAACCTGGCCTCTACCCCGATACCGAATTAAATCTCGGAGACAGAGTTTTGAGTGAAGTAGAAAAGAATAGCTTTATTGCTTTGCCAGGCCAAGGGGGCCACAGCGGGCTCATGCCCTCAAAACTGTGCCCCCCCACCCCCTTGGAGAGGGTAGTGAGAAGTTTTATAGTAATGGTTCAAAGAGGCCGTGATCAGCTCATGGGCGTTTCTTCTGACTGGTTGGTAGTGAGGTAAGTGGAAGTCAGCTTCATCAACCTTCAAGTTACAACTGGTCTGGGGTGTACCTGCTTTTGGGCAGCATATCATCATTAACTGTTAACTTCTCCCACCTGGAGGGGTTTCAGTATCTGCAAAACAGCTCAGAGATGTTGTTGTATGTATTCCTTGATGGGGAACCAGGACCTTGCCCCCAGGCTGCACAAATGTTTCCCTTGACTCTTTCTCCCTGGTCTCACATCCCCTCCCTCCCCCTAATTAACAACTGCTTGAACCTGCTTCTTGGAACCCAGGGAAGGTCATGGAGGCTGAATGAAGGCTATTTCCTGTGATCAAGAAATGGGGGGACACAGAAAGGCTTGGTGCCCAGGAGCCCCACGGGGCCCTGCTAGGTATCATTGGAAGAGGCAAAAGGAGACTTGGGGGTTAGAAAACGCAGGTGGAGAACTACTACCCCTTTTTTTTTGTTTTTTCCTTTGGCCATGCAGTGTGCAGGATCTGAGTTCCCCTATCAGGGATCGAACCCACACCCCCTGCATTGGAGTCTTAGCCACTGGACCGCCAGGGAACTACTGTCTTATAGTCGTAGCTTTGGTGTTCGGTCGTGTGCGTGGTAATTTTCCTCTTCTTGCTTCCTCATTTCTGGTGTAGGGGAGCAAAACTTACCACCCCAAAATGTCTCTTTGGCCTGCAGATTATTTCAAGCTGAAACGATCGAGGCCCAAACTACTCAGGAAGAAACTTTGACTTCCTCTTAACCACCTTAAGACTTTAGATAGAGACCCTATTCCCGGAACAGAGCTGTCACCAGAGATGTCTGCAAAAAACGTGGGCTAAGGGTGGTGGGGAAACTCAGCGGGATCTGGAGACCAGAGTGCACTCTGGGTCCCATGGTTCCTGCTGGCCCAGCAAACCTTTGTCTACCGAATATTTGCTTTTCCATTTCCAAGTGTATTTCCTTCCTCCCCTTTGAAATCCCAAACCATTACCTTCAACATCTTCCTTCTTTTGTTTAGCTGAGATGGTATTTAAGGTGAGGGATTCAGCCATTTTGGTGAGTAATTCTGTGTTCCTGGGTCATGTATATATTATTAAAATTTTGTTTTTTTCTCTTGTCAATCCATCTCATGTCAGTTTAATTCTTAGACCAGCCGGAAGAACCCAGAAGGGTAGAGGAACATTACTTCCTCCCTGACGCTGGTCCTTTACCGTATGAATTTTCCAGCTAAGTGTAATCACTGGTACCTCAATTCTCTCCCATTACAGATCAATATAGGTGAAGAGGAGAGAGAGAAACACGATGGAGAAATTTTCTATCTGGAAGAATACACTTTGGCCAGGAGATGATGGTGGTTTCCACAACATTACCCAGAGAAGCCCAAAGTTGATATCATACTTGAAGCCCCAAACGTCCATACAGTCGATGCCACTTACAGTGGTGCTGCATGGTCCTGCCGGTGTCGGGAAAACCACAGTGGCCAAACAGCTGATGCTGGACTGGACACAGGACGACCAGGCAGAGACATCCAATTCCGCCTTCTATCTCAGCTGCAAGGACCTCAACCACAAGGGGACGTGCACTTTTGCAGAGCTGATATCTGCGAACGGGCCGGATTTGCAGGATGCCATTCCAGGGATCCTCACCCAAGCACGGAAAATCCTGTTCGTCGTTGATGGCTTTGATGAGCTGAGAGTCCCCTCGGGGGCGCTCATCCATGACATATGCGGCGACTGGAGGAAGCAGAAGCCAGTGCCCGTCCTCCTGGGGAGTTTGCTGAAGAGAAAAATGTTACCCAGGTCCACTTTAGTGATCACCACTCGACCGGGGGCCCTGAGGGGGCTCCGGCTCTTGGTTGAACAGCCACTCTTCATAGAGATCGAGGGGTTCTTGGAGCTGGACAGGAAGGCGTATTTCCTGAAACACTTTGAAGAGGAGATGCAAGCCCTGCGAGCGTTCGAGTTGATGAAGGAGAACGCAGCTCTGTTCCACATGGGCTCCGCGCCTGCTGTGTGCTGGATTGTCTGCACGTGTCTGAAACGGCAGATGGAGAGAGGGGAGGACCCTGCCTCGACCTGCCGGACCACCACGTCCCTGTTCCTGCGTTTTCTCTGCAGCCAGTTCACAGCAGCTCGCAGCAGCTGCCCCAGGGACTGTCTCCAAGCTCCGTTGAAGTCTGTGTGCCTCTTGGCCGCTGAGGGCATATGGACACAGACATCTGTGTTTGATGGAGAAGACCTCAGGAGACTTGGGGTACAGGAGTCTGCCCTCCGTCCTTTCCTGGACAAGAATATTCTCCGGAAGAGCAAAGACTGTGAGGCCTGCTACTCTTTCATCCACCTCAGCGTCCAGCAGTTCCTGGCCGCCATGTTCTATGTCTTGGAGACGGAGAAGGAGGACGTGGGTGGCCACAGGTGCCACATTGGGGATGTGCAGAAGCTGCTGTCCAAGGAAGGAAGACTGAAGAACCCCAGCCTGACCCAGGTGGGCTACTTCGTATTTGGCCTCTCCAACAAAGAAAGGGCCACGGAGCTGGAGACGACTTTTGGCTGTCTGGTATCCATGGAGGTCAAGCAGCAGTTACTGAAATGCAGATCAATGCCCCAGGGGAAGAAACCCTTCTCAACCATGGACGCGAAGGAGGTTTTGTGTTGTCTTTATGAATCTCAGGAGGAGGAGCTTGTGGAGGAGGCAGTGGCTGCCGTCACGGAGATCTCTATCCACTTGACAAGTACATTGGAAATGATGCAGTCTTCTTTCTGCCTTAAACATTGTCAAAACTTGCAGAAAATTTCACTGCAGGTAGGAAAGAGGATATTCCTGGAGAATGATACCACGTTGAAATCAGATGCTCAGGTTGAGAGGTAAGAACCCATTAAAAATATATATATTTTTTAATGCTACGAGTTCTCCCATCTTCAGCCTCAGCCCACACTCTTTCAGGAAGAGGACAGAGTCCCTACTGCTCCCTATGGCTTAGGGTCAGAATCCTCTGGGATGCCTGGCTGAAATTTCTTTCTGCCAACTCACCATTAAAGTTGGGAAACATGATGTTCAGATTAGGAATGGGAGCTTTGGAACCTTACTTTGTTTTAGTATTATAGTTTTATTATATTATATATTATATTTATTATATATATTTATTTTTATTATATTATAAATTATAAATTATTATAAATTATATTATATTTATTATATTATATATTATAATTATAACAATTATATTATATAATAATAATATATATATTATATTTTATTATATATTTTATTATTATATTATTATATATTTTATTATTATATTATATTTATTATATTATTTATTGTATAGTTTTATTATTTATTATATTTATATTATAGTTTATAATACTGTAATACTGGAGAACAATACTGTAGTATTATAGTTTCCGTGTGGCAGATGGGCTCAGGACACTCTAGACATTTCATATAACTTCCCTCCCTGCCAATTCTTTCAAAACATTTGTTTTAATACATAGCCACCATGCTGTACGTTACAGCCCAGGATTTAGTTATCTTATAACTGGGTGTTTGTACCTTTTGATCAGCTCACCACTTTTTTAAAAAATAAAATAAATTTACTTATTTATTTATTTTTTGGCTGCGTTGGGTCTTTGTTGCTGCGCACAGGCTTTCTCTGGTTGTGGCGAGTGGGGGCTACTCTCCGTTGCAGTGCGCGGGCTTCTCATTGCGGTGGCTTCTCTTGTTGTGGCGTACGGGCTTAGTTTCTCCCTGGCACGTGGGATCTTCCCGGACCAGGGCTTGAACCCATGTCCCTTGCATTGGCAGGCGGATTCTTAACCACTGCGCCACCAGGGAAGTCCGTTACTTGTCTTTCTGATGATGGTCATTCTTACAGGTGTGAGGTGGTATCTCACTGTGGTTTTGATTTCTGTTTCCGTGGTGATCAGACATACAGTATGCAGACATTTTCTCCCATTTAGTAGGTTCATGTTTATCTTGCTGATGCTTTTCTTGGCTGTGCAGCCTACCCGTTCTTGTTGCTTTTCCTGTACGTGCTTTTCATAGGTGGTCTTGTCGATGCCTTTCTCCTAGGTCACAGCACGACCATCATTCTCTTCACCTCTGGGCAGATCTCTGCTCTGTGTTCAGTTCAAACAAGAACCTGAACTTTCTGGATGTGAGGGAAAGCTTTCTGAGTCAGTCCTCAGTGAGGATTCTTTGTGAGCAGATAACCCATGCCACCTGTCATCTCCAGAAAGTCGTGTAAGTAGCAGCTGATCTTGCAGTGGTGATCCCCAGGTGTTTTAAATGTGGGAGCAGTATTGGAATGCCCAACCAGGCTCTGACCAGCCAGGTGCTCAGAGTGCAAAGAAATGAAATGGTTGCTAGCCGTAAATGTGTCTAGTTGGAGAATCATATTATGTGGAGTCATTTTTATGAAATTTGGCCGGGAATTTGGATACTAACCCTTTATCATACATCTGCTGTGGGGCGTATTCAAAACTCAGCCTATAGAAAATATAGCCACATGCATGTTAGGAGAACTGGGTGGGAATTGGGGAAATATTCCAGAGAGGAAAGTTTCAAATATGTGAGTAAGAATGTGTTGATGAAGTAATGGTGCACTTATGACTAATGTGTGGGATGGGATCGAGAAATTAGTCTGAGTAGAGTAGGTTGTGGCAGAAGCAACTTAAGACGTGGGTCGCCTGGGCAGGTGATTATTAGCACATCCTTTTAAACCAACACATGTTCTTTTTGATGATAGCCATTCTGTCAGGTGAAGTGATATCTCATTGTGGTTTTGATGGGCATTTCCCCAATTAATGACGCTGAGCATAATTTTTATGTGATTATCTGTTGGCTATCTGTATGTTTCCTTCCGAACAATGCCTGTTTAGATCCTCCACCCATTTTTATTTTTAATTTATTTTTATTTTATTTTTTTTTTTGCGGTACGCGGGCCTCTCACTGTTGTGGCCTCTCCGGTTGCGGAGCACAGGCTCCGGACGCGCAGGCTCAGCGGCCATGGCTCACGGGCTCAGCCGCTCCGCGGCATGTGGGATCTTCCCAGACCGGGGCACGAACCCGCGTCCCCTGCATCGGCAGGCGGACTCTCAACCACTGCGCCACCAGGGAAGCCCCCTCCACCCATTTTTAATTGGATTGTTTATTTTTTGATATTAATCTGTATGAGTTCTGTTTGGGATATTAACCCCTTACTGGATATATTGTTGTGCAAATATCTTCTCCTATTCAGTAGATTGCCTTTTTGTTTTGTTGGTTTCCTTCACTTTGCAAAAGCTTTTCAGTTTGTAGTCCCATTTGTTTTCTGTTTTGGTTTCCTTGTCTGAATATACAGATGCAAAAAAATATTTCTAAGAGCAACGTCAAAGAGTACTGCGTGTTTTCTTCTTGGAGTTTTATGGTTTCAGATCTTAAGTTTAAATCTTTAATCCATTTTGAGTTTATTTTTGTATATGGTGCGAGGAAATGGTCTGGTTTCATTCTTTTACATGTAGCTGTCTAGTCCCCCAGTCCCCAAAGGAAAAAACAAACAAACAAAAGGAAAACACAGCACATATTCAGGGGATAAACTTTGTAAGTTATGTTTAAAATTACACAGATACATTGAAACTTCCCCCAAACCAACATACCTTAGAAGGCTTAATTAAGCCACAGGAAAGGTTGTGTTATTTCCTTGGACAAATTGCTATGCCGAACGTCAGCTGACTGTACCTGCTGATGTCAGGTGACGTGTATCTGGTTCATCTCAGAATGCCATAGGACTTGTGTGTACAAGGCCACAAAAATCTAACACAGGTTGGTGGCAGCAGAGGTGGCAGTTTCTTCTGTATGACTTTGAAAAGTTTACGTTGTTCTGGTTTTATAAGATGTGCATGAGAGGATAAAAACTAGGAGGTACATTTAATTTTTTCCACTAAGAGTTTAGGACCCTTTAGGCAGGAGCTTTGAACAGTAGCATCTCCCTTATTCTGGCTCTCTCTGTGCTGAAATTTAATTTTGAATTTCTTCTGAATGAGCCACAGGGAATGTTCATTATCTAAAAGTGAAGCGTTGAGGGTTATAAGACCAAATGCTTGTTTATGGAGAAAAGTATTTCATAGTGTGTGTGTGTGGGGGTGAATTGCCAGGTTTGGAGGTACTAGATAAAAACAGATTAAGAGGACTTTCCTGGTGCCGCAGTGGTTAAGAATCTTCCTGCCAACGCAGGCGACATGGGTTCGATCCCTGGTCCAGGAAGATCCCACATGCCACAGAGCAACTAAGCCCGTGCGCCACAACTACTGAGCCCGCGGGCCTAGAGCCCACGCTCTGCAGCAAGAGAAGCCACCGCAGTGAGAAGCCCGCACACCTCAATGAAGAGTAGCCCCGCTCGCCGCAACTAGAGAAAGCCTGTGCGCAGCAGTGAAGACCCAACACAGCCATAAATAAATAAATAATAAATAAATAAATTTATATTAAAAAAAAAGACAGGTTAAGAAGCTCTAAAAACAAAAACGAAGATCTGAAGTAAGATTGTAGAGGAAGAGGCAGTAATCCAGATGTTGATTTTTTTTTTCCCCCCTCAAATTAGGGTGGATTAAGCATGCTTTAAAAAGAGGCCCTGACAAAAGTCCTTTCCCCAGTTATTTCCTACTATCTACACAGGAAAACTTATGAGCTAGCTTCATTATTGTATAACATGAGGTTGACAGAGTCTTATTCTCAAGAAGGTGGCACAGTTAGGTGCTGGGAAAATCTTTTTTAAACCCTGAAATGTTTCTTGAAGCCCAGAGTTTGATTAGAGAAAATTATGTTCCACTTAAGATTTATTCAAATCCCAGTTAAAATCCTACAGTCATGCTAGATGACAGGAAAATAAAAAACAAACAACGCTTTTAAAAAAAAAATTTATTGTACAGTTGATTTACAGCATTGTGTTAATTTCTTGTGTACAACAAAGTGATTCAGTTATACATATATATTCTTTTTCATATTCTTTTCCATTATGGTTTATTACAGGATATTGAATATGGTTTCCTCTGCTATACAGTAGGACCTTGTTGTTTATCCTATATATAAATAGTTTGCATCTGCTAATCCCAAACTCCCAGTTCTTCCCTCTCCCACCGCCTCTCCTCTTTGGCAACCACCAGTCTGTTCTCTATGTCTCTAAGTCTGTTTCTGTTTCGTAAATATGTTCGTTTGTGTCATATTTTAGGTTGCACATATAAGTGGCATCATACGGTATTGGTCTTTCTCTGCATGGCTTACTTCACTTAGCATAATAATCTCTAGGTCCATCTATGTGGCTGCAAATAGCATTATTTCATTCTTTTTTATGGCTGAGTAGTTTTCCATTGTATATATACCGCAAGTTCTTTACCCATTCATTTGTCGATGGACATTTAGGTTGTTTCCCTGTCTTTGCTATTGTAAATAGTGCTGTTATGAACATAGGGGTGCATGTATCTTTTTGAACTATAGTGTTGTCTGGATATATGCCCCGGAATGGGATTGCTGCATCCTGTGGTAACTCTATTTTTAGTTTTTTAAGGACCTTCCATACTGTTTTCCATAGTGACTGCACCAAGTTACATTCCCACCAACAGTGTAGGAGGGTTCCCTTTTCTCCACACCTCCTCCAGCATTTGTTATTTGTAGACTTTTTAATGAAGGCCATTCTGACCGGTGTGAAGTGGTACCTCATTATAGCTTTGATTTGCATTTCTCTAATAATTAGCGATGATGAGCATCTTTTCATGTGCGTATTGGCCATCTGTATGTCTTTTTTTTTTTTTTTTTTTTTTGCGGTACGTGGGCCTCTTATTGTTGTGGCCTCTCCCGTTGTGGAGCACAGGCTCCGGATGCGCAGGCTCAGCGGCCATGGCTCACGGGCCCAGCCGCTCCGTGGCATGTGAGATCTTCCCGGGCCGGGGCATGAACTCGTGTCCCCTGCATTGGCAGGCGGGCTCTCAACCACTGGGCCACCAGGGAAGCCCTGTATGTCTTCTTTGCACAAATGTCTATTTGGGTTTTCTGTCCACTTTTCAATTGGGTTGTTTTTGTTGTTGTTGTTTATTGAGTTGTATGAGTTGTGTACTTTGGAAATTAAGCCCTTGTTGGTCGCATTGTTTGCAAGTATTTTCTCCCATTCTGTAGGTTGTCTTTTCATTTTGTTTACGGTTTCCTTTGCTGTGCAAAAGCTTGTAAGTTTGATTAGGTCTCATTTGCTTATTTTTGCTTTTATTTTTATTGCCTTGGGAGACTGACCAAAGAAAATGTTGGTATGATTTATGTCAGTATGTTTTGCCTATGTTCTCTTCTAGGAGTTTTATGGTGTCATGTCTTATGTTCATGTCTTTAAACCATTTTGAGTTTTTTTGTGTATGGTGTGTGGGTGTGTTCTAACTTCATTGGTTTGCATGCAGCTGTCGAATTTTTCCAACACCATTTGCTGAAGAGACTTTTTCCCATTGTATATTCTTGCCTCCTTTGTTTAAGATTGACTGTAGCTATATGGGTTTATTTCTGGGCTTTCTATTCTGTTCCAATGATCTATATGTCTGGTTTTTTTTTTTAACATCTTTATTGGAGTATAATTTCTTTACAATGGTGTGTTAGTTTCTGCTTTACAACAAAGTGAATCAGTTATACATATACATATGTTCCCATATCTCTTCCCTCTTGCA
Organism: Tursiops truncatus; assembly: GCF_011762595.2. NCBI lineage: Eukaryota > Metazoa > Chordata > Mammalia > Artiodactyla > Delphinidae > Tursiops > Tursiops truncatus. The sequence continues at coordinate 55,088,787 of NC_047052.1, read as the reverse complement.
TCTCTCTCCCTCTCTATCTATCCTTTATGTCTGTGTGTTCCTATCTATTTAGGTCTTCTGCCCATTTTTGGATTGGGTTGTTTGTTCTTTTGTTATTGAGCTGCATGAGCTGCTTGTAAATTTTTGAGATTAATCCTTTGTCAGTTGCTTTATTTGCAAATATTTTCTCCCATTATGAGGGTTGTCTTGGTCTTGTTTATGGTTTCCTTTGCTGTGCAAAAGCTTTTAAGTTTCATTAGGTTCCATTTGTTTATTTTTGCTTTTATTTCCATTTCTCTAGCAGGTGTGTCAAAAAGGATCTTGCTGTGATTTATGTCACAGAGTGTTCTGCCTATGTTTTCCTCTAAGAGTTTTATAGTGTCTGGCCTTACATTTAGGCCTTTAATCCATTTTTTTAAAAATCCATTTTGATTTTATTTTTGTGTATGGTGTTAGGGAGTGTTCTAATTTCATTCTTTTACATGTACCTATCCAGTTTTCCCAGCACAACTTATTGAAGAGGATGTCTTTTCTCCACTGTATATTCTTGCCTCCTTTATCAAAGATAAGGTGACCATATGTGCATGGGTTTATCTCTGGGCTTTCTGTCCTGTTCCATTGATCTATATTTCTGTTTTTGTGCCAGTACCATACTGTCTTGATTACTGTAGCTTTGTAGTGTAGTCTGAAGTCAGGGAGCCTGATTCCTCCAGCTCCATTTTTCGTTCTCAAGATTGCTTTGGCTATTCGGGGTCTTTTGCGTTTCCATACAAATTGTGAAATTTTTTGTTCTAGTTCTATAAAAAAATGCCAGTGGCAGTTTGATAGGGATTGCATTGAATCTGTCGATTGCTTTGGGTAGTAGAGCCATTTTCACAATGTTGATTCTTCCAATCCAAGAACATGGTATATCTCTCCATCTATTTGTATCATCTTTAATTTCTTTCATCAGTGTCTTATAATTTTATGCATACAGGTCTTTTGTCTCCTTAGGTAGGTTTATTCCTAGATATTTTATTCTTTTTGTTGCAGTGGTAAATGGGAGTGTTTCCTTAATTTCACTTTCAGATTTTTCATCATTAGTGTGTAAGAATGCCAGAGATTTCTGTGCATTAATTTTGTATCCTGCTACTTTACCAAATTCACTGATTAGCTCTAGTAGTTTTCTGGTAGCATCTTTAGGATTCTCTATGTATAGTATCATGTCATCTGCAAACAGTGACAGCTTTACTTCTTTTCCGATTTGGATTCCTTTTATTTCTTTTTCTTCTCTGATTGCTGTGGCTAGAACTTCCAAAACTATGTTGAATAAGAGTGGTGAGAGTGGGCAACCTTGTGTCGTTCCTGATCTTAGTGGAAATGGTTTCAGTTTTTCACCATTGAGGACGATGTTGGCTGTGGGTTTGTCATACATGGCCTTTACTATGTTGAGGAAAGTTCCCTCTATGCCTACTTTCTGCAGGGTTTTTATCATAAATGGGTGTTGAATTTTGTTGAAAGCTTTCTCTGCATCTATTGAGATGATCATATGGTTTTTCTCCTTCAATTGGTTAATATGGTGTATCACGTTGATTGATTTGCGTATATTGAAGATTCCTTGCATTCCTGGAATAAACCCCACTTGATCATGGTGTATGATCCTTTTCATGTGCTGTTGGATTCTGTTTGCTAGTATTTTGTTGAGGATTTTTGCATCTATGTTCATCAGTGATATTGGCCTGTAGTTTTCTTTTTTTGTGTATATGTCTGTTTTTTTGTGCCCGTACCATGCTATTTTGATTACTGTAGCTTTGTAGTATTGTCTGAAGTCTGGGATGGTTATGCCTCCTGATTTTTCTTTTTCCTCAGGATTGCTCTGGAAATTCTGGGTCTTTTGTGGTTCTGCGTAAATTTTAGGATTATTTGTTCTAATTCTGTGAAAAGTGTCATGGATAATTTGATAGTGATCGCATTGAATCTGTAGATTGCTTTGGGTAGTATGGCCAATTTAGCTATATTAATTCTTCAAATCCAAGAGCATGGGGTATCTTTCCATTTCTTTGAATCGTCTTCAGTTTCCTTTATTAATGTTTTGTAGATCTCAGCATATATGTCTTTCACCTCCTTGGTGAGGTTTATTTCTAAGTATTTTACTTTTTAAATGTGATTTAAAAAGGGATTATTTGTTTACATTTGTTTACATTTCATTGTTAGTGTAAAAAAATGCAACCGATTTCTGTATGTTAATCTTGTATCATGCTACCTTGCTGAATTTGTTGATCAGTTCTAGTAGTTTTTGTGTGGAGTCTTTAGGGTTTTTTTTATATATAGTATGTCATCCTCATGTAGTGACAATTTTACCTCTTCCCTTCCAATTTGGATTACTTTTATTTCTTTTTCTTGTCTGATTTCTGTGGCTAGGACTCCCAATACTATGTTGAATAGAAGTGAGAGTGGGCATCCTATTCTTGTTTCAGATTTTAGTGGAAAGGGTTTCAGCTTTTCACCATTGAGTATTATATTGACTGTGGGTTTGTTATAAATAGCTTTTATTATGTTGAGATGTTTCCTCTATACCCACTTTTGTAAGTTTTTATCATGAATGGGTGTTGAATTTTATCAAATGCTTTTTCTGCATCTATTGAGATGATTATGTGTTTTTTGTCTTTTCTTTTGTTGATGTGGTGTATCACATTGATTTTGCATATGTTGAATGATCCTTGTGACCCTGGGATGAATTTAACTTGGTTGTGGTGTATGACCTTTTTTATGTGTTGTTGGATTTGGTTTGCTAATATTTTGAGAATGTTTGCATCCATATTCATCAAAGATATTGGCCTGTAATTTTCGTTTTTTTGGTGGTGTCTGTGTCTGGTTTTGGTATCAGGGTGATTGTGGCTTCATAGAATGTCTTTGGGAGTGTTCCTTCCTCTTCATTCTTTTGGAAGAGTTTGAGAAGGATCGATGTAAGTTCTTCTTCGTTAGTTCGGTAGAATTCACCTGTGGAGCCATCTGGTCATGGACTTGTGTTTGTAGGGAGTTTTAAAAATTACGGATTCTATTTCACTTCTAGTGATCAGTTTGTTCAAATTATCTATTTCTTTTTGATTCAGTTTTGGTGGGCTGTATGTGTCTAGAAACTTGTCTGTTTCTTCTAGGTTATCAAATTTGTTGGCATATAATTGTTCCTAGCATTCTCTTATGTTGTTTTGTATTTCTGCAGTACCAGTTGTGATTTCTCATCTTTCATTTCTTTTGTTTATTTGGGTCTTCTCTTTTCTTCTTGGTAAGCCTGGCCAGAGGTTTGTCAATGTTGTTTACTCCTTCAGAGAACCAACTCTTGGTTTTATTGATTTTTTTCTATTTTTTAACCTCTATTTTATTTATTTCCTCTCTGATCTTTATTTCCTTCCTTCTGCTGATTTTAGGTTAGGTTTTGTTCTTTTTTTCTAATTCTTTTAGATGGTGGGTTAGGTTGTTTATTTTAGATTTAGCTTGTTTCTTGAAGGCCTGTATCACTATAAACTTCCCTCTAAGAACTGCTTTTGCAGGTTTTTTTTTTTTTGCAGTACGCAGGCCTCTCACTGTTGTGGCCTCTCCCGTTGCGGAGCACAGGCTCTGGACGTGCAGGCTCAGCAGCCATGGCTTACGGGCCTAGCCGCTCTGCGGCATGTGGGATCTTCCTGGACTGGGGCACGAACCCGTGTCCCCTGCACCAGCAGGCGGACTCTCAACCACTGCGCCACCAGGGAAGCCCTTGCAGGGTTGTTTTCATTGTCATTTGTCTCAGGTATTTAAAAATTTCTTCTTTGATTTCATCATTGACCAATTGGTTTTTTTAGTAGCAACTTGTTTATTCTCCATGTAATTGTTTTTTCTTGTTTCTTTTTCTGTTGTCGATTTCTACTTTCATGCCTTTGTGGTCAGAAAAGATGCTTGAAATAATTTCTGTACTCTTAAATGTCTTGGCTTCTTTTGTGCCCTAGTATGTGGTCAATCCTAGAGACTGTTCCATGTGTACTTGTAAAGAATGTGTATTCTGTTTTTTGGGGGAGGGGGATGTAATGTCCTGAAAATATCAATTAAGTCTAACTCTTCTATTGTATCATTTAGGATCTCTGTTGCTTTATTGATTCTCTGTCTAGAAAATCTGTCCATTGATGTCACTGTGGTGTTAAAGTCTCCTACTGTTATTGTATTCCCGTCAATTTCTCCCTTTATGTCTGTTATTATTTGTTGTATGTATTTGGGCACTCGTATATTGGGTACATATATGTTGATGAGTATAATAGCTTTTTCTTGCAGTGATCCTTTTATCATTATATAGTGTCCTTTATCTTTCTTTATAGCCTTTGTTTTAAAGTCTGTTTTGTCTGAGTACTGCTACCCTTGCTTTCTTGTCATTTCTGTTTGCATGAAACATCTTTTTCCATCCCCTCACTTTGAATCTATGTATGTCCTTTGCCCTTAAGTGGGTCTCTTATAGGCAGTGTTTTGTAGGCTCTTGTTTTCATCCAATCTGCCACTCTGTGTTTTTTTTTTAAAGGATAGTTATCTTTTTTAAAAAAATTAATTTATTTTTGGCTGCGTTGGGTCTTTGTTGCTGCGTGCGGGCTTCTCATTGTGGTGCTTTCTCTTGTTGCAGAGTGTGGGCTTCAGTAATTGTGGCATGTGGGCTCAGTAGTTGTGGCTCACGGGCTCTAGAGCACAGGCTTAGTAGTTGTGGTGCATGGGCTTAGTTGCTCCACGGCATGTGGGATGCTCCCAGACCAGGGCTTGAACCCGTCTCCCCTGTATTGGCAGGCGAATTCTTAACTGCTGAGCCATCAGGGAAGCCCCCGCTCTGTGTTTTTGATTGGAACATTTAGTCCCTTGACACTTAAGGTAATTATTAATAGATTTGTATTTATTGCCATTTTAAACCTTGTTTTCCCATTGATTTTGTATTTCTTCTTTGTCCCTTCCTTTTTCTTTTTGTCTTTCCTTTGTGGTTTGATTTTCTTTTGTATTATACTTGTGGTCTCTGTTTGGTTTTTATGAAAAATATGGAATGCTTCACAAATTCGCTTGTCATCCTTGCACCGGGGTTATGCTAATCTTCTCTGTATCATTCCAATTTTAGTATAGGTACTACTGAAGTGAACACCAAACAACTCTTTTTTTTTTTTTTTTTTTTTGCGGTACGCGGGCCTCTCACTGTTGTGGCCTCTCCCGTTGCGGAGCACAGACTCCAGACGCACAGGCTCAGAGGCCATGGCTCATGGGCCCAGCGGCTCCGCGGCATGTGGGATCTTCCCGGACCGGGGCATGAACCCGTGTCCCCTGCATTGGCAGGCGGACTCTCAACCACTGCACTACCAGGGAAGCCCAACAGCTCTTAATGGTACTTACTTTTAAGGAGTCTGTAATTTATTTGCTAACTTATAAACCACAACTTAACTGTAGCCTAAATGAAAACTGCTTTGTGGAAATGCAAATGACTACATGGGGATAAAGTAGGAAGTGATTTATTCTTACTGGAAAAAGTCAGGCATTGAGGAGGAGGGAAAGTTGTATATGAACTGAATGTTGAAAGAAATAAAGGATAAAATGTTGTCTGAGAGGAAGAAAATTTTCTCTATACTTCTAGATTCTGGCTGGTGTAAAAGTGAATTTGACATGAGACAGATTAACAGGAGAAAATCAAACATTTAATAGCATGTGTACATGGGAGAGACCCAGAAAAATTGAGTAACTACCCTAATGGCTGAAATCTTCACATTAAATACTACCTTCAGCTAAAGATGATAGAGGATGTTGGGGGTAGTTGTTTGAGACTTCAGAGGAGAGGAAGGCAATTCACATGGGGATGGAAAAGCAAATGTTTGCTAAACAAATGTTTGCTGGGACTTGCAGAGACAATGGGACACAGGGTGCGCTCTGATCTCTAAGAGTTGACCCTGCCACACCTAGCCCATATTCTTTGCAGAGATCTCTGGTGATAGCTCTATTCCTGTAACAGTCCCTCTGTCTAAATTATTCAGGAAGTTAGGGGAAAGGTCAAAGTCTCTTCCTGAGCATTTTCAGCCTTGATTGTTTTCACCGTGAAATAATATTCATGTCAAAGAGACATTTTGTAGGGGAGCAAAATGTGTCACCCCAATACAAAAAATAAGGATGGGGATATTTTCTCTGAAGATCGGCGTGAGCAAAGACAAGGGTGTATCAAGCCCTTTGCCATCCAATTCCATCTTCCTTCCCATCACCATATACTACATCTGTTGGTAGTCTCTCCTCCTCTATCCAGCTATCGCTCGGTTGACTCGTCCTTCGGTTCAGCGTACCAGGCCAGCTCGCCACCCCTGTCTTGACTTGTGACTTCTCATCCCACTGTGTGTTCTCGGCACCAACCATCTACAGCACTCAAGATGGACTGAATCCCTTCTTTTTATTTTCCCTAGGATTAAGAACGTCTCCCCTGCCGATGCTTATCGGGACTTCTGTCTGGCTTTCATTGGGAAGAAGACTCTGACACATCTGGTTCTGGAAGGCAGTGTCCACGGTGATGAGATGCTGTTGCTGCTATTGTGTGAGATCCTGAAACATCCAAGATGTAACCTGCAGTATCTGAAGTAGGTCTCCTGTCATTGCTGTTCTCAGCATGGGAAGGATGCTGTGAGCTCTGTAAACAAGAAAGAAGAGGGTGGCCACCCTGATTGGGTACCACGTTAAACAGGGGAACATATTCTCACATAGAATATGGATGGCATGTCAGCCTATAGTCTTTCCCCAGCCAGCTAGCCTTCTGCATTGAATGATGAGTCCTGAATGCAAGGAAACACTCAGAATTTTGTGTCATCTTCTAGCTTAGGGACATGGCATCTCAGATTGCATGTTACCTACCTGTTGTGATTCCGAGTAGCCGTCAGCCTTAATTGGTCACTCAGTGATGCTGTAGAAACATCGAGCGTTCTGGTTCCTGGTAGCTCACTGGTTTGACAGATTCCCTTATCCTCAATGAGATCTCGTAACGAGTGCTCTGATTATCATCACCCGTCGTTAGGGTGCCATTCCCCCCCCACAACTTAGTTGAGTAGCAACGTGAGGTACTGGCTAGTGACACAGGTTTTTGGATTTGGGAACCTTGCTTTGACCTTTGTGACCTGTATGATGTTGAGCTGTCCCCTCATCCATGATATGGGGTTTTGAGGATTGAATGAAACATGGGATGTGGACTGCTTTGCATAGGCACCAGGCACAGCTGTCAGCTCTTACCATTACGGATGATTCCTGATGGTGCTGTCTTTCATTAAATTAGAAAAAGCATCTGTTACTCTGAAGTGTGTTTTTGTTTGTTTCTTTAGATTTTTATTCAAACAATTAGAGTTGACGCAAAGGAGTCTTGAGAAATGTGGGTAGTGAAATAACAATTGAAAGTACACGTTTGAAGCATGATATAAAAAAATCAGATTACAGACTTAAATTTAGTGTTGGTGTGTTTTATAAAATCTCAAATTTATAGAAAACATGCGTTTTGAAATCCTTGAGGAAATTATACTTCATAATTCGTGGCAAAGATGTTTACTAGTTGACATAGTATAAAAGTAAATGTTTACTCTGAAGCTGTGATAAATGACGTTTCTCAGTGGATATACCGAAGCTCCAGAGTGACAAATGGCTGGTGCAGAATCTCCTGGTTTTTGCTCATTGATTTGAGACACTTTACATTCTACCTTGTATTGAAATTACGTAAACCTATAGTGTCCTTGTTATGGGTTAAGCTTTGAGGGAAGAAAGGTACTGATCTTAAGAACTCCAGTTTTGCTTGTGACGTACATTCTAATAGGTAGAGTATATGGATTGATTATATCCTTTATTTGCATGGCGCACAGTATCCTCTCTCCCCAAAGAACAGATGGAGGGAAAAAAGAATATTAAAAAGTTTAACTAACTGGTGAATATTTTGAACATTAGGGGCAGAGCCATTATTCAAACAAGCTTGTCGTGGAGTCCTGTCCTCTGATTTGTGTCTGCAAGAGCAGCTGAGTTTCCAACCCAGTATAATGGATTGCCTCAGCGTTCTCTAAAATAGCTGTACTACATTCGTATTTCCGTCAACAGAAGGAGTTTGCAGTTATTCTTGTTCTTGCAACCCAAACTCAAACTTGGGACATGGCTGCCTAAGTGTCAAATTGTATCTCCTTGTTTTAATTAACATATTCCCTAATAACTTATGAAATGGAACTTTTTGAGTTTCAGGCATCAATTTTTTTAAAAAAGATTTTTTTTTTGATGTGGACCATTTTAAAAGTCTTTATTGAATTTGTTACACTATTGCTTCTGTTTTATGTTTTGGTTTTTTGGCCCCGAGGCATGTGGGATCTTAGCTCCCCGACCAGGGATCGAACCTGCACCATCTGCATTGGAAGGCAAAGTCTTAACCAGTGGACCATCAGGGAAGTCCCCAGGCATCAAATTTTTTTTTTCAATAGAATCACATTTAAATTTAAGTGGGATTGGGATAGACTCAGGTCAGGGAAAGTGATATAAAAAGTGGGGTTTGAGAAATAGGCCATGTTGGTGAAACTTCACACAGAATTGTATTACTGATTTTTATTTTCCTCTTAGAGATGAGGCTGGATGATGATCAAATGGCCACAGAGATACTTGAAGAAGCAAAGGAGATCAGTTCTCTAATAGTTCAGGCCAGGGTTTGACGCATGTTGGAGTAGAATGACACGAGAATCAAGGATACAGTCTCCAAGCATAATTAGCTGACAGGGTCTCTTTGTCCTCCCAGAAGAATGACTTTCCCCCATTTATCCCGCAGGTTGGGTTCTTGTTCTGACACCCCTCAGCGGTGGGCTGATTTCTCCTCGGCCCTCAAAATCAACCAGTCCCTGAAATGCCTGGATCTCACAGCCAGTGAGTTTCCGGATGAGGGTGTCAAGTTGCTGTGTTCGACTCTGAGACACCCAATGTGTTTCCTGCAGAAATTGTCGTAAGTCTCTCCTCTCCTCCCATGAAACATCTTCATTTTAGGTCTGGGGCCACACAGAGAAGAGCAGTGGGAAGACCAGACTTACAGGGCAAACCCTATGGGACCTCTTACAGATGGAGACCCCTGGTGCCCATTTTGGCCCCAGGTAGATGAGGCATGCATTTTTGCTTGCCCTCGTCTCATTTCTGGTCCTTCAGGCTTTGATCACCAGCACAGGATAGAGAGGGTGGGGACTTGCATTAAGGGCTGTCAGCTGGGAAGTTTGGACTTTGGAAATGTCTTACCACTTACGTGGTGCTTTTGCAGGTTGGAAAACTGTCACCTTACAGAAGCCTGTTGCGAGGAGCTGTCTTCTGCTTTGATTGTCAACCAGAGGCTGACCCACCTGTGCTTGGCCAAAAACAACCTTGGCGTTGGCGGGGTGAAAATTCTGTGTGAGGGCTTGAGTTACCCCGAATGTCAACTACAGACCTTGGTGTAAGTCCCTGCTGGCTTGTGTGTGTGTGTGTGTGTGTGTGTGTGTGCATGTGTGTATATTGTATGTACATTCGCACACCTGGATTCAAGTAGGACAGAAACAAGAGTACTTAATAATTCCACTTGAATGAAACCAGCAAGATTCTGGTGGAAATTAGGGAAAGAACAGTTAGAAACAGATGTTAATGTTTGCATGTCTTTTAAGAGTAAGGTTGACCTTCCAGCCTCTTCCTATTCTGAGAATTTGAGATAAGCAGCTGGTTCTCAGGTCCGATGTTCTGTGTATATTCTGAAAATTCACATGACATCTTCCAGCAGATGGGAGTGGATTGAGTTATATAGTAGGGTTCGAGACCGGAGAGGAAGCCAGGTATTCAATTTATAGTCGCAGAGATAGAAATACTGCTTCAACAGTATTCATTAGAAGAATATAAAATTTTCCATATGATGTCACTACATAGACTGCTCTGTTTTACAGAGTTGATTTAGGCATCTCAACAACAACAAACATCTGATGCTTATAAGCGCTTATTGTGTATCAGGTACTCTACTAAATTTTGAGACTTTTTAGTCCTTACAACCACAAGCAATAGTTACCTTTGTTTCAATTTTGCCAATTAGCTAATTAGAACACCAAAGTTTAACCACTTAGTTTGCCTATGGTCACATCTGTGTAGTGGGTATGAAGCCCCCTCTATAAACTGAGGTATCAATGATCGTTACCTTAAATACATAAAGGCAATGTTTGACCAAACCTCCAGTTTGTAGGCTGTCGAAACTTAATTTTAGATTTTGTTTTAACTTCTCTCCCCAAGCGCCCTAGATTCATGGTTTTCAGGTGTCACATCATACAAAGCATGGCGTCTTTTGGTCCAGTTATCATCCACCTGCTGTTTGTCATGTCACTTCAGGCTCTACAGCCTCTGTCGCTGTTATGCCGTACGTGGGGCACAAGGCTTTTTAGGGATGATTGCAGGTCCACCTGCCTAACTGTACCATGGGAACATCCTTCTCTATGGTCAGGAGGCGTTGTAGGAGTCTAAGCTTGGAGGAGTCTGCAGTGTTTAAATTAGAGACATAGCCACTCGTATCATGAATGTTGTGCATTTGATGTACCACAGTTATGCTGGGACAATTAAATACAGGACTTGAGATAAAACATAAGACAGGGAGAATGGAATCCCAATGACCTAACCGTGCAGAAAATAAGTGAGGCCTCAGATCCAGTCTCAGGTCTGTCTGAATCCAGAGCCCTTCACCTATGTGATATTGCTATCATGCTAGGAAAACCTGTATCTTAGGAGATGCGTGTCTGTTTCTCCGTAATAAAAGGTGGCAGACAGAGGCCAGTTTAACACTCTACCATCTAGGCAGGGTAGACATAATGTAATCATCATTCCATGTGTTTTATGTTTTTATGTAGCCTACCTGAAAGCATATGGCTCAAGGTAGCATATAAGTGATGCTGGAAGTAACAGCTATTTCACAGGATGTGTGTCACAGAGGGATAATAGACTTCTCTTCATATGACTGTAATTGTAGGTTGTGTCATTGCAACATAAACAGACATGGCTGCAAATACATCTCAAAGCTTCTCCAAGGAGACTCCAGCCTAACAGACTTGGACCTGGGTTTCAACCCCATAGCCACTGGATTGTGCTTTCTCTGTGAAGCTTTGAAGAAACCAAACTGTAACCTGAAATGTCTAGGGTAAGTTGCTTTCTTCATTTTAAAGATGTTTTGGAAATATTTAATCTTTCGGAGATTTTGGAATACAAACTGCGATAGTCTCACTTTGTCCAGTTTTAGGAGAGAAATTGAATACAGGTAACTGGGTGTTTACAAAGTTGATCAGAGGGCCAGAGGGAGTGGTTTTAAGCGGGAAGAGCCTCCAGTGAAGTAGACCTCAGGATCACACTGCGTCTGGTGGGGTCCAGTGATCAGGACACAGTGGGCCTCCCCCAGTTCAATACCCGGGGAACCGTAGATGGATACCACCCTCAGGATAGGCAGTGGCCCCAACAGGATGGCGAGCTTTGAATCACTTCTCTCTTCCAAGCCTGTCAAACGTATCTCATTGACGCAACCTGCTTTGCAACCAGAAGCCTACTGGGAAGAGAATCTGGGTTGTATAAATGTAAAGACTTCCCGAGCCTTGAGCAGAGAGCCCGCTAGGATATATGGTGGTTTTGTTTACTATCCTGGCATCTTGGCTGTACCTGGGGAACTTAAAATTCTTGATGGTCACGCTTCCCCCAGATGAACTCAATCTTGGAGGAAGTGGAGCCCAGGTAGCAGAATTTTTAAGGATATTCTGGTTGGTTCTAATACTCAGTCAAGTCTGAGCTCCTCTGAAGTAGAAGTTGGAGAGGAAAATCCAAGGTATCCACAGATGGGAACTCATCTCTCTGGATCAGTGAACACGAGCCCAGCACCATAGCGAAGGCATTGAACAGGGGCTTTGACATCAGAAGCTGGTTCAGATCCCATCTGATATTAATTAGCTGTGACTTAGGACATTTAACTCTTCCCTTACAGAATGGGCAAGTCTTCTCTATGACCCATCCTGATAACAGCACAATTAATGCATTGGGTGAATTACTTTGTAAACGCATCAGCCTCATTGTACACATTTTTTTTTTTTTTTTTGCGGTACGCGGGCCTCTCACGGTTGTGGCCTCGCCCGTTGCGGAGCACAGGCTCCAGACGCGCAGGCTCAGCGGCCATGGCTCACGGGCCCAGCCGCTCCGTGGCATGTGGGATCTTCCCGGACCGGGGCACGAACCCGCGTCCCCTGCGGACTCTCAACCACTGCGCCACCAGGGAAGCCCTCATTGTACACGTTTTTATATGACAAGCATGTGAATCCATATTTGCTACCAAGTCTCAGACCACTGTCTATGAGGGACCCCCTTCCTGTCTGTCGAACTTCATCTCATGCTTTTCTCCCCACCTTGGTGTGTACATCACTCAACTAGCCCCTCAGTTCCCAGAACCCACCCAGTTCTTTCTCTCACTGCAAGGTCTTTGTCTTTAGTGTTTTTACAAAATTTTTATTGAATATAGTTGATTTACAATCTTGTGTTTCAGGTGTACAGCAAAGTGATTCAGTTTTATATATATATTCTTTTTTGGATTCTTTTCCATTGTAGGTTTTTATAAGATGCTGAGTATACTTCCCTGTGCTATACAGTAGATCCTTGTGTGTTATCTATATTATATATAGTACCATGTATATTTTAATCCCCAACTCGTAATTTATCCCTTCCCCCACCTTTCCCCTTTGGTAAGCGTAAATTTGTTTTCTATGTCTGAGTCTATTTCTGTTTTGTAAATAAGTTCATTTGTATTTCGTGGGTTTTTCTTTTTCTTTTTTTTTTTTTTTTTTTGACTACAGCATACAGACCCTGGAGTTTGCAGGGCTGTCTGCCAATACTCCTCACCTTAGTTATTTTGGGGGAGAACAAGCTAGTTTTGATAGTTCAGAGGTCTTCTGACTGTCCTATTGCAGCATGATCTGTTCTCTATAACAAATAATAAATTGACTCTAGTATTGTCCTGCCCAGTCACCAGAACTATACATTTTTAAACACTTATTTTTATGGAGGGGGAAATGCACACGGCGTAAATGAACCACTGTACACTCAGTAAACAGCTCAGTGGCGCTGACTGTACTTGTGTAACCACTGCCACTGTCCAGTTCTAGAACTTTCTCACCATCCCCAGTGGAGAACTCTATTCCCACGAAGCAGTCACTCTCCATTCCCTTCCACTCCTGGCAACCACAAAGGTGTTTTCTGCTCTAAAGATTAACTTATTCTCTATATTTCCTAGGTGGCTTTTTGTGTCAGGCCTCTTTCAGCTAGCGTAATATTTTCAAGGTTTTATCCACGTAGCAGGTGTAAGCATGTCATTCCTTATATGGCTACGTAATATCCCATTGTATGGATATACCATGTTTTGTTCATCCGTTTACTTGTTAATTTTATTTAGAGAGAAATTGAATCTATTTTCTGTATCTCCAGTGGCTACCATAGTGCCTGGGGCAGCACAAGGGTGGTTAGAGACTCCGCATATAGTTAGATGTGCAGGTGGTGCAGCGGTCAAGGGCATGTGGCTGAGGGGTCCTTCTGACTTGAGTTGGCTAACTAGGGTATATATAAGCTGGCATGAGCTGTATCTACCCCAAAGAGTGTCTCCCTCTGTCCTCCACCGGCAAAGACATCTTTTAGTCTAGAAGGAGCTCTGGGAAAAGGAGATAAGGAATGGAGGCCATGGTAACATAATGCATCCCTGGCTTAAATAACTAGCTGTAGCGTCTAAGAGAACACAATCCTATTCTGTTCCCTGACTCTCAGGCTCCTGCTCTTTTGTGCCTTTCATCATTTCACACATCCATTCAGACTCTCCTGAGGCGCCTCTTTCCAGATACCTACGAGATGACCGTCTACCACCCCACCACCTGTACCACTAATGCTTCATCTGGGTTACCAGCTGTCATAGGGATTTTAAAATTTTTTATTGGACTAGAGTTGATTTACAATGTTGTGTTAGTTTCAGGTGTACAGCAAAGTGAGTCAGTTACACATATACATATACCCACTCGTTTTTATATTCTCTTCCCATATAGGTCATTACAGAGTTTTTTTTTTTTTAAAGAAGATGTTGGGGGTAGGAGTTTATTAATTTATTTATTTATTTTTGCTGTGTTGGGTCTTCATTTCTGTGCGAGGGCTTTCTCTAGTTGTGGCAAGCGGGGGCCACTCTTCATCGCGGTGCGCGGGCCTCTCGCTATTGCGGCCCCTCTTGTTGCGGAGCACAGGCTCCAGACGCGCAGGCTCAGTAGTTGTGGCTCACGGGCCTAGTTGCTCCGTGGCATGTGGGATCTTCCCAGACCAGGGCTCGAACCCGTGTCCCCTGCATTAGCAGGCAGATTCTCAACCACTGCGCCACCAGGGAAGTCCCCATTACAGAGTATTGAATAGAGTTCCCTGTGCTATTCAGTAGTTTCTTATTAATTATCTGTTTTATATATAGTGGGGTGTATGTGTCAATCCCAATCTCCCAATTTATCCCTCCCCGACACCTTTCCCCTCTGGTAACCACAAGTTTATTTTCTACATCTGTGACTCCATTTCTGTTTTGTAAATAGGTTCATTTGTACCATTTCTTTAGAGTCCACATGTAAGCGATATCATATAAAGATATCTGTCTCTGTCTGTCTGACTGACTTCACTCAGTATGTCATCTGGATTTATTGCATTATCTCTGAATGTAGTCTGCACGTTTCAGTTCTTGATTTCCCAGCGTTGGTTCTCAACCCATCACCCCCAAGGTGTCTTTCAACTTGCAAGCCAGGCCATAGCACTTGTCTTTCAAAAGACTCAAAAGCTCTTCTTATCACTGTGGATAAAATCTGAAGGTTTTATAATAGCCTACAAGATTCTCCGGGATCCTATAAATAGTTATGAGCCACTCTTTCTACTTTCCTGCTAGCTTGGCATTTCAGCTACACTGGCTTCCTTCCCCCGAATATCATAATGGTTCACTCAAAACCATTCACTCAAAATGGTTCACGTTTTCCCCCTCCTATCATCCTTGCAATGTGGCATTCACTGACCATCGCAAATCTACTTAATCCTTCTCTGTCCTATTAATCCTAATCCTGTTTATTTTGTTCTGACACTGTCATATCCCGTCTTCAATACAACGTGTCCTGATGTCACTAAAATAAGCTCCATGAAGAAAATAATTTTCATTTCTTTGCTGCTAGGTCCTCAGCAAGTAAGAGTACGCCTGGCAACACGGTAGATTGTCCATAAGAGCTCGCTTAAATGAGTGGGTTTCTGTACTTTCCCAACAGGCTCTGGGGCTGCTCCATCACCCCTTTCAGTTGCCAGGATCTCGCCTCTGCTCTTATTAGCAACCAGAGCCTAGAAACTCTGGACCTGGGCCAGAACATCTTGGGGCAGAGTGGAGTAATGGTGCTCCTGGAGGCTTTAAAACAGAAGAATGGCCCCCTAAGGACACTCAGGTTGAAGATAGACAAACCTACCGTGGAAATCCAGAAGCTGTTGAAGGATGTGAAAGAAAGCAGTCCACAGTTGACGATTGAATGCAATAATGCCAGAACAGCCAGGCCCTTATGTTGTCACTTCCTTTCCTGAAGGAAGATAACTCTCTCGCGTGTCCCCAGAGGGGGCTGTCTGATATCTCTAAGACATCTCATTAATGAAGGACGTCAAACGTTAATTACATTTGACGTTCAAATCAAAATGTAGAATTGAGCACTGGTTTCTCACCCTCCGGTTTCTGGTAAATTCCGCACAAGTCACGCACCCACTTGATGTTAAAATGTTTTCTCTCACAAGGATAATAAAAAGCAAAGCACTTTGTTTGATGCTGTACTTATTAATATGCCCAGCAGCTAACTTAGGGTGAACTTGGCTTACTTAGTCTAGGAACAAATGTTACAACGTTCCTAGATGATTACGTGGGTTTCTTCTACTTTTCTGCCCTCGTGCAGGTATTTCTTGGCCTAATATAATAGTTGCCCAGTGAGCCTACGTGATCAGTGTGGCTTGTGGTTTTGTTAATCAGTTTTATGATCTTCTAATCCAGGAGTTGGTAAGCTTTCTCTGTAAAGGGCCAGCTAGCTAAGACTGGGTTGGCCGAAAAGTTCATGTGGGTCTTTCCATAAGATGTTATGGAAAAACCCAAACAAACCTTTCGGGCTAACCCAATATTTTGGGTTTTGCAGGCTCTATGGTCTGTCATAACTACGCAGCTCTGCCATTATAGTGTGAAACAGCCAAAGACAACACACAAGGGAGTGGACGGGGCTGCATTCCAATGAACCTTTACAAAAACAGGCAACAGGCCAGGTTTGGCCCATGTGTTATGGTTTGCCAGTTCCTGTGCTGAACTGTCCTGTTATTGAGAAGCATACATCTGACCACATCACTCCTCTCTTTAAATGTTCAGTGATTCTGTGTGTACGTAATCCATACCTGTTGCTGGTAACTCGTAGGAAAGGCTGGAAAGCCAGTTCAGAACTTTAAAAAATAAAGTCACCATTTTGGTGCTAATTTCTAGGCACTGACAAAAGTGAGTAATCGCTCCTTCCTTAATATTTCCACCAAACTTAAGAGGTAGGTGATAAGACTACCTTAAGTAGTCTTATACTGATACAGGAGTCTTTATCGATAGGGAACATTATCATAAAGTCACAGCTACAGAAACAGTGGCCTGTAGTTAGTGATTCAGGTTGAAAGCTTAAACGACACAATTTGTTTTGGATTTAGGATAACGTTTTCAGTGAACTTTTCTCCCTGACACTTTTCACCTGATAACTGTAAAAACCCCAAATCTCACATTTTTAGGTGAGATGAAATGTATTCTTAAAACTTTATTCTTGGCACTTCCCTGGTGGTGCAGTGGTTAAGACCGCCTGCCAATGCAGGGGACACAGGTTCGAGCCCTGGTGCCACGGAGCAGCTAAGCCGTGAGCCACAACTGTGGAGCCGGCGTGCCACAACTGTGGAGCCGGTGTGCCACAACTACTGAAGCCCATGCACCTAGAGCCCGTGCTCTGCAATAAGAGAAGCCACCGCAGTGAGAAGCCCACACACTGCAACAAAGAGTAGCCCCTGCTCACTGCAACTAGAGAAAGCCTGTGTGCAGCAACGAAGACCAAACGCAGCGGGGGGTGGGGGGGGCGGAAACCTTGAATAATTTAGCTTGTATACACTTGAAAGCTAATAGGTGTTATCCCTCAACATTTTGAAGATATTATTGCATAGGTTTTAGCTTTCGTTGTTGCTGTTGGAATATCTGCTCTGGGTCACATTGGCATTTCTTTGTAGCATTTCTCTGTAGTCAGTCACCCCTCTATTCTGGCTGTTGAGATGTTCTCTTCGATTTGTCTTTGAGTACTGACATGTTTGAGTACGGATATTCCTTTTATTTCCTATTTTTTATTTTATGCTGGGGATTCAGAACTCTGGGGAAAAATTTGGCTTTTATCTCTATATATTGTCTCCCATTTTCTATGTCTCATTTTACCTTTCATATCCCTTTCACATTATTCCTTCTGTGCCATATTTTTTGTGGGTTAAACATCACATTAGTTCTTTCAACCCATCAACTAGAAGGTAAAGACCCCAAGTTAACGTAGATCTATGAACTCAAGTACGGAGGTAGTATGGCTTACCTTAGTTGCTCGTTGATCCCAGGAAGGACCCAGTTTCTTTCTCTGTGTTGCATTGCCACCCTTAGCAGGCCCTTATTAAGATAAATCTGCTCAAACACTCAAGGCTGCTGTGGTATTTGGGGTGACACTCAGCTGATACTAACTTAAATCAGGCTTTTGGATACCGGTGTTGAGTGGGACATGGTTAGGCAAGGATTTCAAAGGAATAGATGATGGAGGAATTGAGTATGGATCAGAAGGAGTGATCACGGTATTAGAGGTGAGGCTGACGGAGTCAAAATTCAGCGTTCTCCTTGAGTACAAAGCTCTTGGGTAGGATTTCTGTTTTCTAAAAAAGATACAGGGACTTCCCTGGTGGCACAGTGGTTAAGACTCTGCGCTCCCAATGCAGGGGGTCCGGGTTCGATCCCTGGTCAGGGAACTAGATCCTGCAACTAAGAAGTCCGCATGCCGCAACTAAGAACGGGCGAGCCGCAACTAAGGAGCCCGCCTGCTGCAACGAAGACCCAGCACAACCAAAATAAATAATATTTTAAAAAAGATACAAATATAGTCGAGAGAGGTTGTGGTTGACAGTGTCTGGGCCAGACCTTCCCAGAATCTTAAATACATTCTGATTGACACTCTGCAGCAGTTCATTCCCCCCTGCCCCCCAAAGACCATGTTATTTTATCTATTTATAAAGAAGGAAACATGGAGAGGACTCCCTGCCACTGAGCATGATTTTGCCCCCAATCTGGCAATATCTGGAGACTTAAAAAATCATGGCATGATACACATCACATCAATGTTAGCATTTTCATTGTCTTCAGGTATACAATTCAGCAGCATTCAGTGTATTCACAACATTGCGCCACCAGCACCACCATCTAGTTCCAGGACTTTTTCGTCACCCAGGGGAACCCCTGTACCCGTTAATCTACTTTGTCTCTATGGATTTGACGACTCTGGATTTTTCTGGGTCACACAACCGGCTGTGCTGCTGGCTTCTAGTGGGCAGAGGCCAAGGGTGCTGCTATACACCCTGAGGTTGGAAACCCCACTGCAGATGGACAGCATGTGATGTCTTCAGGATACTGCACCCTCCCACGGGTCCCCAGCTGGGTAAAGTCAAGACCTAGGAGGGGTAGTGTCTCTTCCTTCGAGAGAGCAGGTGTTAAAAACCTCAGCCTTGTGGTGTCAGGAGGGCCTCCCTCAGCATCCCAGCCTCAGTCCCTTCATGGCTCAGCTCTGCTGGGGCCAGAGGGCTTGAATGGTCGCAGAATCATGGCTCATCCTCTCACCATTCTGCTCAGCCTTGGTGAGTCCCAGAGAGAAGGTGGGGGACACCTGTTACTAGAAGTGGAGGCGAACTCTTGGCTTTGGGGTTGGTCTCACCAGGGCTCTCTTCCAGGCCATGCGTATGAACCAGGAGACCAAGGCGTGGGAAGGCGAGTCCTTCCCCCAAGGGGATACTTATCTAACCTCTTGTGGGTTTTTTTAGCAGTCAGAACACACACAACATTTATCATTTTCTCTCTTACGTAGGTGTAGTTTTTGGTACCCCAAAATCGTTACAATGGTAACATCAAGGATCACTGATCACGGATAATAATAAGAATAAAGCATAATAATATTAAAAAAGTTTGAAATAAGGCAAATATGACCAAAATGTGACACAGAGAGAAAGTGAGCAAACACTGCTGTAAAAATGGCACTGGTAGACCTGCTCGACAGAGTTGCCGCAAACCTTTAATTTGTAAAAAAAAAAAAAAAAAAAAAAAAAAAGCAAAAACAAAAGAAAACCTGCAAAGCATAATCAAACAAGGTATGCCTGTATTTCAGTAGTTCATTCTTTTTTATTGCTGAGTTCACTCTGTTTACTCTTTGTTTTTTTAAAGATTTTTTTTTTTGGTGTGGGCCATTTTTGAAGTCTTTATTGAATTTAGTATAATATTGCTTTTGTTTATGTTTTGGTTTTTTGGCTGCAAGGCGTGTGGGATCTTAGCTCCCCTACCAGGGATCGAACCCACACCCCCCGCAATGGAAGGCGAAGTCTTAACCACTGGACCGCCAGAGACGTCCCACACTCTGTCTGTTTATTCTTTCACATTATGCTGTAGAGACAAGCAAAACTCATTCTCCTGCTGATGGACTTTGGGCCGTTCCCATGACCTGTTGATTTAGAACTGTGTCCTGAGGCACCCCGGAGGTATGCAAGGTCCACTCGGGACTAGCTGCTAAAGCAGAGGTCAGAACCGCCACGTTACACCTCGCTGGGAGAGCTGACTAGCTGTCCAGGGGCTGCAGCATCAGTGTTAAGGGAGAGGCAACCAAGGTTAAGTCAGAACCCAGTAAACCAGAGGCCGTCACAGCTGCCTGACGAGTGGCTGATGGGAACCTCAGCTGCTTCTGGAGTTCAGGTGATGCTGAACACTAAACAAGTAACACTCTTGTTTTGCACAAGGCGCTTGTGAAAGACAGAGTTGGGGTTATAAAGTCACTTCTATAAAAGGCTCAGTAAGAAGGATGGCACGGAGAGCTGAATCCAGGGAGACTCAGGGCTTGATACTTCTTTCCAGGATTACTTGCCAGACCTTCTCTTTCAGCAATTCGGATTCCTGGATTCCGAACAAGAGGAATCTGTGATCACCAAGTGTCTGGGTCCTCCAGAAGTGGAACATTCCATCACGGTCCGGGGGCGAGGGGTGGGGAAACCTTCACACTTAAGGTAGAGGGAAACCTCCAGTGTCCAGAGCACAGACCCAACGCACATCTAAGAGATGGATCCAGATAGAGCGGGGAGATACCATTCTTCCTGTGGAGGCAGAGGACCCTGATCAGAGCTCAGTGACCCAATGGAACAGTCGGTGACGGGTGAGCGAAACTCACACGGACATTTAGGTCAGGGCTGGGCTGGGCTGGGATCTGTTGTCTCCAGCAGATCCACTGCCTGACATCCCATCCTAAATCTCAGTCCATTTGGGTCGCATTGACTCTTCACTCAGAGCATGCCCAGCTCCTGTTCCGGGACCCAGCCTAGATTCCGGGATCTCTCTCCAGCCCGGTAGTTCTCAAATGGGGTGATTCTTCTCTCTCCTCGCCCCCACGTCAAGAGACATTTGGGGCTGTTACAACTCGGGGAGGTGGTGCTACTGGTGGGTAGAGTCCAGAGATGCTGCTAAACGTTGTGCAGTGCACACTACGGCACCCTCCCCCACTCCGTACAGCGAAGAATTATCTAGCCCCGAAAGTCAACAGTGCCAAGGTTGAGAAGCCCTGGTTTACAGGGTTCTTGCCCCCAAAATAACCACCATCTTTGACCACTCAATCTGGGGGAAAAGGCAGGGTTCCAAGTCTGGGGCAATTCTGCAAACTCCACTTAGGGTAAGACACCCCTCTTTTTAGAGGACTGGCAAAGAGGACACGTCAAGGAGAAGAGAGGAAGCAAAGCTGGAGAGGATAAATAGACCGACATATTTTACAAAGAAAAAGATGAACCAAAAAGTCCTTTATTTGGCCCTGCTGACCTCTTTGCTCCCCTTTCAGCCGGGTTTCCCCTTGCTCGCTCTGTTGCAGTCGTGCAGGTGGGTGTCTTGCTACTTCCCTGCCTTGGGCTCTCCACCTGCTGTTTTGTCTGCTGGGTGAGCGTTTTTGTGGCATTTCAGTATTTGATGTGACCGCCCTTCTCAGCACAGTCAACACGTCCTCACCCAGCTGACCACCAGATCTCATGGATGTCCGTCCCCCATCACACCCACCTTTTTCCATCACCCTATTTATGTCCTTACAAGCCAGGGGTTCTTATCTGGGTGGCTCTTAATGTTGTCCTCAAGGAGACATTGGCACTGTCCAGAGAGACTTGGTTGTCACACATTGGGTGGGTGGGTGGGTGGTCCTGGCGTCTAGTGGGCAGAGGCCAGGAATGCTACTGACACCAAGCAATGCTTAGGACAGTCCCTGCTATGCACTGGATTGTGTCCAAATGCACATGTTGAAGCCCTAACCCACCAATGTGACTATTTAGAAGAGAAACAGGGCTTCCCTGGTGGCGCAGTGGTTAAGATCCCGCCAGCCAATGCAGGGGACACGGGTTCAAGCCCTGGTCTGGGAAGATCCCACATGCCGTGGAGCAGCTAAGCCTGTGCGCCACAACTACTAAGCCTGCGCTCTAGAGCCCACAAGCCACAGCTCTTGAAGCCTGGGCGCCTAGAGCCCGTGCTCTGCAACGAGAAGCCACCACGATGAGTAGCCTGTGCATCGCAACAAAGAGTAGCCCCCGCTCACCGCAACTAGAGAAAGCCCGCGCGGAGCAACGAAGACCCAACGCAGCCAAAGACAAATAAATAAAATAAATAAAATTTTTAAAAATATTAAAAAAAAGAAACAGGTTCGGGCATCTATCATAGAGAAATTGAAACCATGGCATTAAATGAAGTCAACCAGGCTTGCGTTCAGAGAAACGTGGGTCCACCATAGAACCTTAAAGCTCTGGCGTTGGAGAGCCCGAAAACTCGGTGGTGGAGGGACTGTCAGAAGTGAGTAGGGACAGGTGTCAGAAAAAGCCATCGAAGTGACTATTTCAAGGAGGAAGTGGTCGTACACAAGTACCAGAAGAACAAAATAAGGGTTGAGGAGCGTCCACTGAGAGTTCCAGGAAACACATTAGTGTTTGTGACAAAAGCAGCCTCTGAGGAAGTGTGGGGTGAGAAACCAGTTTCTAGTGGTTGAGGAACAAGTGTGAAGAGGCAAAGCAAAGACCGCCCATGTGGGGAATATCTCAGGGCAACTGGTCGCCCCGTCCATGGACCAGGAATAGTAGAAGGGGATGGACATTCTCTGAGTAATCGTATCCATGTTCTGAAGCTTTAGTTCCTTTTCCTAACTCAGAGTTAGGAAACTTTGGTGCCAGTGGTGATGGTGTAACAACTGTGGAGCACTGAGAAGTCCCTAGGACGGGGGACTTCCCTGACGGTCCAGAGGTTAAGACTTCGCCTTCCAATGCAGGGGGTGCGGGTTCGATCCCTGGTCTGGGAGCTAAGATCCCACATGCCTCATAGCCGAAAAACCAAACCATAAAACAGAAGCAATAGTGTAACAAATTCAATAAACACTTTAAAAAGGGTCCACATCAAAAAAAAATCTTAAAAAAATAAACCCGTAGCATGACGTCATGAACTCATGTATTACTAAGAAGGAGTTATTGTTCCCTCCTTTCGGCAAATGTAAGGTGAAAATAGAAAGGACGTATCTTGCCTCAGGAACACAGGTGTTAATGGAGGTCGAATTTGGTCCTTTCCCCCACCTCCTGATTCTTCCGTGCACCTGTTGTATGCAACGGGATGATGGAAGCAGGTAGGGAAGGCAGACTGGAGATCCAGTCTTGGTGTTGTAATGGGGAAGATGAAAGAACTTGGGGGTAAACACAGAAGGAAGAGAGGCAGGGCTGGGGTAGGGAAAGGAGATGCCATCTCAGCCTTCAAACCTCACCTTTCCTAATACCCATGAGACCAGGCAACGGTAGCATCAACCCGCAGAAACAGATCACCAAATGTGAGGGCACCTTGAGGAGAGATAGGTTAGATCAGTGCTGTGATGGAGTGATGAGTGTGCCTGCTTAAAAAAAAAATTATATATATATATATATATATATATATATATTTCAGCCATGAGAAAGAAGGAAGGAAATTTTGCCATTTATGACAAAAAGGATGGACCTCGAGGGCATTATGCTAAGTGAAATAAGTCAGAGAAAGACAATTACTGTATGATATCACTTAAATGTGGGCCCTAAAAATCCATACTTGTAGAAACAGCAGAATGGTGGTGCATAAAGGCTGGGGGCCGAGGAAATGGGGAGCTGATGCTTAAGGGTGCAGACTTGCAACTAGTAGACAAATAAGCCCTGGAGACCTAGTGCCCGGTATAGTGATGACAGACAACAGTATCGTATGATCATCATCAGACTTGGTAAGAGAGCAGGTCTTAATTATTCCAACCACAAAAAGGAAGTGGCAGCTATGTGATGTGATGGAGGTGTTGGCTAATGCTACAACGGCAATCCTTTTACAATAGGTAAATGTATCAAAGCAACACATTGTATACCTTAAATCTACACAATATTCTATGTCGATTATATTTCAATGAAAAGGAAAACACTTTTCAGTTTGGGACAACAGAGGCTCTCTGATGTCTCTTGATGTTGCCCCAAATGTATCCTTTTCTTATCACACCTATCATGGTTCATCTACAGTATCAACGCCAGTGGGTGGGCATGAGGGCAAAAAAGGTCCCCTTTGTCCACCCAGGTGCCCAATTTACAAACTTCAGAGTTTTTTTTTTTAATTGGAGTACAGTTGATTTACAATGTTGTGTTAGTTTCAGGTGTACAGCAAAGTGAATCTGTTATACATTTATCCAGTCTTTTTAGATTCTTTTCCCGTATAGGTCATTACAGAGTATTGAGTAGATTTCCCTGTGCTCTACAGTAGGTCCTTATTAGTTATCTATTTTATGTACAGTAGTGTGTGTGTGTCAATCCCAGTCTCCCAATTCATCCCTCTCCCCCTTACCTTCTGGTAACCATAAAAAACTCAGACTTCTTGTTGACCCTGCCACCTGCCCACCCATCATTTCTAAACAATAAAATGAAGTATGGCTTCTGTGCCTGAAATATGTCAAAGGTGTCTACTTTCTCAGAGTGGTTATCGACGTTCACGTGGAATAATGTAGCAGCCTCCTAACTGATTTCACTGGATATGTTCCTTCTTATTTTTGAATGGAAACAACTTAGCAAAAGAAGAATACAAAGGAATTTTCTAACTGGGACAATGAGTATCTACAAAAAATTATAGCAATTAGCTTACTCAATGGTAAGATATTAAAAATATTCCCCATAATATTGGTACTAAGAAAAGGGCACCTGCTATCACCACTTCTATTGATTAATGTACTGGAGGTTCTAGCCAGGTAATAAGACAGTAAAAAAAAAAAAAATTAATTTTGGAAAAAAATCCTAAAAATGTTTGAACCTAAAAATAATCTTAAATAGTCTAAAATGGTTAAGATTAAGAAGTGAGCTTTGCAAGACACATTCCATATAAAAAATCAATTTTATTTTTATACTACCAGCAACCAACAGAAGCAATAACATTATTTAAAGAATGATACTACTTACAAAATAAAAGTCATGTAAGTAGGGATCTCTCTGGAGGAGATGTAACTAGTGGATATTTCTGGTGGGTATCTTAACAAAAGATATGCACATTCTCTACGTGGAATACTGTAAGATATTATTTAGAGAAGTTACTGAACATGAAGTTAAATGGTGAAATATACCACATTTAAGGTTTGAAACTTCCAAGGATGGAAAGATTGAAGAGGTGATGATTCTCTGTAAATTGATCCGTAGCTTGGATACAATCTCATGTGAAATCCAGGTGGGTGTTTTGTGAACACTGATACCCTAAAGTTAGTATTGAAATCCAAAACACGCAGAATAATCAAGGCAATCTTGAAAAATAAGGACAGAGCTAGAGAATATGGTACCAGGTCTCAAGACCTACGTGTACCTGTCACTCACAGCTGGACCTCCATCTGGGTTACCAGTATTAGTTACGGAACCTATATCGTTCTGGTTGTCAGCACTAGGACTAGGTGAGCCATTCTCAACTCTTCTGTCTCCCCCCACCTACCATGCTTTTGTTTTCTTTGCATATGTCCTTCCTCTCACTGCAGCCAGAAGGGTCTTCGCACAGTGTAGAAATCATCATATTACATCCATGATCAAAATGCTTGGTGAGCTCCCTTTGCCTTAAGGATAAAATGTGCATTTATTTATGTGGCTTCCATGGCCATGCCCAGCATCGTCCACAGCTACTCTTTTCTGTCACAGTCAGAGCCCTAGTTATACTGAACGTTTTCACCCTCTGTCTTACATCTGAGCCTTTGGATACATTGGTACAGACAGCTGCCGTCTTCCCCTTTCTTCACCCCTGCATCTCCCTCAATGTCTCTATATAATGGAATCTTTCACAGGAAGGGGCTCCAAGGGCATCCTCTAGTTCCTCTCTCACGAGACATTGATCTTCTCACTTCTTGAAGATCTCTACTCCTGGACGATAAATCCTGTCATGGTGGGGATAATGTTTGCCTTGGTGTGTTGCACTCTCACCAGTGCCTGACACATGGTAGGCTCTTATGACAAGGACTGGAATTGCTTATTACAACTCTGTTACCTTTCACTTCATTGGTAATGGAAGTACCAATATTCAGCTTGCCACAGAGCTATTTGGAAAAAAGGCTACATCGTCAGCCTCCCTTGCATCTAGGTGTGGAAAGCTGTTAAGTTCTGACCGTGGGGAAATAAATGAAAGTGTTTTTGGAGTGTTTCCAGTAAATCATCATCACAAACAGTTGGCCAGTACTTTACCCCCACCCTCCTCCCCTCCCTTCCTCTCTCCTTCCTTTCTTTCTCCCCATGCTTCATTTTGCGGTCTGAAATACAAGCCATGTTCAATATTTCAGAAAGAGCGTTGCAATACTTGACCCTCTGGCATTGACCCATTGACCAGTTTTGGAAGATTTTAACCTGGACTGCCAAGGACAGCATAGGGCCATGGTGGTGAAGACCCTTCCATCCCCTTGAGGAGCCTCCTTTGCCCAGGTCAAGCCCTGCCTTTATATCTTGACCCCTAAAATATTTCTCCCTGACCCATTTTTTCCTTGAGACTCTAGGTTTCTTGCCATAAACTAGAATATGGAAAGGTTGGAATGTCCTGAACCCACCCCAAACAGGTCCATCTCATCTTGAGATGAAGACTATAAATGGGTATTAGCTAGAAAGTCTTGGACCTTAGAACGCCTGGTAGGTGAAGACCAGAAAGGAGAACATACAGTATTGGGGCCACTAGTCATGAGGTAATACTTGGTATGAGTTTTAATTGCCCTTAGTATCAGGAATAATAATGGTTATCGTGCATTGAGTAGCGTACACATGTCAGAGCTTATGCTGGTTTCTGGATATTCTTGATCTCCAGATCTTCATGTTATCCCTTTGAGGCTGGAATTAATATTCGCTGATATTTAACAGAAAATGCAGATTTAAGAACGAATTTGACCTGTGTAAGGTGTCACAATATTGAGAGGAGGCGGGGACCCACATAATGGGTATATTAGTGGGTTGACCAAGTCGAAACTCTCAAAAAGGAGAGCGTTTGTGATGCCCAGACAACATTTCAAGGACCACGCGTAGGACTCTCAAGTTCAAGTGGCACTCTGACCCCATTTATAGATCCATTTGTTCAACATACATTTCCTGAGAACTCTGAGTAGTGGGAACTACGAACACAGCCATTACACCTGACATAAATTTAATTCACATGAGTTCACAGTCGATACAGGAAAATGGATACGTAGGCAGTATTAGGGTTCAAATGCTGTTGTAGAGAATTACAGGTGCTTTGGGACTATGAAAGTAGTATCTTAAGTCAAGCTGGAGGATTTGGGAAATCATCTTGGAGGAGATGATATCTACTAGGAGACCCAAAGAACAAGGCAAGGTGTGGATAAAGAAGTGGAGAAGAAGAAATCCTGCAAGGGCATAGGATAGAGGGAACTGGGGCATGGCTGCCATCCAGCCAGGACACATTGGTATAGATGTGCTGTTTGTTTATACGCCTGCATCTCCATTGACTGGTTGTTGCCTCTCCGGCTCTGGTTCTGTCTGATAAGTGCACCTATTCTGTACTGGTGGTTAAATATTTTGAATGACATGTGCAAGAGACAGCAAAGAAGAAATAGGGATAAAGACAAAAGTAGGGAGGAGATACTCCCACGGCCATGCCGTTAAAGATGTTTTCAGGAAAGACCAGAGTGGTTAAAAGTTTGGTTCGCAGGAAGCAAGTGCAACAGTACTTAGAACCTAGAAGAGACAATGGGTTTTGCCTACAGAAGAAATGTAGCACTTTCATCCCCAACCCTCCGCCAAACTCCGTGCAGTTCTCCCTTCGTTTTCTGCGATGACTCTCTCCTCCATGGGCTCAACTCGGAGCTCCCACAGCCCAAGGTCAGGGTCAGCTTGCAGCTTCACCTGTGGCCACTGCATCTCTCGGTCATTTCTCCAGGGCTTTGTGCTCTGAACCTTCTGCATTCCTGCCTTGAAGCCCTGCTGGCTCTCTCCTGAAGCTTCTTCCTGTGAAGCCAGTTTTCAACCGGGAGCCACACGAGGGCCACCAGGACCAGGAAAACTAGGCCAATCCGAAGGAGGTTCTGGGCATTGTGACCCCAGAGGACAGGATCTGGGGTCAGAAGAACGAGAGTGATGGCTCACAGGAACCTACCAAGACCCCTTCACCCCATCTCTCTTCCTCTTTCCTTTCCCGATCTTATGTCCTTTAGCGCCTCCAGCCCCCACTGCTGGCTTACCTTCCTGGAATTGGGCCTCTGTGGTTAACATGTAGGAGTCCCAGTGGTCTGCAGAGGATAAGGAAAGAGGAGACGTGAGGAAAAGAGATGATGTGGCCTCTTCCATCCCAGGCTCTCCTACCCTTGGTTATACTCCGTGACGTTCTATAGCTTCTCTAGGTCCACCCCTCGCACTCCAGGTCCCAGTGGCTTCATCTGGCAGGTGGAGTGGAAGAGGGCAAAGACCTACTGTATAGCACAGGGAGCTCTACGTAACGCACTGCCGTGTCCTCAGTGGAGGGGATATATGTGTATGTATGGCTGATTCATTTTGCTGTGGAGTAGACGCTAACGCAACATTGTAAGGCAACTATGGTCCGACAAAAATTAATTAAAAACAAAACAAAAGACAGACAGACCAGAGGAAGAATTCAGCTCTAGGACTCATAAGCGTGTGTCTCCAGGCGTATCTTCTGTGTGAGCCTCCGTTTCCTCATTAAGTCAACCGCCATCCTTTCTTCTTTGTCCCACTGGTCACGTCATTCAGTCTTTTTTTTTTTTTTTATGATTCTATATATATGGCATTCTTTTTTTTTTTTCACACACACACTGTATTTTATTTTTACAAGAGATAAATAAACTGACACCAGGCATTGGAAATGGATGACCACCACAAAAGCAACAATGACTGCAATTACCAAACACGAAACACTCACACTATGTCATAATACTGACATTCAGTCCAGGAATCCTCCACTGTACGTCATTCAGTCTTAACCAAACTTCTTCAAGGTCCTCAGTGAGCTGCCCCAGCCCACCACACCCCTGCCATCCCCCCTCTGACATCATTTCCAGTCCACTGGGCTCCTGGCTGTTCTTTCATCACCCTGCCCATCTTTCTGCCTTAGCGCATAGGCCTAAGGACTCATGCCCTCAACTCTTTCAGCTCTTTTCTTTCTTCCTTCCTTCCTTCCTTCCTTTCTTTCTTTCTCCTTCCTCCCTCCCTCCCTCCCTCCCTCCCTTCCTTTGTCATTATTGAATTTGTTACAGTATTGCTTCTGTTTTATGTTTTGGTTTTTTGGCCTCGAGGCAGGTGGGATCTTAGCTCCCCGGCCAGGGATCGAACCCGCATCCCTGCATTGGAAGGCGAAGTCTTAACCACTGGACCGCCAGGGAAGTCCCTCAGCTCTTTGCTTGAAGCCTCCTTCTCTGTGAGGCCAGTGTGGACAACTCTGTTCAGTGCTGCCACCTGCCCTCCTCCCCATCACCGTAATGCCATTCGTTCTACATTGTCCTTTTCCACATCGTCATTTCCTCCTTGTGTGCTGTGTCATCGATTGATGTATCCTGACTTAGATTCATGGTCTGCCTTCTCCCGCTAGAGTACGAGTGCCACACAAGCAAGGATCTCTGGCTGACCGATAGAACTGTAGTTCGTGGCATACGCTATACACTCAAGGGATATCGTGAACGAATGCCAGGGTTTTAGCGTCACTGGGAGGCTTTGAGTCCTTCCCCAAGTTTAGAAGTCCGTGTTACTCACCAGAAGAGGTGTGCTCTGTGGGCTCAAAGGTGGTGTCCCCGGCATCTCCTGGCAATGGAGACAAGGAGAAAAATCAAGGGATCTGGTCTTTCCACTTATTCTCTACACTCCGCCCCCCCCTCTGGTGATATTCCTCATGAGCTATCAAATGGGCCTCTGGGAGATCAACGTGGATGAGGGCATTGGTGAAAAGTACCCCCTGTGCGTCTTCCCGCCTGCCTCTTTGCTGCCTCTCTCATCATTATTTGGAGGGTCAGTTAGGGATCCAGAAAGGACACGGGGTAAAACTGGGGGGCGTCCTCACCTTTGACCAGGAGCTTCACAGGCTCACTGGGGAAAGACCATGCATGTGTGTTGTAGGAGCCAAAACATCTGTACGTGCCTCTGTGAGCTGTGCTCACAGGGCCCATGGGGAACTCCGCCTGGATGTTCCCGTATCTGCGCTGTGGGCGGCTGGATCTTCCCTCCTTGAGCAGAAAGAAGGTGCTTGTTGCTGTTTCTAGGCGGCAACGGAAGGTCACTTCCTCTCCTGAGATCACCTCAGGTCTGGGTTGAACGGAGAGGGTGGGTGTGTCATACAGTCCTGCGAGAGAAGGTGGCTGGTAGGTAAAGAACATAACTTTTTTTTTTGACCAGGCGGCATGTGGGATCTTAGTTCCCCGACCAGGGATTGAACCCACGCCCACTGCATTGGAAGTGGCGGAGTCTTAACCACTGGACCACCAGGGAAGTCCCAGTAAAGAGCATCTTTATCCTGCTTCCTATATCCCCCATCCCTCTTCTCCTTAGGACCAGGATATCGCTCCCCAGAATCTTGGTCTCTTCTTCTGTTTCCTAGGTTTGTCTCGGTCATGGACATACCCTCTCTGATCTCTCCCTTCACGACTGAGACAGTTGCTCCCCTAGCTTCCAGGAGTGTTAAGATGAATCTCTTTCTAATGATACAGATGAACTTATTTGCAAAGCAGAAATAGAGGCACAGCTGTAGAGAACAAATGTATGGATACCAAGGGTGGCTGGGATGAATTGGGAGATTGGGATCGACATATATACACTATTGATACTACGTATAAAATAGATAACTAATGAGAACCTACACTGTAGAGCACAGGGGACTCTACTCGATGCTCTGCGGTGGCCTAAATGGGGAGGAAATCCAAAAAAGAGGGGACATATGTATACGTATAGCTGATTCACTTTGCTGTACAGCAGAAACTAACACAACATTGTAAAGCAACTCTACCTCAATAAAAATTAATTTAAAAAAGATGACTCTCTGGGAATCGCCCTACGTCATCGGTCCTCAGTGTTTGGTCCTTGGGACCAGCAACCTCCGCGTCGTCAGGAACCTTGTTAGAAATGCAAATTGCCAAGCTCTACCCCAGACCTACTGCCTCAGAAACTTAGGAGAGCAGCCATCTGTGTTTTAAAACATCATTATCACTTTTAGTCGTAGTAAAATATACATAAATCTACCATCTTAAGTATTTTTTGTGTGTGTGTGTGAGGTATGTGGGCCTCTCCCTGCTGTGGCCTCTCCCGTTGCGGAGCACAGGCTCCGGACGCGCAGGCTCAGCGGCCATGGCTCACGGGCCCAGCCGCTCCCCGGCATGTGGGATCTTCCCGGACCGGGGCACGAACCCGCGTCCCCTGCATCGGCAGGCGGACCCTCAACCACTGCGCCACCAGGGAAGCCCCATCTTATTTTTAATTTATTTTTTGTATTTTTAATTGTACAGTTCTGTGGTATTAAGTGCATCCACATCGTTGTACAACCATTATCACCATTAGTCTCCGGAACGCTTTTCATCTTGCATAACTGAAAGTCTGTACCCATTAAACACTAACTCTTCACTCCCCCTTCCCCCAGCCCCTGCTAACCACCATTCTCATTTCTGCCTCTGAATTTGAGTATTTTAAGTACCCCATGTAAATGGAAATGTACACTTACCGATCCTTTGAGGACTGGCTTATTTCACTCAGTATAACGCCCTCAAGTTCATCCATGTTGTATCATGTGTTAGAATTTCCTTCCTTTTTAAGGCTGAATGATACTCAGTTGTATGGATGGACCACATTTTCTCCATCCATTCATTCACTGATAGGCAAAGGATGTTTCCACCTCTTGGCTATTATGAATAATGCTTCCATGAACACGGTCTCACTGAAGTCATCTGTGCGTCTGCAAGCCCTACAGGTGATTCTGATATCTACCAAAGTTTGAGAACCATATCCCTCAACTGAAGGGAACTATCTGACCCAAGCTTACCTGGCCAGCCAGTCACCTTAACCCCATTTACTTTGTCTTTTTTCCATACCACCGTTTCGCCCTCACATGCTATATAATTGATTTGAATTTCCTGACTTTGACTCATGGTCTGTCTTCTGCTAGAATACAAGAACCACAAAAGCAAGGGTATTTGTCTGCAATCTCCCTAAGAGTGGTTCCCAGCCCATCACTGTTTGATACAGTGGGGGGTACGGAGCTTCCAGCCTCATTTCAATACTATTCTGAAAGGCCACCCAGGTCCAGAGTCCCACATCTGCTCGGCCGAGGTCTCAGGGGAAGCTGCATCACAGTCCCACTTCCCCTTCTGCCCAGCCTGTCCCCCTCACTCATCACAGGTGCGATGTTTGAGGACACTCCACAGTAATCCCCTCTGCACGAATATCCATCTCAGAGCCTCTTTTCTGAAGAACCTAAGACAGATCTGCTTCTGGGACATGAGACAATTCTCTAGAGATAATCCCTGTAGGAAATAATCAACCCTCAACATTACCCTCGAGACAAATACCTGAGTGAGGTATCTGAGTGAGGCTTGGAAGAGAGCAAAGGAGATGAACAAGGGATGACCCTGCCCGGGAGTCAGGCTGAGGCGTTGACTCTACAGCTATGCAGTGGGACAGTTACCTGTTACCACCAGATCCAGAGGGTCACTGGGCTCTGACCAGAGCTCCCCACTTCGATAGAAGCACCTGTACTGCCCTGCAGTCTGTGAGGTCATGGACGGGATGGGGAACTTGACTCTGTTCGACATGCCAGGTGACTTCGGTCTCTTGAAGGCAGAAAGGCCTCCCTCAAAGTGCAGTTGGTACTCAGCGGCCTCGTGAGTTCCTTGACACCAGATGATGGCCAGTTTTCCTTCTGGAATCATGAAACTGGGTTTGACCCAGATGACAGGTTTCGAGAGAGTCTCTGGAAAGGAATCAGAGGCTGGAGTTCCAGAGAAAGGCCCTGCTCACCCTCCTTTCCACCCAGCTGCTGGTCTCAAGCCCTCCTAGCAAGCCAGAGCCCCTGCCCTCTTCCAGTTGTTCTCACGTGGGTACTTAGTCTCAAACCAGACGCTGGGGCTTTGAAGGAAGGACTCACGCTTCTGGGTGCTGGTCCCCTGGCTCAGAGACAGCCCTGGAAAGCAGGAATCATGAGATATATCACCCCATCCACACGAGACCCCTGAATTCCATCTCTCTTCCGTGCAAGAACTCACCAAGAAAGAGAAGGGCAGCAAGTGCAGAAGGCATAGCTCAGGTTGTGCCTGGCTAATGTGGAGAGCTGGGGGGAGACTGAGTCCAGCAGGCCAGGGAGAGGCACAGGATGTGGTGAGTGAAGCCCAGCGCCAATCACCACGGGACTTTCACACTGACTTTTTTATGAGAAGATTCAAAGATCTCCCCCCACCTCTGGCCGTCGGGTATAAGGAGAGGAAATGGTCCCCATGACACATCTGATCATATATGTGGTTTCTAACCAGAACCTCTGATAGTTGTCTGCCCGAACTGAAACTCATTTCAGGGTCAACTTCTAAATTTTGAAATATGGACATTATGCCCAGGGAAGGCATAGGGTAGTGTGCAGAGCAAAGGCCTTCGAGTCATTAAAAAAAATAGGTGTTTGGGCTTCCCTGGTGGCGCAGTGGTTGAGAGTCCGCCTGCCGACGTAGGGGACACGGGTTCGTGCCCCGGTCCGGGAAGATCCCACATGCCGTGGAGCGGCTGGGCCCGTGAGCCATGGCCGCTGAGCCTGCGCGTCTGGAGCCTGTGCTCCGCAATGGGAGAGGTCACAGCAGTGAGAGGCCTGCGCACCGCAAAAAAAAAAAAAAAAAAAAAGGTGTTTTTAACTTTGGCTCCCCTGGGTACATTCATATGCTTGGATGTTAACTGGTTTCATCAGAATAGAATGATAATACTACCTTCTTCAAAGATTTGTTATAATGTTTCAATACATAATATTTTTAAGCAAAAATATATTTTATTTGTTACATAATGACATTCCTTTAGTCTTTTATAAAGCAGAAATTAAATTTTAAAATATTAAGTACTTAATATTAAAATATTGTCTGTTATAAAGCAGAAATTAAATATTAAAATATTAGGTACTTTAAAATATTAAGTACTTAAATATTAAGTATTAATATTAAGTAGTATAATATTAATATATTAAGTACTTAATATATTTTAAATGCAAAATGTGTCCACTGTTCTTTTTTTAAGGGTCTAAATAATTTTAAATTAATTAATTACTTAATTGAAGTATAGTTGATCAACAGTATTGGATTTGTTCCAGGTGGACAGCACAGTGATTCACTATTTTTGCAGATTATCCTCCATTATAAATTATTACAAGATAATGGCTATAATTCCCTGTGCTATATAGTGTATTCTTGTTGCTTATCTATTTTATACATATTAGTTTGTATCTCTTAATCCCATACCCTATATTTTTCCGGACCCCCTTCCCTCTTCCGTTTGGTAACCACTAGTTTGTTCTCTATGTCTGTGAGTCTGTTTCTGTTTTGCATATACATTCATTTGTATTATTTTTTAGAGTCTACATATAAGTGATAGCATATAGTATTTGTCTTTCTCTGTCTGACTTATTTCACTAAGCATAATATTCTCTAGGTTCATCTATGTTGCTGCCAATGGTAGAATTTCATTCTATTTTATGGCTGAGTAATATTCCACTGTGTGTGTGTGTGTGTGTGTGCGTGTGCGTGTGCGCGTGTGTATCTATCACATATATCACATCTTCTTAATCCAGTCGTCTGTTGATGGACACTGGGGTTGCTTCTGTGTCCTGACTATTGTAAACAGTGTTGCTATGGACATTAGGATGCATGTATGTTTTTGAATCAGTGCTTTCATTTGTTCCGGATGTATACCCAGGTGCGGAATTGCTGGATCATATGGTAGTTTTATTTTTAATTTTTTGAGGATCCTCCGTACTGTTCTCCATAGTGCCTACACCAATTTACATTCCCACCAACAGTGTAGGAGGGTTCCCTTTTCTCCCCACCCTCTCCAGCATTTATTATTTGTAGACTTTTTGATGGTGGCCATTCTGACAGGTGTGAGGGGATATCTCAGTGTTGTTTTGATTTGCACCTCTCTGATAATTAGAGATGTTGAGCATCTTTTCACACGCCTGTTGGCCATCTGTGTGTCATCTTCCCTGTATCTGTGGTGCACTGGTAGGTGGTGTGGACCCTCGCCTGTCTGACTGTCAGGCCCTGCCTCGCATGGTGGCTGCTTACCCACTGGTGGGCAGGCCCAGGTTCCAGGGTGGCTTCTTGTGGGACCCCAGGGATCCTGGGGCTGGTGGTGTCCCACTGTGGATGGTTTCCTTTGCTGTGCAGAATCTTTTTAGTTTTATGTAGTCCCACTTGTGTATTTTTGCTTTTGTTGCCTGTGCTTTTGGTGTCATATCCAAAAAAATTATTGACAAGATCAATGTTACGGTACATTTTTTCTTATGTTTTCTACTGGGAGTGTTAGTGTTTGGGGTTTTATGTTTAAGTCTTTTTTTAAAAAAGTAAATTTATTTATATATATATATTTTGGCTGCGTTGGGTCTTCGTTACTGCATGAGGGCTTTCTCTAGTTGTGGCGAGCGGGGGCTGCTCTTCATTGTGGTGCGCGGGCTTCTCATTGCAGTGGCTTCTCTTGTTGAGGAGCACGGGCTCTAGACACACGGGCTTCAGTAGTTGTGGCACGCAGGCTCAGTAGTTGTGGCCCACGTGCTTAGTTGCTCCGCGGCATGTGGGATCTTCCCCAACCAGGGCTTGGAGCTGTGTCCCCTGCATTGGCAGGCGGATTCTTAACCACTGCGCCACCAGGGAAGTCCCTATGTTTAAGTCTTTAATCCATTTTAAGTTAACTTTTATGTGTGGTGTAAAAAAGGGTCGAATTTCATTTTTTCACAGATGTTTTCTTCCAGTCTGTGGCTTTTCATGTCTCTTGATACTGTCTATCACAGAGTAGCATTTTTAAATTTTAATCAATCCCAGCTTATCGATTTTTCCTCTCATGGATCATGTCTTTGGTGTTGTATCTAAAAAGGCATCACAAAACCCAAGATTGTCTATGTTTTTTTCTAAGAGTTTTGTAGTTTTCGTTTTACATTGAGGCCTGTGATCCATTTTGAGTTCGCTTTTGTGAAGGATGTAAGGTCTGTCTAGATTCATGTTTTTGCGTGTGGATGTCCGGGTGTTCCAGCCCCGTTTGTTGAAGAGAGTCTCTTTGCTCCACTGTATTGCTCTTGTTCCTTTGTGAAAAATCAGTTGACTGTATTTATATGGGTCTATTTCTGAGCTATCTATTCCATTCTGTTGATCTATTTGTCTATTTTTTGGTCAATGACACACTCTCTTGGTTATTTACAGTAATTCTTGAAGTTGGTATGGAAATGGGGGCGAGTGCTACCCCCGCATCACATAATAGTAATGATACTTTCCTCCTCTATTTTTCGCTATGGAGCTCACCAACTCAGAGTGGAACAGTTTATTCCAGCAGTGTGCAAAGATCTGAAGATAAAATCATCTTGAGAGGCAAGGTTTCTGGTAACCAGACTTGAAAAACATTTCCTATGTGTAGGCACTGTTCTGAGTGGCTGGCATCATTCATTCATTGAATTCTCATGATAACCCGATGAAGTTGACAGCATTTACTCCACCATTTCCAGATAAGGAACTGCTGAAGCACAAATAAGGTAAATAAATTCCATGTTTTATCCAGCTCATTAGAGGGGTTGGGTGATCATCTTAGGGGAATATGCTCTGAACCTGGAGTGTCTTCCCTGGACACCACATACTAAGGGCAGTCATGCCATCCATTCTCCCTACGTTTGCCTCTGGTTTCTCAGGTACTTCTCTGTATCTGTTTAGTCCAGCCCCAGTTTTCACCTTAAGCTCACACCTGTGCTCCTAGGACTATCCCCGTATGCACACTGTAAGCCCTGTTGGAGATGATGGATTTCAAGTCATGACTCAACCACTGAGGGTGTTACTAATAATTTAATCATTTTTGATAGTTGAAGAAACTCAACTTAATTGAGATATAATTTACATACTATACAATTTACCATTTAAAGTGTAGAATTCAGTGGTTTTTATTATATTGAGAGTTGCTCAACCATCACCATAATCTAATTTCAGAACTTTTTAATCACCCCCCCCCCCCAAAAAAAAAACCCCTCCAATACCCACTAGCGCTCACTGTCCAATACCCCCTCACTCTCCCAGCTTTGGGCAACCACTAATCTACTTTCAGTTTCTATAGACCACAAAGAACTTTTTAAAAATTGTGGCAGAACATACATAACACAAAATTTACCATTTTAACCATTTTTAAAAGTTTTTTTTATTATGGTAAAAAGCTCCACATACATGAAATTTATCACCTTTACCATTTTTTTTTCGGACCGGGGCACGAACCCGTGTCCCCTGCATCGGCAGGCAGACTCTCAACCACTGCGCCACCAGGGAAGCCCGCCTTTACCATTTTTAGGTGTACAGTTCAGTGGCAACTAGGACATGTACATCATCATGTAATCGTCACCACCATCCATCTCTAGAATTTTTCATCTTCCCAGACCGAAACTCTGTGTCCACATCTTCATATCCTTATCCAAATCATACCATTCCTGAGCCTCTGTTTGCTCGTGTGACATGACTGTCACATAATTGATTGAATTAAAATTGATTAAATTAAAATTCACGGCGTTACAGTATGCTCATATAAATGAAACGACCAGCATAATGCCTAACATAGAACTGAAAGTCATGTATACGGAAAATAATCTAAAAAGGAGTGGATATATGTATATGTATAGCTGATTCCCTTTGCTGTACAGTAGAAACTAGCACAACATTGTAAAGCAACTATACTCCAATAAAAATTTAAAAAACTTAAAGTCATGGATTATAAGCCGCCATACACCTTGCCCTTAAGCAAAGACCTTAACTGAAATCAGTCTAATACATAAACTGCCGAAGGCTAACGCACTCGCTACTCAATGTCTGAAATAAGAAGGCAAAGCCGAATTTGTTATTACTGTAGTAAGGGAGAGTTATGCTGGCCAGACACAGTGTCTCTGAGCAGAGCCTACTGCTGATCCTATACAGGGTTTTTGGGAAATGTGGATTTTCAGGGGCTCTTCTGGTTTGAACATTATCCGTAAAAGCATGTTTGTTCGACGGAGTCTATTTGGATTGGCTGTCTCTCACCGGTGTGGTTACTGGAGTGAACCTGTTTCTGATTGGCTGACATTTAGAAGCAGGAAGCTGTCTGATTGGTTCAATGGCCAACGTGAGTGGTCATTGACGATGGGTTATAAACCCATTCTGTTGGCCGCTTGTCATCGCGGCTACAGAAAGATCAATTATTTTCCTAGGAGTGCAGGACCCTTTTATTCTCAGAACCCCTTTTCCGAACGAGGCCCTACCATAGACAAAACCACGTATGTGAAGCTAATCTTTTCCCTCTCTTGGAAACAAACTGCCTTGCATTTCTCTGGTC
The DNA here is from genome assembly GCF_011762595.2 of Tursiops truncatus. Classification (NCBI taxonomy): domain Eukaryota; kingdom Metazoa; phylum Chordata; class Mammalia; order Artiodactyla; family Delphinidae; genus Tursiops; species Tursiops truncatus. Next base: position 55,050,438 of record NC_047052.1, on the reverse strand, counting down.
GGTTTGGATGTGATATAAAGACTCTCATTAGTCCTCCTCTGCAACTGTGGCACTTCCGTGTTGTTTATTCGGCTCAGCCACTAACATTTCCTTGTTTATCTGGCTCGGTCACTAACTTATTTATTCATGATCTCAATAAATAGATCCAGTACTTCATGTTTCCTAGACGTCATGATGCACACTACAAAAAGATGAATCGATAGACTGAGTAGCTTGAAGTACTGAGATGATCCAAAGGAGATGCTTGTTCGGCTGCTTTCACAAGTCTGTTTACTTTGCGTTGGAGGCATGAGACATTTTGAAGTGGGTTAGTTTCATAAGAATAGGAGAGTCTTCTTAAGAGTCGGAAAAGCATGTGCTAACGCACAAATGTTACTGTAGGGAAAGCTAGAAGCACAGTTATGGCGTGGAATAGATGGTACGTTGAGTGGACAGTATTCATAATTAATTATTAGCCTTTGTATGTAATTAATGGAATTCTAGGTGTTAAAGTCTTCTATCAGGAGGATGTAATGGTATTTGGTTTTGTTGATAAGTTCAAGACAAAATGAATGTATGAGCCAGAACTTGTGTGGAGGAGGGGTGAAAAACAGTCAGCAAGGAGAATTGAGAATGCTTTGCATTATTTTTTTTATCACAGGAAGAGTTAAGCAAAGATTATATTGATATTTTTAAAAAATATTTATTTATTTATTTGGTTGCACTGGGTCTTAGTTGCGGCAAATGCGCTCCTTATTTGCAGCTTGCTGGCTCCTTAGTTGCACCACGTGGGGTCCTTAGTTGCGGCAGGCGGGCTCCTTAGTTGCACCACGTGGGGTCCTTAGTTGCGGCAGGCGGGCTCCTTAGTTGCACCACGTGGGGTCCTTAGTTGCGGCAGGCGGGCTCCTTAGTTGCACCACGTGGGGTCCTTAGTTGCGGCAGGCGGGCTCCTTAGTTGTGGCATGCAAACTCTTAGTTGCGGGATGCATGTGGTATATCTAGTTCCCTGACCAGGGATTGAACCCGGGCCCCCTGCATTGGGAGCGTGGAGTCTTATCCACTACACCACCAGGGAAGGCCCTGTACTGAGAATTTTATCACCAAAGTCTAGCAGGGTGGGCTGCAAATATATCAGATTCATATAAGAAAATACCATTTGATTGGTTTGCAAAGGGATCCAAGCTTCTTAGTACCGCGTTCTCCCTTGTGTTCTCCACGTAGCTTTCCAGGACTCCACAAGTGCTGGCTGTTGTGTTCAGTGCCTGGTGTCTACCTGGCGACCCTTTGGAGTTAGTCCGAAGGTCCATTCTGTCTGAGTTTTCTGTCTACTGCAGCTCAGTTCAGGCAGTTCTTGCTGGTCTTCCTTGTGTGGAACCTGATGGCCAAGCCAATTTTCAGCCAGAATGACCAAGAGAACCACCAGGGGCAGCCCTGCCACGCCCATTCGAATCAAGTTCTCCGTCGTGTAATCTTGGTTCGTGGTATCTAGAGACGTAATTAGAAGAGATGAATGATCACTGGTCATGTTTCATTCCATCCCATCCCAAGAGCCCTGGAAGGGGAGCTCATTTCCCTATTTGTGGTTTCACTGGGACCCCCTCTTCCACACGTGCATGCATTCATGAGCACCCTACTTCACATTAAACGTAGGTCCAAGGGTGTGGTTCCCCGGGGAGTCTTGTAAAACGGGGAGGAGGTGGGTATGAGCATGTTGTGTTTGCTTTTCATTCCCTCCTCACGTGGCAGTGTTAGTGACTGTCTAATCATGTCCCTGCAACATCTTCATGGATCCAGAGTCTGAAAGTCTCTCCTCTACGTCATCTTCACCCCACATAACAATGTGTGTTCCTTTCTCATACATGACAAAGGGTACAGGATGGCTGGTGTCTGGGAAGCAAGTAGGAGAAACATTTCAGATAAGCTTAGAGAAAATTTTGGGACTTCCCTGGCCATCCAGGAGGTAAGACTCTGTGCTTCCACTGTAGGGGACACGGGTTCAATCCCTGCTCAGGGAACCAGGATCCCGCATGCCATGCCGCTGAAGAAACAAAACACGAAAAACAAAAACAAAACAAAACAAAAAAACAGAACGCAAAAACTTAGGGAAAATTTATCTCCACTATTGTGTGACCTTTCACCAGACATTTCTGTTCACTGAACCTTTAAAAAGATTTCTCCATTTGTTTTATGGACTTCATGGGCCTCTATTCCTCTCAAGGATGTAATAAAATAGTGTGAAATTACAATGCTGAGAAATCCTAGTAACTCTCTCCTGTTAAAATACAGAAATCAGTTCCAAGTGGATTTGGAGTTCCTAATTGCAAAGTGCAAAATGTTTCAAGTTTGAGAAGATAATACCACCTTGACGTTGGATAGGAGGTGATTTCTAAAACAAGATTCATTGATTATCTACTCTAAAGGAAAAGGCTAATAAATTCACCCCTCTTCCACTATTGCCCAATTGTCCCTGCAACATTCATTGAAAAGACCATTCTGTCTGTATGATCTTACAGTGCCATGACTATCATATTTGCTGAGCTTGTAGAATGACTGGACAAGGTACATAAGGGAGACAAGTGTGGTCATTCCCACTCAGCAGTCAGCAGTTGCTTTTCTCTGCTATAACTCTTTGTTTTCTCCCTCTGGGCAGTGATGCGTGCAAACAACATAAAAATGAAACTTTTTTTTTTTTTTTTTGACCACGCCGCGTGGCTTGCGGGATCTTAGTTACCCAGCCAGGGATTGAATCCGGGCCCACGGCAGTGAAAGCCCCGAGTCTTAACCGTTGGACCACTAGTGAATTCCGAAAAATGAAGCTCTTGATAGAGGGTTTTTTTTTTTTTTTTTTGGCTGCACAGCACGGCATCTGGAATCTGGTTTCCCGACTAGGGATGGAACCTGTGCTCTCTGCAGTGGAAGCACCGAGTCTTAACCACTGGACCACCAGGGAAGTCCCTCGATAGAGTTTTTTTAGAGTCTTCCTCAGTCACCCACTCCGAGTGGATTCTAGTATTATAGGTTAGTTTCAGGATTCTCAGCTGCAACTAAGCGTGTGAAAAAGGAAGTGGATTCGTCAAAGCTTGTGTCTGGCATCTGCTATCTCAACAACACCCCTTAATGTGACTCCAAACGTTGGCCTCTCCTTTCTCAACAGGCCACGTGTTTTCAAAGGAAACTGGAGAACTCAACGAGAGGATGTGAAAGTCAAATGTGGTGTGGGTGAGAAGTGCTTCTTCTCTCTCTCTCATTTTTTAAAATATTTATTTTATATTGGAGTACAGTCGATTAATAATGTGATAGTTTCAGGTGTACAGCAGAGTCATTTCAGTTATACATGTATCTATTCTTTTTCAAATTCTTTTCCCACTTAGGTTGTTACATAGTATTGAGCAGAGTTCTCTGTGCTGTACAGTAGGGCCTTGTTGGTTATTCATTTTAAATATAGCAGTGTGTACCTGTCAATCCCAAACTCCCTAACTATCCCCCCACTTCCCCCTGGTAACCATAAGTTCGTTCTCTAAGTCTGTCAGTCTGTTTCTGTTTCGTAAATAAGTTCATTTGTGTCAATTTTTTTAAAGAAATGATTCCGCATATAAGCGATATCACACGATATTTATCTTTCTCTGACCTACTTCACTCAGTATGACAATCTCTAGGTCCATCCATGTTGCTGCAGGTGGCATTATTTCATTCCTTTTTATGGCTGAGTAATATTGCATTGTATATATATACCACATCTTCTGCTGGAGAGGGTGTGGAGAGAAGGGAACCCTCCTACACTGTTGGTGGGAATGTAAATTGGTACAGCCACTGTGGAGAACAGTATGGAGGTTCCTTAAAAAACTGAAACTACAGCTACCGTATGATCCTTCAGTCCCACTCCTGGACATATATCTGGAGAAAGACACGGTCCGAAAGGATACATGCGCCCCAGAGTTCATTGCAGTGCTTTCACAATAGCCACGACAAGGAAGCAGCCTCAATGGCCCTCAGCAGAAGAATGGATAGAGAAGTGCTTCTTCTCTCTTCGTGGTCCTCTGAGTAGTGACTCTCTCCTGCCCCACTGTTCTTTCTTAGTGCATCTCTTTGTATTCCTGCCTGATGCCAAGGCCCTGAACAGTCAGCCAGAGCCCTGAGGAAGAGGACACACGTGTGGGCGGGGGTGCACTTACCTGTGACCACAAGCTGCAGGGCATCACTGGGGGCTGACCATACATAAGGGCTGCCACTGTACCAACTGTAGCATGTGTAGATCCCTGAGAAGCTGAGGTTCACAGGACCCAGAATGAAGTCACCCCAGCGTCCCCCGTTTTGGTGCTGTGACAGAACGGCCCTTCTCTCCTTGCTCAGTGAAAATCTATCGAATGAGATGCGTGCTGAACTGCACCGGAGGGAAACACTCTCCCCTGGCATCACCACAAGGCACCCATTAGTGGAGAGGGAGGGTTTGTCATACAAGCCTAAAGGAGCAGAGAGTGAGCTGTTAGCAAGATTTTGTGTCATCCCCCTGGATCCCCGCCACTCATGTTGGATCCATGCTAAGAGAAGCGAAGAAGCTGACATTTCCTGCTGCAATGGAATGGGAGGCGGTAACATCCCATCTCACTACTACAGGATCTATACTCTGTCCCCAGTTACTGTAGATAGAGCTGATCAAGCAAGCAGATGAGATGCCAGCTTCGAGAGACAGCGATCTAGTCTCTAAAGCCAGAACTGCCACGCGATTCTGTTCCCAATTGCAGCGTGTGGGTTTCTCCCCACACCGCCGAGCAATTATGAGACCCCAGCTGGGCATCTCACAAGTCAACTCAATTCTTTATTTATTTATTTTTTGCGGTACGCGGGCCTCTCACTGTCGTGGCCTCTCCCGTTGCGGAGCACAGGCTCCGGACGCGCAGGCTCAGCGGCCATGGCTCACGGGACCAGCCGCTCCGCGGCATCTTCCCGGACCGGGGCACGAACCCGCGTCCCCTGCATCGGCAGGCGGACTCTCAACCACTGCGCCACCAGGGAAGCCCAAGTCAACTCAATTCTGACACTGTCTCCCTGGCGATAACGTCAAATCCCCCAGGTTTAGGGCTCCAGGTTAAGAGCTCAGTCCTACAAGACCGCCCCCACTTCAGACGCCAGTCAAAAGTCTAGGTTGTCACCTGTGCTTCTGACTCAATGGCTATAAATCAGAAGTTCCCAGGACCCAGTTCTTGGGTTCAATTTATTTGCTAGAGTGGCTTACAGAACTCAGGAAACCAGTTTACTTACTGGATTTCTGGTTTATTATGAAAGCATGTATCAGGAACAGCCAGATGGAAGAGATGCGTAGGGCTTCGTTACGTGGGCAAGACTCTTTAAGTCTTTGGCCATTGATTGAACCTCCAGCCTCTCTGCCCTCTCTGGAGGTCAGGTGAGGTGGGGCTGAAAGTTCCAACTGTCCCATGACCCCTGGCAACCAGCCCCCATCCTTAGGTGCTTTTCAAAAGTCACCTCATTAACATAAACTCAGGTGTGGTTGACAGGGATTTCCTATGAAAATGAAGACACCGTTATTGCTCATCGCTTAGGGAATCCCAAGGGTTTGGGGAGCTCTGTGCCGGGAACGAGGATGAAGACCAAATATATGTTTCTTAGTATAAGTCACAGTATCACAAGCCATATGTTGGGGAAGAGAGCGAATGGTATCCAGAGAGTCTGAGGAGTTATGGCAGGGGCTGAAGGATATTCTTTTTATTCTTTGTATAAGAAGAAAAGGTAGAAGAACCTGGAAACTCAGGGTGCAACCTTCTAGAAACACGGGGTTAGGCCACCCTGAGGACAGAGCTTCAAACTGAGGGCTGGACGCATACCGCAGGAGCATAACTCCTCACTCCTTAGGTATGAGCTGCATATAGTGATTTCCTTCCACATGGAAAGGGAGGGTGGGAGGAAGAGACATGTTACAGTGGAAAAACCTGACAAACACCGTCTCAGCCGGGTATGCGAGCTCAGTGTCAACAGCCGTATTCATTGGTATAGTACATACCCTTGCTATGATATGATTAAAAATGGCGCTGGGGCTTCCCTGGTGGCGCAGTGGTTGAGAGTCCGCCTGCCGATGCAGGGAACGCGGGTTCGTGCCCCGGTCCGGGAAGATCCCACATGCCGCGGAGCGGCTGGGCCCGTGAGCTGTGGCCTCTGAGCCTGCGCGTCCGGAGCCTGTGCTCCGCAACGGGAGAGACCACAGCAGTGAGAGGCCCGCGTAGCGCAAAAAAAAAAAAAAAATGGCACTGGGCCTTGGTGGTCGTCTTCGCCGTGATCCATAGCCCCTGTCTTATCATGAGTAAAACATTAGACAACTTCCAATAGTGGGGCGTCCTGCAAAACACCAGAGCAGCACCCCTCAAAACTGTCGACGTCATCAAAGACAAGGAAAGTCTGAGCAACATCCACAGCCAAGAGGGAACTAAAGAGACACGACGCCTAAATGCAGTGTGGGATGGGATCCCAGAATGGATGAAGGATGTTGGGTAACCACGAAGGAAGTCTCAATGAACGTTGGCTCATTATAATGTATCAATATTGGTTCATTAATGGTAAGGGGTGTATCATAGTAAAGGAACATGTGCGCACCTGGGTGCTGGGTGTGTGGGAACTCTGTTGTATCTCCTCTGTTTCCCTGGAAATCTGAAACTGTTCTAAAAATACCATCTCTGAAAAGATAAGCAAGGAAAAAGAGCTGAGGGTCAGAGACAGGCCTCACCTGTCACTACCAGCTCCAGGGCTTCACTATGCACTGACCAGCTGTACTGTTTTCTGTATCGGCACTGATAACGTCCTGCAGTATTAGTATCCATGCGTTTAATGACAAACTCAGCTGTCTTCTGAAATCCCCATTTCTTCTCCACCACTTTGTATGTGGAGTTTCCCAGGATCTCCAGTTGGTACAGGAAAGACTCAGGAGTTCCCCCACACAGGATCTTCACAGACTCATTCCAGGGAATCACAGAACCGGGCGTGGCAGATATGGTAGGAATGGGAAGATTCCCTAGAAGAAAATAGAGCCCAGACTCAGGTGCCCTGCCATGGAGAAACCATACTTCTTTCTTTCACTATGGGGGGAACAAATAAATTAAGGTGTGATGGACTTATATTTCCTGCCTTTAAAATACTTGTTTTTAGTATTTTCTAATTGTGGTGAAATAAAATGTGTTACATAAACACAAAATTTACTATTTAAACCATTTTTTTGGCAAGGGAGGGGGAAGCTGGGGCGAAGTGAGAGTAGCGTCGACACACACTACCCAATGTAAAATAGCTAGCTAGTGGGAAGCAGCAGTAAACCAATGTTACGTGCACAGCTCAGTGGCGTTAATTACACTCACCATATTGTGCAACATCACGACCATCTATTTTCAGGACTTTTTCATGATTTCAAACAAAAGCCCTGTAACCATTAAGCAGTAACTCTCCACTCTCTCTTTCCTTAGGCCCTGGTCACTTCTAACTGACTTTCTGTCTCTATGAATTTCCCTATCCTGCGTACCTTGCGTCAGTGGAATAACACAATATTTGTCTTTCCGTGTCTGGCATATTTGACTTCGTGTGATGTCATCAGGACCCAACCATGTGGTAGCCCATGTCAGCATATCTTTCCTTTTTATGGCTGAATAATATTCCACTGTTTGTATAGACCACGTTTTACTTATACATTCATGTCAATGGCTATTTGGGTTGTTTCCACCTTCGGGCTATTGTGAATAATGTTGCTATGAACGTGGGTGTATACATATCTTGTTAGAATCCCTGCTTTCAATTTCTTTTGTTATATATATGCAAGTGGAATTACTGGATTGGACATTTAGCTTTTAAGAACTGAAGGATTTTTTGAGGAACTGAATTCCTTCCTTGTTATATGTATTTTTTATTCAGGTGAAATTTACATAACGTAAAGTTAACCATTTTTAACGTATGCCATTCGGTGGCATTCAGTACATTCAGTGTCGTGCAGTCATCACCTCCGTCTACTTCCATTTTCATCGCCCCGCAGAGGAGACCCCATCCACGTTAATCCTACCCTCTCTGCAGTCCCTAGCAACCGCTGGTCTGGCCGGCAGTTTGTTTGGTGTTTTGTTGCCATGGTGATCCTTATGAGAATGCAGTTCTGCTCTTCACTCTAACGTAAGGGTGCTGAAGCTTGGGGAAACCGTGCCCATTGCTCAAGACCACAAACTGAAGAGTGGTGCAGCCTGGTCTGCAAACTAGGACTCTCTCCCTCCAGCTCCTCTGCAGGTGGGGGAGAGCTGTTTCTCCTGCAGCAGCTAGAGAATGCAATGTGGGGGACAGCCAACAAGTGTCTGACGGATATGATGATTAGTTCTGTGAGAGAGGGCGGGAAGGCTGGGACTTGGAACCTCCCGCTCCGGGAGTGCGACTTAGGATGGAATGGGATTTGGAAATGTTTCGGGGTCCCCGAAGGTGCGGGTTAGCTTCTTGGCACCAGTGCATTCACACGGAGTGGCGTTAAGCGAGGGATTTTGCATGTTGAAGACTGCTGTCCTTGGCTTTAACCCCTATACAGAACGTAGCAAACAGGGGGAGGGATACTCAGAATCTGCTGGTTCCCTTTGTCAAGGTGTATCATCTATTTTAGACCTGATAGTGATGTGCTCAACTGCAGCTCTGTGAAGGGGGAAACAAGGGAGTTTGCCGTCCTCAGCAGGATTGTTGTGAAGCAAGACGAACCCTGCAGGACTTCCTTATGTTCAGTATCGTTCACTCACCAGTACCTCCCATGTATTTGTTATTCCGAGATACACAGAGAGATGCCTCCATTAACTCAGCACATTGTTTATCTACTATCATGGCTTAAACCAGTGGCGCTCAACAGGAGACAGACAGTTGTCCCTGCCAGGGGACAGTCTGTCAATATCTGGAGACATCTTTGGCTGTCACAGTTGTGGTGGAAGATACTATTGGCATGTAGCGGGTAGAGGACGAGATGCTGCTTAATACCCTATACTTCACAGGACTGCCCCTAAAACAAAGGATTATCCAGTCTCAAATGTCAATAGTACCGAGGTTGAGAAACGCTGACCTAAACAGACCCCTACCTGTAAGAATGATGATATAGAAAAAAGTCAGATATTAATTTAAAAAATACACAAGGATGCAGCTGTAGGTCATGATGTGTGGTCAGCAGTTCTGAAGGTGTAGACCTTGGAGATCTGATAACAAACTCGAGCGTTCAGCTGCTATGTGAGGATGCGTAAGAACTGCCTAGGCAGGGACTTCCCTGGTGGCGCAGTAGGTAAGACTCCACGCTCCCAATGTAGGGGGCCCAGGTTCGATCCCTGGTCGGGGAACTAGATCCTGTATGCATGCTGCAACTAAGAAGCCCACATGCCACAACTAAGAAGTTAGAATGCTGCAACTAAGACCCAGTGCAGCCTTAAAAAAAAAAATTGCCTAGGCAACGTGGATAGGAACGTTCGGAGCCTTGCAGTTAGATAGAAGGACAATGGAGGACATCCGCGAGTTAATAAGGTGCAAGGAGTGAAGGAGAAGCTAAAGTAAGGTCAGCACGGGTGAAAAGCAGAGAGAGTCAGAGGGAGAGTGGAAGGTGAGCTGGACGGGGAGTCACCAGCCAGGTGGGCAGAGCTTGAGAGACCTGGGGAAGTGGGTAGGTTTATCTGAAGACTGACTACTGAGGACCTTTAAGAGGGAGGTAAATATATTCGTATTTTAAAGACACAAATAATCCAGGCTACAGTCTTTAGAAGGAACTGGAAGAAAGGAGACATGGATGGGCAAGCGGTTTCACCCCTTAGGAGGACGAAGGTAGTTGGGGTGACAGAACATACAGTAGCAATTCAGTACTGCACTACAGAAGAACATGCAGGTTCTACAGGAGGGTGCGACTAAGGCAGTGTCCCTTTATTTTTTATTTTATTTTTTAGCCCAAAGTCACATTTCTATTTATAATTTAAGCATCCATTGTAGATAGAACTTGGCTTACTCATTGTGGAAGATAGGAGAGTAAATAAAGTAAGTACGTCTTCTCAGAAAACCTTATGTTGTATCATTAATTAGCATTAAAAAGTAATGAATCAGGGGCTTCCCTGGTGGCGCAGTGGTTGCGGGTCCGCCTGCCAATGCGGGGGACACGGGTTCGTGCCCCGGTCTGGGAAGATCCCACATGCTGTGGAGCGGCTGGGCCCGTGAGCCATGGCCGCTGGGCCTGCGCGTCCGGAGCCTGTGCTCCGCAACGGGAGAGGCCACGACAGTGAGAGGCCTGTGTACGGCAAAAAAAAAAAAAAAAAAAAGTAATGAATCAGGACTTCCCTGGTGGCTCAGTGGTTAAGAGTCCGCCTGCCAATGCAGGGGACATGGGTTTGAGCCCTGGTCAGGGAAGATCCCACATGCCGCAGAGCAACTAAGCCCGTGCGCCACAACTACTGAGCCTGTGCTCTAGAGCTCGTGAGCCACAACTACTGAGCTCACGTGCCACAACTACTGAAGCCCAGGCGCCTAGAGCCTGTGCTGCACAACGAGAGAAGCCACGGCAATGAGAAGCCCGCACACCACGATGAAGAGTAGCCCCCGCTCACCACAACTAGAGAAAGCCCGCGCACAGCAATGAAGACCCAACACGGCCAAAAAAAAAAAAAAAAGTAATGAATCAAGGAAAGTGGAGACTTGGGCCTTCATATAGAGTCCAAATACCTTTTTTATCCCCCATGATCCCCTTCATCCTCATCATCACAGGTAACGCACTTACCAAATACGTAACTTACTTTATTTACATGGTTTATCTCGATTAAGCCTCACAATGATCCAATGAAATAGATTCCATTATTATTTTTATTTCTCTTTTATAGATAAAGAAATTGGTTCTGAGAGTTGAAGCTACTTGCGCAAAGCTCTCTAAGGCGGTGTCCCTTTAAATGAAGCAAAGTGGATAGCAGTGGGGAGAGTTAGGTTGTGAAAGCAGGTACATTTGATATAGGGAGGCCGTTGGACAACGGAAGATGGTTCCCGACTTTCTCATCCCTGCAGTCGCGAACATTCAGTAAGATGCCCACCTCTGAGGGACAGTCAGCCTAACAGAGGCAACGGCTAAATCCAGGTCTGAGCACAATGCGTTTGAGGGATCCCAAGAGACCAAAGTGAGGTGGAAGTTACGCAAGGGGAGCACAGCAGAGACAGCTGGAACAAAGAATAAAATGGGAATTCATCTGGGCTTTAGACCATTTCTCCTGCTCTTCTATCCTGGAGCTGCCATGAGGATAGAGGGCGACTGGAGGAGACATAGGGGAACACTTACCATCCTGCGCCTGAATCTTCTGGCCAAGACAGAGCACTGGAAGAGAGACATTCATGAAAACTCAATCTGCACATTTCCAGTCTCTATTATAAATCACCCAACATAATGACATACAGGTGTCATTTTTTAAAATGATTTTATTTTTTGGCCACACCACAGGGCATGTGGGATCTCATTTCCCTGACCAGGGATCGAACCCGCACCCCCTGCTGTGGAAGCGTGGATTCTTAACCACTGGACTGCCAGGGAAGTCCCACAGGTGACCTTTCTTTCTTCTACAGCAAACATAGTAAACAAGACATCTTTTAGTTTTATCTTCCAGATTCCAGCCCTGAGGCTCTCATCTGTAGGAGCTCTGGAACCATCATGGGTCTCCAGACAGCATGGCATGGGTTGAGTGAACCCCACAAGGTCAACTTGACCACTTGATCATGGAGCCTTACAGGCTAGCATGGAGTTGGGACTTGGGCAGATGCACTTACAGATACCTGGGCAAAGACCGTCTCTCTCCACTAAGGAGATAAGAATCTTCTCTGCAGTTCCTAAAATCACTGAGCTCTCATGTTGAGAGAGACCTTGAGTATTTGGGGATCCCCCCATCTTTCCCTCTAACCCACTTGCATTTGAGGACTCACCGAGGCAGAAGAGGGTGGTGTCTCTGGGGGTCATGGTTCCGACACAGCCAGCCTCAGCCCCGTTAGCCGCTTGTTGGTGCACATCAGCAGATGACAGGTTCTCATGAGACAGTAAGATCCACAGGAAATATGACAGCAGAGTTCCTCATCAGAGAATTTCTACATCTATTACTCCACAGGAATGGTTCCTTTCCAAAGAACTTCATTCTGGGGAGCTCTTGGGTGGCGTCTAAGAGGAGATCAATCTCCCTGTTTATGTTTCAGATGAGAAGTGAGTGTTTTCCTTAACCAGTGTCTAATGGGGCTCAAATCCTTCTTTGGACAACATCCCACATCTAAATGGAAGAGCTTGGGACAGGATATTAGATGGGTACCATACAGACAGAGGTATTTCTTCATTGACCCGTCAGTCAAAAGCCAAGTGGCCTTGGCTCTTACGGATGCACATGTCCTCCCCGGAATTCATGGACCACGTTTGGGCTCAATCAGGCAGGCAGTGTACTCTTATGCTTTGGATTACCTCAATGCCAGCATGCAGGGGAATTTTTTTTCAGGAGGTATTCACCATCTCTAAAGAAAGAACTTCCTATATCTGTATGTATATTTAAACCTGTAATCTGTAGATAGATGATGGATTGATAGAGAATATAAATTAGATAGATAGGTAGATAAGTAGGTAGGTAGGTGGATAGACAGATGGACAGACAGATAAATTTGGACACAGATACCTGGCTCTTACTAGTTCTTCAAGTATGAGAAGTCAGATATTTCACATCAACTTCCTACTGGCTGTCTCATTTTCATTGCAAGGCGTCACTCTTTTTTTCAACTTTATGGAGATATAATTGACACAACATTGTGTAAGTTTAGGTGCACAATGTGTTGATTTGATACACTTCGGTGCTGCAAAACGAGGTCCGTTGTGGCATTAGCTAACGCCTCTACCACCTCACATAATTGCCATTTCTTTTTTTGTGTATGCGGTTAGATCTACTCTCTCAGCAACTTTTAAGTATAGAATACAGTATCGTTAATTATACTCACCATGCTCTACATTGGAGCCTTAGAAATTATTTATCTTTTTTTTCTTTTTTTTTTTTTGCGGTACGCGGGCCTCTCACTGTTGTGGCCTCTCCCATTGCGGAGCACAGGCTCCGGACGCGCAGGCTCAGCGGCCATGGCTCACGGGCCCAGCCGCTCCGTGGCATGTGGGATCTTCCCGGACCGGGAAGGCGGACTTTCAACCACTGCGCCACCAGGGAAGCCCTATTTATCTTTTTTTAAATAAATTTATTTATTTTATTTATTGATTTTTGGCTGTGTTGGGTCTCTGTTGCTGCGCACAGGCTCTCTCTAGTTGCGGCGAGCGGGGACTACTCTTCATTGCGGTGCGCGGGCTTCTTAGTGCAGTGGCTTCTCTTGTTGCCGAGCACGGGCTCTAGGTGCGCGGCTTCCGTAGTTGTGGCTCACGGGCGTAGTTGCTCCGCGGCATGTGGGATCTTCCTGGACTAGGGCTCGAACCCGCGTCCCCTGCATTGGCAGGCGGATTCCTAACCACTGCACCACCAGGGAAGCCTCCAGGTTCATGTTCTTTTTGACACATCAGAACCCCTGGTAGGAGGTAAAAATTAAGCAGTAAGGCAGGGACAACAGCACCTCTCAGTGTCCCTCCAGCCTGTGCCTGTGGATGGGGGGCAGCGCAGGGGCTCATCTCCTGCCATGTCCGTGCCTTCTCCATGGTCCCTGCTTCCGTGGGGCACGCCTGAGACAGGCTCTATGAACACTGCCCCCTCCTTATGTCACTCCAGCCTAGTGGTGGTACCAGCGTCCTGCCCTTACCTATTGCTGGGTAGCCTCACTTCCCCTGTTTGGTTTCCTAACTTACCCGTCACCTGGATACCTGTATTGGTTCCCTATTGCTGCTGTAGGAAATTGCCACAAACGTGGTGGCTGAAAAGAACACAAATCTATGATTTTGTAGTTTTGGAGTCAGAAGTCTGACACAGGTTTCACTGGGTTAAGATCGAGGTGTCAGCAGGGCTGTGTTCCCTTCTGGAGCTCTAGGGGAGAATCAGTTCCCGTGCCTTTTCCAACTTGGAGAGGCAGCTGGAATTCCTGGTTTCATGACCCTGTCCTCTATCTTCGAAGCCAGCGCTGGTGGGTGGCGGCTTTCTTATGCGCTGTTGCTCTGATGCTCACGCTCCTGCCTCCTTCTTTCTCTTATGTGGACCCTTGTGATGACAGAGCCCACCTGGATAACCCAGGATAGTCTCCCCATCTCAGGGTCAACTGCTTACCAACATTAGTTCCCTATCCAATTTCGTCTCCCTTGGAATGTAACATGACACATTCCTAGATTTGGAGTATTAGGATGTGGGCATCATGGGGTACAATTATTCTGCCCACTCTAGTACCCAAGTTCCTGCATTAAGTACTCTTTTATCTAAAATACTTGGAGCGCTTCCTGTTGTTCTGACTGGACCCTGACTGACACTTCCACCAGGAAACTTTGGGATTAGGAAGATTGGCTCAACGGGTAGCCATTCTGGACAAGAGCTCTCTGACCTGTGACCACGATCTCCAGGGGCTCGCTGGGTGCTGACCACACAGAGGGGAAGTGACTGTAATCACCGTGACATCTGTAGGTCCCTGCATGTGCTGAGGTCACAGGGCCCATGAGGAAGCTGTTCTGAAATATGCCTGGGAGCCCAGGGACGTGGGCTCCATCATCCTTGTACAGGCTGAACCTGTCAAAGCCGAGATGGGGGTCCAGTCTGAAGAGTCACATGCTGTCCTTGAGGAACCATAGGGTTTGGCCAGGCTGACAGGGAGGGCTTGTCCTGACCACCTGGGGGAGAAGGAGGCACAGCTTAGAGAGGAAGATGGGGAGCCCCTTCCCCTCCCTGTGCTCAGAGGTTCCTCCTCCTTCCCACGTCTCTAAGGCTCCTTTCCAAACCAGGGGAACCCATGCCCCATGGAGATTCCTACGCCACAGAGACATGGCATCTCCTACAAGAAGAACATCTGCTGAGAACTTTGAGCAAGTGCCGACTAGCGGACTCTTACTAGATGTTGATAATGTAAAATTAGTTGCATAAGACAAGACAGAGTAGACAATGAATAGAAGAATAACCTGCGTTGAGTGAAATGATGTCAGCTCACACAAGAAACACGTGGCACGGTGAAGCCTACAACACAACCTCCTGGAGTCTCAGGGGCGCGGTATACGGTTCTCCCCCTCTTCTGAAAGCAGGACAGCAGCAGTAGTGCCTGCAGTGCCTGCTCTCATGGAACTGCTGGAGGACTTGAGTTATTGCCTTGTCCTCCGAGGGGCTGTTGCTTCTGGCACTGCTTCCTTCCCTCACTCTAGAGATGACACCGATTCCTCCCAGACACGCCAGGTCTGAGCATCACAGTCTTCTATTGGTGCCCTAGAGCCTGGCTCAGCAGAGGGAAGAAGAGTGTCTAGGAAGGGTTTCTGGACCAGAATTGGGGGCTAGACTTTCCTGGGCCCCCACTGTCTACTTCCCAAGAGACTCACCCTCATATTGTTACGACGTCCCCCCGTCAACCCATCACCCTACCTTCTGTGCTGTATCCCCTCCTATTACAGGAAGGTCTTATTTGAGGTGGATGGCAACCCAAGGTTTGGGGAAGAGACTCACCCCCTTGTGCCCAGATCCTCTGGCTCAAGAAGAACCCTGGAAAGAAAGACTTATGATGGACAGTCCATCTCCTGTAAGACCTGGCCCCCCACTCCTGCTTCCACCTGGCCTGGGAGCCTCGTTGGCTACGACTGTGCTCAGCTGAAGATGAACTCAGCCATCAAGGTCTACCTTGCCCCCATGGAAGCAGGGCTCTCTGCTGTGGAGGACTCAGTGTTCCAGCCCAGTGTGTCCACCAGAGAGTTCCCTGCCTGCCTTCCCTTCCAGGACCCACCAAGACACGCCAGGCTGGCGATGGTGGGCAGCACAGTACTGCTTCTGCTGAACAGAAGGCGGTGACCCAGCAAACCTGAAAAGCACACAGGACGTTATGATGGCGGCCCAACTAATGTCGTGTACAAGTTGACCACGGGACGGACAGGTGACTCACAGAGGCTCTTCTTACCTTAAAAAAGTCAGTGTGGGGGGCCCAGCTGAGGGAGGAATTGGGCTTCCTGGAAGATTTTCGGACTAGAGCTGTCTCTTCAGATCATTTAACAATGGCCGGGCTTGTAACGTAATCTCTGACTCAACCCACCTATGACGACATTGTTAAGTTTACCAGAAATTTATTCTTCAGTATCTAATCTGTTATTACCTTGATACATTGAATTATTTTCTTTTTTCATCTTGGATATGATTTTCATAGAATTTCTTATTTCTTCTTTCCTACGTTTAAGAAAATTCCCAAACATTATATTTTATCTTGAATGCTCAACCATCTTTATGATAGTAAATTTTTTTTATTGAAAATGCCAATTTTATGATTTTTTTTAATTTATGGATTTCCTTATACTGTATCATCGTTTCCCTGTATGTGTGTATTTCCAAGTTCCTTGGACACCTAACAATTTTTAAAAGTTGACGTATGGTTGACTTACAATATTATATTAGTTACAGGTGTATTACACAGTGATTCGATATTTTTATAGATTACACACCATAACAAAGTATTATCAAATATTGACCATATTCCCTGTGCTGTACGTTATATCCCTGTGACTTACTTATTTTATAACTGGTCATTGGTATTTCTTAATCCCTTTCACCTATTTTGCTCCCCGCCACCCCTCTTCTTCCCTCAGGCAACCACTAGTTTGTTCTCTGTATCTGTGAGTCTGATTCTGTTTTGTTATATTTGTTCGTTCGTTTTGATTTTTAGATTCCACACATAAGTGAAAACATATAGTATTTCTCTTTTTCTGTCTGACTTTCTTCACTAAACATAATACCCTGCAGGTCCATCCATGTTCTCTAACGGCAGGATTTTGTTCTCTTTTAAAAATTGAGGTATAGTTGATTGACAATATTATATACATTTCAGGTGTACAACATAGCTGATCCACAATTTTTTAAAGATTAACTCCATTTAGTTTATTGTATGTAGTAGTTTGTGGGCTCTTTGTGAAGACACTGATTAAATTAGAAAATAAAAAATTAAGGGTAAGATTGGAGAGTTCCGCAAAAGCCACCTTCCTGAGTGTATTGTGTACTAAGAACAGATGTGTGGTTTCTTTCCAGAAAACGATGGGTGCTAAAAAAAACGTGTAAGCACGAGGTGATATCCTTAGAGTCTGGGTGAAAATATATCCGGCAGAAATTTTCACGGAGTTAAGAGGTGATAAGTCCTTCCAGGAAGAGATTCTCCTTGTTACTTACATTCCACTAGGTTTGGTCATCTCGTAATATTATGTTAAGTATCATCCCTACCTGTGGGTCTCTTCCATCAGACTGAGCTCTGTGAGAATATGGATTCTGTCTTCACATTGGCGTCATCAATCTAGAACAGCTGTTGTGTTCTACCACGATGGAAGTGTCATGTGTTTGCTGTGTTCCGTGTGGCAGTGAGCAGATACGTGCGGTTTCTGAGCCCTTGAATTTTGGCTAGTGTAGCCGAGGAACTGAATTTTAAAATTTATTTAATTTAATCTAATTTTCATTTAAGTACCCTTGTATGGCTAGTGGCCACCATACTGGATACCTCAAACAGGATATACTTCATCTTTTTTTTTTTCACCTACTTGCATTGCTTTTATTTTTTCATGCAAAGGCATTTTATTTATTTATTTAAACATCTTTATTGGAGTATAATTGCTTTACAGTGGTGTGTTAGTTTCTGCTGTATAACAAAGTGAATCAGCTATACATATACATATGTTCCCATATCTCCTCCCTCTTGCGTCTCCCTCCCACCCTCCCTATCCCACCCCTCTAAGTGGTCACAAAGCACCGAGCTGATCTCCCTGTGCTATGCAGCTGCTTCCCACTAGCTATCTACCTTATGTTTGGTAGTGTGTATATGTCCGTGCCACTCTCTCACTTCATCCCAGCTTCCCCTTCCCCTTTCCTGTGTCAAGTCCATTCTCTAGGTCTGCATCTTTATTCCTGTCCTGCCCCTGTATGCTCACACATACGTATGGAATCTTAAAAAAAAAAAAAAAGGTTCTGAGGCATTTTATTTTAAATATAGCAGTGTATACATGTCAATCCCAAACTCCCAATCTATCCCTCCCCCCACGCTGCCCCCCTGGTAGCCATAAGTTTGTTCTCTAATTCTGTGAGTCTGTTTCTGTTTTGTAAATAAGTTCATTTTATACATCATCTTTGTAAAATTTTACAGAATAGTTGTTGTTGCTGTCGTCGTTTTAACTGAATAGTTTGAAGGATCAACTGGCAGACTTTCTAGATTTGCTTCAGTGGAATTTCAGAAAAAGGATGATAGTGATTTGCTATCCAGTATGTGCGGGTGAGTGCAATAAAATATCCGGAAATGGCTGGATAGTTAGAATAGAACAGCTGGGAGACGACGAAGGGGTTGTGGGATTTTGAAGACCATCCTACATGTCTTGAGACTCCACTGTGAGCCTCAGAGCTGGGGGCCTGGGTTTGAGGAGAAGGAAGAGTGTCCATGGAGGAGCCCCTTTAAGAAGAGGTCCAGGTCCTTGCTTTGTAACACTCTGTGTGCTCAGAGCCTGGGGCCAGGTCGGGTCTCAGCATGGTCTTGGTTTACATCGAGTCCCATGTAGATACTGGACTCAGAGGAGGACGTAGGGCTCAGGGGAATGGGAGTGAATATTGTCTCTGAGAGGGTGTAGCGGTTCATGTGGGCGTGTATCACATCCTGTGTGTCTTCTGCTGTAGGGTCCTGAGAGGAGAAGGGTAAGAATGATGTACTGAGACATGATATCTGAAGGCAGGAGCACTGGATATGTGGAAGGGCTCAAGTTATGGTGAGGGTTGGGGCTGGGAGGATTCACCTCGCCCTTCATCGTTCGGTCTTCCATGGGCTCTGGGTCCACAGTGGCAGCATCTGCAAATGGAAGAGAGTCAAGGCTTTTGGGGGTATTCTTCCAGATCCCCACATCTTTGACAGGGACACCAAAGCCAGAAAAAGGTAGTGGTGTACCCGAGGTTGCTCAGCCTGTCTTCCCCAATAAGTCAAAAAAACATCCACATACAGCCCCAGGCGTACACTGACTCTCTGGATCCTGTACAAGCCCATGGGTCCCATCCTACATCTTCTGTTATAGACCATTCTCTTCTGCAAGTTAGCAGATTCCCCAGCACCGAGGAGTGTACAGGGGAGAAGGAGGGATGGTTGTAGGTTGAAGGAAAAGGGGGGATCCATGGGTCTCTGGAATATGTTCCATCAAGGATCTCAACAACAAAAATCACAGTTTAACCTACAGGAAATGAAAACGCAATAATAAATTTATTTATTTATTTATTTATTTATTTATTTATTTATTTATTTATGGCTTCGTTGCTGCTCACGGGCTTTCTCTAGTTGTGGCGAGCGGGGGCTACTCTTCGTTGTGGTGCGCTGGCTTCTCATTGCAGTGGCTTCTTTTGTTGCGGAGCACGGCCTCTGGGCGTGCGAGCTCAGTAGTTGTGGCTCCCGGGCTCTAGAGCACAGGCTCAGTAGTTGTGGCACACGGGCTTCAGCAGTTGTGGCTTGTGGGCTCTAGAGCGCAGGCTCAGTAGTTGTGGTGCACGGGCTTAGTTGCTCCATGGCATGTGGGACCTTCCTGGACCAGGGCTCAGACCGATGTCTCCTACATTGGCAGGTGGATTCTTAACCACTGCGCCACCAGGGGAGTCCCGATGTATCATATTTTCTTTATCCATTCATCTGTTGATGGGCACTTAGGTTGTTTCCATGTCTTGTTTATCATAAATAATGCTGCGATGAACACGGGGGTGCATATATCTTTTCAAACTAGTGTTTTTCTATTCCATCGATAAATGCCCAGAAGTGGAATACCTAGAGCATATGGTAGTTCTATTTTTAATTTTACAAGGGGCCTCCATACTGGCTTCCACAGTGGCGGCACCGGTTTACATTCCCACCAACAGTATATGAAGAATAGCTTTTCCCCACGTCCTCACCAACACTTTTTATTTCTTGCCTTTTTGATAATAGCCGTTCCACCAGGGCCGAGGTCTCATAGTGGTTTGGACTTGCATTTCCCTAATAATTAGTGATGTTGAACATGTTTTCAACATGCCCGTTGGCCTTCTGTATGTCTTCTTTGAAACACTGTCTCTTCCCTTCCTCTGCTCATTTTAAAATCAGGTTGGTTGTATTTTTGTTGTTGAGTCGTATGAGTTTTTTAAATATATTTTTGTTATTAACCCCTTGTTAGATACATGATTGGAAACTCTCTCTTCCCATTCCATAGGTTGTCTTTTCATTTTGTCGGTTGTTTCCTTCACCGTGCAAAAGATTTTAGATCGATGTAATCCCATTTGTTTATTTTTGCCTTTATTTCCTTGCCTGAGGAGACAGATCTAGAAAGATATTGTTAACATCAGTGTCAAAGAGCGTACTCTGTTTTCTTCTAAGAGTTTAAAGTTTCTAGCCTTACATTCAAGTCTTTAATGGATTTTGAGTTGACTTTTGTGTGTGGTATGAGATAGTGGTCTATTTTTATTTTTATTTTTGGTGTGGCTGTCCAGTTTTCCCAACACCATTTATTTATTTGTTTGTTTGTTTATTACTTTTTGTCCGTGCCACGCGGCATGTGTGATCTTAGTTCCCTGACCAGGGATTGAACCCGCGCCTCCTGCATTGGAAGCACGGGGTCCTAACCACCGGACCGCCAGGGAAGTCCCCAACACCATCTACTGAAGAAACTATTCCTTCTCTATTGTATGTTCTTTGCTCCTTTGTTGTAAATTAATTGCTCATATATGTGTGAGTTTATTTCTGGGCTCTCAATTCTGTTCTTTGAGCTACTTATCTGATTTTCTGCCACTGTGATACAGTTTAGATTTCTATGGTTTGTGATGATAGTTTGAAATCAGGGAGTGTGATACCTCCAGCTTTGTGCTTTTTTCTTAAGCTTGCTTTAGCTCTTTGTGGTCTTTTCTGGTTCCATGGGAATTTTAGAATTTTTTTCTGTCCTATTTCTATGGAAAACGTGCTTCAGATTTTGATAGGGGTTACACTGAATCTGTAGATTGCTTTAGGTCATATGAACATTTTAACAATGTTATATTCTTCAACACCTAAGCACAGAATAGCTTGCCATTTATTTGTGTCTTCAGTTTCTTTCAACAGTGTCTCATAATTTTCAATGTACAGGTCTCTGAGACCTCTTTAGTTAAATTGACTCCTAGGTATTTTATTATTTTTATTGCAATGGTAAATGAGATTGTTTTCTTAATTTCTCTTTCTGCTAGCTCATTTTTAGTGAATAAAAGTGCAACAGGTTTTTGTATATTGATTTTGTATCCTGCAACTTTACTATATTTGTTTATAATTTTTGTTGGAGTTTGCAGGGTTTTCTACATATAAAATCAAGTCAACCAGAAATAGTGACAGTTTTGCTTCTTTCTGTCAAATTTGGATGGCTTTTATTTCATTGTCTTGCCTAATTGTTTTGTCTAGGACTTCCAATACTGTGTTGAAGAAGAGTGGTGAGAATGGGCACTCTTGTCTTATTCCTGATTTTACAGGGTTCGCTTTCAGTTTTTCACCATTGAGTATGATGTTACCTGTGGGCTTGTCATTATGGCCTGTATTGTGTTGCGGTAGGTTCCTTCTATACCCACTTGAGTGAGAGTTTCTGTCATAAATGGGTGTTGAATCTTGTCAAATGTTTTTTTCTATATCTATTGAGATGATCATATAGTTTTTGTCCTTCATTTTGTGAATGTGGTGTATCCCATTGGTTGGATTATGGATGTTAAACCATCCTTGCATCCTTGGAATGAATCTCACTGGATCATGATGTAAAGTCCTTTAGTGTAACATTATACTGAAGGGTGAAGAGCTGAATTCATTTCCTCTAAGATCTGGAACAAGAGAAGATGCTCCCTTTCCCCATTTTTATTCAACATAGTAGTAGAAGTCCTAGCCACAGCAATTAGTCAAGGAAAAGAAATAAAACGCATCCAAACTGAACATGAAGAAGTAACTATTTGCAGATGGCATGATACTATACATAGAAAGCTCTAATTACTCCACCAAAACCTATTAAAACTAATGAATGAATTCAGTAAAGTTGTAATAAAGTATACCAAACTAATATACAGAAATCTTCCGCTTTTCTATACATTAAAAATGAACTATCAGAAAGAATATCAAGAAAGCAATCCTGTTTAGAATTACTTCAAAAAGAATCAGATACCTGGGAATAAACTTAACCGAGGAGGTGAAAAAGCTGTGTTCTTAAATCTATAAGGCGTTAAGAAAGCAGTATGTTTTTGGATATGTCTCCTTAGGCAAGGGCAACAAAAGCAAAAATAAACAACACGAAAGAACAAACAAAACGAAACAGAAACAGACTCATAGGTACAGAGAACAAACTGGTGGTTGCCATAGGGGAGTGTGGGAGGGGGGAAGGATGAAATACGTAAAGGGGATTAAGAGGTACAAACTTCCAGCTGTAGAAGAAATAAGTCATGGGGATGTAATGTACACATAAGGAATATAGTCAATAATACTGTAACAACTTTGTGTGGTGACAGATTGTAACTGGTTTTATTGTGGTGATCATTTCATAATGTTTAAAAATATCAAATCACTATGTTGTACACCTGAAACTAGTATAATATTGTATGTTAATTATAAAGCAATAAGAAAGAAATTCAGTGAGAAATTACCCGTTTTCCAGAAGACCCTGTGGCTTCCATCTTGAACTAAAGCTTCCAGCATCACCATACAGGTCACCACCCTAATGAATTACATGGAAACCGTTTCCTTCTTTTATGGTAGGGTCAAGATGAGTTATGCCTCCCTAAGTTGTAAATCTTGTCTCCTCTTGAACATTATGTATGTAGTGGAGTAATATTACAGTCATGCTTCTTAACATTTTCTTTTATTTATTTAATTCCATGTTTCAAAATGGATCTTTATTCTGTCTGTAGTTTCAGTTTGTGAATTTTTACTGCCCTATAATATTCCATTGCATATATATAAACCACAAATTTTTAAAAATTAACAAAAAGAGTTATTGAAGTATAGTTGCTTTACAGTATGTCAATTTCTGCTGTACAGCAAAGTGATTCAGTTATACCTATATATATTCTTTTCCATTATGGTTTATCACAGGATATTGAATATAGTTTCCTGTGCTATACAGTAGGACCTTGTCGTTTATCCATCTTATATATAAATAGTTTGTATCTGCTAATCCCAAACTCCCAATACCTCCCTCCCCATTGGCAACCGCAAGTCTGTTCTCTATGTCTGTGAGTCTGTTACTGTTTCATAGATATGTTCATTTGTGTTGTATTTATTTATTTATGTGGCTGCACCTGGCCTTAGTTGTGGCACATGGGATCTTCACTGCCGCGTGCGGGATCCTTTTTGAGGCATGCAGGATGTTTAGTTGTGGCATGCGAACTCTTAGTTGCAGCATGTGGGATCTAGTTCCCTGATCAGGGTTCAGACCTGGGCCCCCTGCATTGGGTGCATGGAGTCTTAGCCACTGGACCACTAGGAAAGTCCCTTGTGTCATTTTTTAGATTGCACATGTAAGTGATATCATATGGTATTTGTCTTTCTCTTTCTGTCTTACTTCACTTAGTATGATCATCTCTAGGTCCATCCACGTTGCTGCAAGTGGCATTATTTCATTTTTTTTCTTTCAATTTTTGTTTTTTTTAAAGAAGATGTTGGGGGTAGGAGTTTATTAATTAATTAATTTTTGCTGTGTTGGGTCTTCGTTTCTGTGCGAGGGTTTTCTCTAGTTGTGGCAAGCGGGGGCCACTCTTCATCGCGGTGCGCGGGCCTCTCACTATCGCAGCCTCTCTTGTTGCGGAGCACAGGCTCCAGACGCGCAGGCTCAGTAGTTGTGGCTCACGGGCCTAGTCGCTCCGCGGCACGTGGGATCCTCCCAGACCAGGGCTCGAACCCGTGTCCCCTGCATTAGCAGGCAGATTCTCAACCACTGTGCCACCAGGGAAGCCCTCAATTTTTTAAATAGATCTTTATGGGAATATAATTGCTTCACTAATTACTGTGTTAGTTTCTGTTGCACAACAAAACGAATCAGCCATATGCATACACACGTCCCCATATCCCCTCCCTCCCATCCTCCCTTTCCCACCCTTTTCCATTTTTTTTATGTCTGAGTAGTATTCCATTGTGTGTGTGTGTGCGTGCGTGTGTGTGCGCGTGCGCGTGTGTGCGCGTGTGTGTATATATGTATACACACACACACAACATCTTCTTTATCCATTCATCTGTCAGTGGACGTTTAGGTTGTTTCCATGTCTTGACTATTGTAAATAGTGATGCTGTGAATATAGGTGTACACGTATCTTTTCGAATTACAGCTTGTCTGGATATATGCCCAGGAGTGGCATTGCTGGATCATCTGGCAACTTTATTTTTAGTTTTTTGAGGAACCTCCATACTGTTCTCCATAGTGGCTGCACCAATTTGCATTCCCACCAACAGTGCAGGAGGGTCCCCTTTTCTCCACACCCTCTTCAGCATCTATTGTTTGTAGACTTTTTAATGGTGGCCATTCCGACCGGTGTGAGGTGGTACCTCATGGTAGTTTTGATTTGCATTTCTCTACTAGTTAGCGGTGTTGGTTATCTTTTCATGTGCCATCTGTATGTCTTCTTTTAAACCACAAATATTAATTGTGCCATTGATGTCTGTGGTTTTTGTCTAAAATGAGTGACACCTCTGCCAACATCCTCATGAATGTGCTGAGTCCAAGCTCATACTGCTCGCCATGGGACAGAGAGATGAGATGTTGGGGCAACGAATAGTGACTTTATTCAGAAAGCCAGCAGACCTAGAAGGTGGTGGACTGATGCCCCAAAGAACCTTCTTACCCGAGTTAGATGGGGTTTTTGTGTGTGTGGGGGGTCAGACAGTGTTTATTAAATGTAAAGTAGCCCTTGCCCCATGGGGAAGAAAATTCCAGGGAGAACAGAGATAATACAGATTAAACACCCACCTGTGCATTTACACACACACACACACACACACACACACACAAAGCGGAGGACGTGTGGCTGGTTGTTGCACACTTTTTGATGCTGGAATCCTTTGTTCTTGCAGCTGTCCATGTAGCTCTGGTCATCATGTTCCTTTAAACCTCCAACAAGAAAAGGTTACTCTCTGTTCTGCAACTTTTTATCTCTGTATGTATGAAGTGTTATAACTTTAAAGGTCAGAATCTTGAGAATGGGCTATTCTGTATATTTCAAGCTATAGGCAACGTTCTTTTGCAAAGGTGCATGACTGAGCACAGGCAACAGAGCACAAGGGTTGGAGCTAAAGGAATAGGTCCAATATGGAGTCAGGTTTGTTCTTCTCTGTTACAAACATATCATATGCATACGCACACACTTTCCTCTAGGGTACACAGTTAGGGGCTAGAGACGTGTGTCTCTTCCTTTTAATGGATAATTGTTATCTACTTTCCTCATTGACTGGTAACACTTTGAACTCTCACCAGTTACATATTGGGATTCTAGGCACTCTATTTTTTCCCACAATTAACATTGCCGTTGTTTTCTATTTACCTTTAATGTGGATGTAATATAATTTTGGCATCATGCTTTCACTATCACTGTGGCATGACATTGAGGTGGAAATTACCATAGATTTTAAACTTTCTTTTTTAAATTAATTAATTCATTAATTATTTGTTTTTGGCTGTGTTGGGTCCTTGTTGCTGCGCCCGGGCTTTCTCTAGTTGCAGCGAGCGGGGGCTACTCTTTGTTTGCGGTGGCTTCTCTTGTTGTGGAGCACGGGCTCGTGGCACGCGGGCTTCAGTAGTTGTGGCATGTGGGCTCAGTAGTTGTGGCTTGCAGGCTCTAGAGCGCAGGCTCAGTAGTTCTGGCGCACGGGCATAGTTGCTCTGCGGCACGTGGATCTTCCCGGACCAGGGCTCAAACCCGCGTCCCCTGCATTGGCAGGCGGATTCTTAACCACTGCGCCACCAGGGAAACCCTAAATTTTAAAATAGAAGACGACCTGTGTGTACACTGAGATCATCAGTGAGTGTGCTGCAGCTGGTTTATACTCGAACATTCCAGCTCTGCATACAGTGCATTCCCACTGGCACCGTGCAGTTGGCCAAAAGAGAGTATTTACACCAAAGAAACAGACGATTGCCACAGTTAGGGCTTTTGAAAAAGTGATACATTTCTAGAGCCATTTTCGCAGCACACCCACTGGCTGTCACTTCAAGCACCATTGTGCTCATTCAAACACCTCGTGTTTCTGGAGAAACTGTACTAGGTGTTGTCTCATGAGGAGAGAATAGATTGATGGGTCCAGGAAAAGTTTTAGGGAATAGTTTTAGATTTACCTGTTCCAAACTGGAGACTGTTTTCACCCACTTATTCAGTTATTAAAACAGAGTCTGTGTTATGGGATGAACGAATAAGGGTCAATGACACACATTAGCGAATGTGGAAATTAAAACTAAAGCAACATGTGTTTCATGATAAGTGAAACAGAACATGAATATGTATAAAGGTAAGGACCCAAACCTGCCGTGTGGGATGTGCCTCACGTCACAGGGGTGAGGGGACGGGGCAGTCAGGGAGAGTCATCGCTGGTGGGGAGGGAAGGCACCATGGTTATCCGAGGCCCAGTCCTCCACAGGGACTCCCGGGCCTTCTCCTGCACCCACACCATGTCTCTCCCTCCCTGGTCAGACAGTTCACACAACACGTGCTGCAGATTCTCTTCCAGAACCTCCTGGCACATAAGGTCGTGACAGGGCTCCACCACTCGGACGGTGCACGGTCCCCTCTCGTGTTCAGCTCCTGGCTGCTTCTTGGGCTCCTCCGTGGCCGTGTTGAGCCTGAAAGAGCAGAATCCCGAGCCCCAGCAGGACGGAGCCGGCCATGCCCATCCGGATGAGGTTCTCCACTGTGTAGTCTTGCGGGTGTGAGGGTAGGAATTCTGGACGAGAGATCACACGGTCAGAGCAGATCCCAGTCACCCTAGACTCCAGGATGTCCACCCAGGGAACCTGCCTCTCCTTGACAGGACATGACCCTCGGAGCCCAGCCCCATATCTGAGTGATTTCATCACTCGTGGGATCTGACTGGTTTTGTGGCGGGTGGATGGTGTCAGCTGCTCATGAGAATCGTAAAGTGAGGTTGTGAGTGAGGAGTTGGGGAGACACGAGCCCTTCTCCTGGGTTCTGTGTCGTCACTGCCTCCAATTCTCATATTACAGCTTCTACACAGTTCCTTAATGAACCCTTCCTCTAATATGCCAGGTTCCCTCTGCTCTCCTCATTGGGTTCTCTCAGCCTCCATGTGTTCTTTGAATTCAGAACCTGCTTTGGAATCACTTTGGAACAGAGTTGGCTGTGCCCCCGGTGCTCAGGATCAGTGAGAAAAGTGGTCTCTTAAGACAGAAATAATTGAGTGCTGTGTGTTCTGTGTTCAGTCTGAGATTGAACCCTATAATCTTACTCTCCTACTTCTGGGAGTTCCCACTGATTCAACAGCTGAGGACCCAGGATCCAATGATGAGACTTTGGCGTCAGGGGCCATTGAATGTCCTCCTCTCTGGAGGCCCACTGTGTCCCCTCATTCATTACTACCTCAGACATTTCTGGGGACAGAGCCCTGAGCTGACTGAGTCAGAGAGGACAGGGTCAGGGTCCCTCACCTGAGACCGCGAGCTCCAGGGGGGCACTGGCGTGTGACAGCAGGTAGGGGTTACTGCTGAGTGAGCTGTAGCACCTGTAGGTCCCATTGTGGGCTGAGGTCACGGGACTCATGGAGAATTCGGCCTGGAAATGCCCACCTCGGTACTTTGATCTAAGACGCAGTGGGGGCCAGGCTGCCCCCTCCTTGGACAGAAGGAAAGTTTCCTTTCTGCTCCCTGACTGACACAGCAGGGTCACGTTCTCTCCTGAGGCCACCACGGGGCCCGGCTGCACCGACAGGGAGGGCGTGTCAGGGAACGACCCTAGAGAGAGGAAGGGGGGTGAGGGGCTGCCCGCCCCCTGGTTCTGAACTGCGACTCAGCTGGGCCTCCCTGAGGCCCCTCATCTCTGTCTGTCTCTGTTTTCTCCGAGTCTCTCCCTCTCCCTGCCCACCCCCGTCTCTCTCTGTCTCCCTCCCTTTCTCCCTGGGGACCCCTCACACCTGGTCCCAGCATCACCAGCTGGGGCTCCCCCGGCAGGGCCTGTGCAGAGTCTCGTCCCTGACTGACCCGCTGGCTCCTCACCTGCCACCAGGATGTCCAGGGGGTCACTGGGGGCCGACCACTCGGAGGAGAGGTTGTGTCCACCGTAGCATCTGTACCGGCCCGCGTGGGTGATGGTCACCGGGCCCAGGGGGAAGCCGGCCTGAGAGAGCCCAGCCTGGGGCTGCCAGCCAGGGCGCTGGGGGAGGGCCTGTATCCCCTCCTGGGACAGAGCGAATCTGTCATAGCTGACGTGAGAGCGACACTGGAGGGTCAAGCTCTGTCCGTAGGCCACGACAGGGCCCTGCGGGGTCAGGAGGGAGGGCTTCCCAGACACACCTGGGGGAAGACCAGCCCTGGGCTGTAGGGGCTGGTTCCTCCCATGAAGCCCCTTCTCCCGTCCTGGTCCCCAGGCCGCACTGTCTGTCGCTCACACTCTGTGTCTCTGTCCTGTGTGCCCTGCTCCCCCCTCACCCCACCCTCTCATCTGGGACAATCCTGGGAGAAAAGCATCTAATAATCTGTCTCGTGCCTCAAGAAGTACGTGAGGCCAGGGTGGGACCTCCTCACCTGGGACCAGGAGCTCCAGGGGGTCACTGGGGGCCGACCACACCTGGGGGGTGTCCCTGTAAAAGCCGTGGCATCTGAACATCCACCTGTGGCTGGGGGTCACGCGACCCACGGGGAGCAGGGCCTGGGTCTGCCCATGGGGGCCTCGCTGTGCATCCAGGGTCCAGGAGGACTTGGGTTCTCCTTCCTTAGTCAGAATGAACCCGTCCAGTCCCTCCCATGAGCCACACTGGAGGGTCACGTTCCCTCCCGAGGTCACCACAGGGCTCGGCAGGGCTGAGAGGGTGGGTTTGCTGTGGGCCCCTAGGAGAGAAGGAGGGAGATTGTGAAATGGTGCTCACATGCCCCTTTCCTCCTCCAGGGCTGGGCTGTGAGAGGGACACACCCCTGAGAGCAGACCCCCTTCCTGAGGGCAGAGCCCGAGGCTGGGACCCCCGAGTGTCCTCTCACCTGTCACCACCAGCTCCAGGGGGCCACTGCTCTCTGACCAGCCAGTGGGGCTGCGATAGTGACAGTGATATCTCCCTGCATAGTCCTCTGTCATGTATGAGATGGAGAAATTGCCCTTGTTCCCGGGCGCCAGTGAGGGCCGTCTGTCCCAGGGAGGTGAGCTTCCCTCTTTATCCAAACGGAACATCTGGGCCCCCCCGGGTCCCCTGACACCAGATGGTCACGGGGCTCCCCCAGGGGATCACAGAGCCTGGCTCAGCCCAGATGGTGGGTTTGGGGAGGGTTCCTGGAAGGACATCAGAGGCTGGGTCACAAGACATCCTCACCCCCAGGTCCCCGGCTCTCAGCCCCCAACCTCCCGGACTCCCCCTCCTTCAGCCCAGAACTGCTGTTCCCCACCCCATTGCCTGGGGTGGCCCCTGTCCCCATGATCAGTAGGGAGGTGGGACACCTGGGGACAGACTCACCTGCCTGCACCTGGGTCCTCAGGCTCACACTCAGCCCTGGAAGAGAGACCCCTGTGAGAGGTTCGCCCTGAATCCTGAGCAGCGCCTCTCCTACCCGTGAGCCTCCTGAGTCCTGGGGTCTCCTGACAGAGCAGCCTGGCTGTGGGGATGGGTCCCTCGCTGGCTGGGGCTTCCCCTCCCCCTCCTCCATCTCACCAAGGCAGAGCAGGGCCGTGAGGCTGGGGGTCATGGCGTCTCGTCCCTGTGGTCCAGGCGGTGCAGATGGAGGAGACCACGGTGCCCTCAGGACGGAGACCCGAGGGTGTGTCCACTGGGAGGCTAGTCCTCCCCTTCCCGGGGCTGTCACGTCAGCAGCCCCACAGGAAGGGGAACTGCCCCTCCCCAGGAGGCTGGCTCTCATTCCCATGACAGACCCGGTGTCTTCCTGAGACGCCCCTTCCAAGTGAGCGTGACCCGAGCACGTCTTTCCCTCTCAGAGTCTTCACGTTTTATCTCCTTCGTCCTTAGCCGGTCCATCAGCAGGTCCCTGTGGGGTCCTCTCCATGGACAGGGGTCACCCAGGCCCTGGCGATGCTTCAGGGAGGTTGCAGGTTCCTGCTGCACCGCAGAGCTCAGTTCAGCAGAGACAAACGTTTAACATCTGCCTACAGCTCCGTGGAGGTCAGTGTGGCAATGAGCACAGAGAAGTTCGGGGAAATAAGGAAGGATACATGCCTGCTCCCCTGGCCCCAGAGTGTGGGTTTGCTTTCTGTCTCAGCCCCCTTCAGGGACTTCTCCCTTTTTCTTGAAACAGCGTCCACCCCACCTCCCTGGGAACAAGCCCCTGAGTCGTTCCTGCCTGCTCGGTGGCCCTTGATCCTTGGACGGGGCTCTCCCCGTCCTGTCGTCCTGCCTGGAAGCTGAGGGGACCTTGATTTGAGTTAGAGGTCTCCCTTTGAAGGAAAACGTCTCTATTTAAATCTGTCCCCACTGCTCTTGTAACCGTGAGGGCAGTGCCCTTTCTGAGCCTGAGTTTCCTCCTCTGCATGTTGTCGCGAGCCCCACTCCTCAGCGTGGCTGTGAGCTCAATGGTGTCAGGTTCATTGCAGGATCACCACTGTTAATTTCCAGAGCAGGTGACAACAGCAGTGGGTGGGACATGAGAGGATCCTGGGCTCAGACTCCACGGCAAAGTGGGTGATTGTGGTGCCCACCTAAGAGCCCTCTTCTGCTCCTAACACTGAGAAATGCTATTTTGAATATTTCTGAAACACGTACCCACAGACACATGCAGAAAAAGAGAAAGAAAGTTCCCCAAATGGAGAGGGAAGCAGACCAAAGAAGAGGGAACTAGGCTGAGTGGCCCCCGCTGACCGGGATCATCAAGGGGGTCATAGGGAGGAGGTTCCCACCTGTGTGGACAGAGAGAGGGACCCAGGTCCTCACAGGCAGGGAGGGGTCAGGGCTCCAGGTGGAGGTTGAAGCTGCGGCCCCACTTCCCCGCCTTTCTGGACGGGCACTGGGATAGCTCTGCTCACTGCCCCAAGCCCGTGGTCAGCATTGAGCCACCTCCCCTGTGTGGCATGAAACAGACTCAGTCCACGATTGTCAGCCCTGGGCATCCACCATCGTGAGAGTGTGAGGGTCCCATTGCAACATCCCTGAGGCCACAGCTGTGAGCAGATGCTAAGTCTGAGACGGTGGGCAGCACGGGGCAGAGCAGCTGCAGCAGTCGCCCCTGGTCAGCCTGACTCCCAGGACAGCCCCGGGAGAAGCCTTCTAGGAGACACCGGGGGTGTGAGGGCAGAGCCTTTAACAGGAATGGACATCACAGTGACCCTAGTAATGATGACAGTGCTACGGACAGCCGTCTGCTGACGAATGGGGGTGTCCTAGGCAAGGAAACAGAATCAGTAGGAAACCAATAAAGAGGTGAAAAAAATGTAGATCATACTTGATGTGAATATCTTGATTGTATGACAACACAATTAGTGACTTTGCTGAAATAAAAATATGAAAAAAAGAATCAGTAGGGAAATATGACAGTCGATTTAAATTAAGCGTGTTTAAGTATCTGAAAAATAAAGGGAGGCAACCATATGGATTATTTTATAGAAGAAAGGGCAGTTATTAAGAGCTAGAAAAGGTAGAGATGACAAATCCAGTAGGATGAACACATTAAAAAACGTCACCCCTTGGGCTTCCCTGGTGGTGCAGTGGTTGAGAGTCCGCCTGCCGATGCAGGGGACGCGGGTTCGGGCCCCGGTCCGGGGGGATCCCAGATGCCGCGGAGCGGCTGGGCCCGTGAGCCATGGCCGCTGAGCCTGCGCGTCCGGAGCCTGTGCTCCGCAGCGGGAGAGGCCACAACAGAGAGAGGCCCGCGTACCGCAAAAAAAAAAAAAAAAAAAAAAAAAAAAAAAAAAAGTCACCCCATCAAGGACAAGACAGCTGAGGGACCAGTTATGGAACTGAATACAATATCGAGGAAATGTTCCACAATGAAGCTTAGAGAGCAGAAATGGAAATTCAAGATACTTGGGGAATAGAATGAGGAGGGCCCGCGTCATATCTATTGTAAGTGTCAGAAGGAAAGGTCGTGACGTATAACAACGGCCAAAGAAATGAAGAATTGAACATTTTTCAGAGATGAGGACAGGCCAACGAAGTGCTAGGACGCCTGTATTTAAAAGTGACATCTGTGTCTTGACCCTTCATGGTAAATTAAGAAAATGAAGGTTAAATTAAAAAAAAAAAGTATCTCAGAGTGAATTGTACGCTTCGAAACGGTTAATTCTATTTTGTGAACATTTCAACTGAAAAAAATCAAGGACGACTGTCCTGAGGCCCTACAAATGTCCTGAAACTACTTCCTGTAGAAAATGCAAATTACCATTAAGAGAATGACAAGCTCATTGGGACCAGACTACCCCGTACCAAAAGGCGATGCCAGAAGATACTGGAGAAATACCTTCAGGGAATTAATTGGGAAGAATTTTACACTGAGCCAAATTATTTTTAAGGGACAAAAGTGAAAGGCTCATCAGAGGGTGAATCCCTAACTGCGAGGAGGTTCCAGCCACCACATGTGACCTGCGGGAGCTGTGTCCATTCCGCTCAGCCCACCACGTCAGGCTGCGTCTTCCTGAGAGAGAAGGAGGGTTCTGGTGGGGATGGAGCCCTTTCCCATCACCTGTATGTTCCTCTCCCAGTAACTGAGTCACACACTTAGTTTGAAATAAGAAATGTTTTCAAGTAACTTGATAAAGAGAGAATGAGAGTGAAAGAAGGCATTTCCAGAGACGCAAGTTCTTAGATATTTTACTATTTTCACACTCAGTGAAAGGAATACTAAGAGATGTAATGGAGAAAGTGAGATGTCATATGAGAAAAAAATGGTATGAAAAGCACTGAAAAATTAACTAACACAACTAGTACACGCACCCACAGATGCACCCACACGTGTGCACACAGGCACACAGATGTGCACACGCACATACACGTATATAGAGTACCCAGATTTCAGGTGAAGTATAATGAGAACATTGTCTTCTCTAATGGAGGAGGAGAATGCATAGCTGTTTAGAAATAAAAATGTAAATACATATGTTAACATGGGAGTAACAGCCTAAAATTAGAGATGGAATAACTACCAATGTGCTTGGTGTAATTAAATGAAAGAAAACATTTTCAGCTTTATTGAGATATAAGTAACAAAAATTGTGTATATTTAAGATGTACAACTTAATGTTTTAATTTTTTTCAAAAGCATTTATTTATTTATTTATTTACTCGGCTGTGTTGGGTCTTAGTTGTGGCACGCAGGATCTTCGCTGTGGCAGGCGGGATCTTTCGTTGCGTGTGCAGGCTCCAGAGTGCATGGGCTCAGTAGTTGCAGCTTGTGGGCTTAGTTGCCCCGTGGCATGTGGGATCTTAGTTCCCTGACCAGGGATCCAACCTGCGTCCCAAGCATTGGAAGGTGGATTCTTAACCACCGGACCGCCAGGGAAGTCCCACTTGATGTTTTCATATACACTTACCTTGTGATATAATCACCACAATTAAGCTAATTAACATATCCATGACCTCACATACTGAACATTTGTGTGTGTGTGTGTGTGTGTGTGTGCGCGCGCGTGCGTATCTCACATTTTCTTTATCTCTTCATCTTTCGACAGGCATTGAGGTTGTATCCATATCCTGGCTAATGTGAATAATGCTGCAGTGAACATAGGAGTGCAGATATGTCTCCGAGATCGTGGTTTCATCTGCTTTGGCTATATACCCGGAAGTGGAATTGCTGGATCCTATGGTAGGTAGTTCTAGTTTTAATTTTTTGAGGAAACTCCATACTGTTTTCCACAGTGGCTGCACCGATTTGTGTTCCCAGCAACAATGCATAGGGTTCTCTTTTCTCCACAACTTTGCCAACACTCGTTATCTTGTTTTTTAATTAACTTATTTATTTATCTTTGGCTGCGCTGGGTCTTCGTTGCTGTGCGTGGGCTTTCTCTAGTTGCGGTGAGCGGGGGCTACTCTTCCTTGTGGTGCGCGGGCTCCTCATTGCGGTGGCTTCTCTTGTTGTGGAGCAAAGGCTCTAGGCCCGCGGGCTTCAGTAGTTGTGGCTTGTGGGCTCTAGAGCGCAGGCTCAGTAGTTGTGGCACACAGGCTTACTTGCTCCGTGGCACGTGGGATCTTCCCCGACCAGGGCTCGAACCCATGTCCCTTGGGATGGCAGGTGGATTCCTAACCACTGTGCCACCAGGGAAGCCCAACGCTTGTTATCTTTTGTCTGTTTCATAACGGCCATTCTAACAGGTGTGAGGTGATATCTCACTGTGGTTTTGATTTGTATTTCCCTGAGGGTAGTGATGTTGAGCACCTCTTCATGTACTGTTTGGCCATTGGAATGTCTTCTTTTGAGAAATGCCTATTCAGGTCCTTTACCTGTTTTTTAAATTGGGTTGTTACTACTTTGCATTGAGTTGTGTGAGCTCCTTGTATATTTTGACAAGTAGCTCCTTATCAGATACATGGTTTGCAAATATCTTCTCCCATTCTATATGTTGCCGTTTCACTCTGTTGTCTGTTTCCTTTGCTGTGTAGAAGCTTTTAATATGATGCAATCCCCTTGTCTATTTTTGTCTTTGTTGCCTGTGCTTTTGGTGTCATATCCAAAAAACCATTGTCCAAACTCACGTCAAGAAGCTTTTCCCCTAAGCTTTCTTCTTGTAGTTTTATGGTTTCAGTCCTCATGGTTAAGTCTCTGGTCCATTTTGACTTGATTTTATATATGGTGTGAGCTGAGGGTCCAGTTTCATTCTTCTGCATGTGGGCGTCTAGTTTTCCCAGCATCATTTATTGAAAGTACTATCCTTTCCCAATTGTGTGTTCTTGGCACCCTTGTGGAAGATAGCTCACGGAGCTTCTTTGAGACAGTTAGTTTGAACAGTTAGGCGTCTGATAGACCTGCATCTTCTACGGTTTATGTCTTGCCTTC
Organism: Tursiops truncatus; assembly: GCF_011762595.2. Taxonomy (NCBI): domain Eukaryota; kingdom Metazoa; phylum Chordata; class Mammalia; order Artiodactyla; family Delphinidae; genus Tursiops; species Tursiops truncatus. The sequence goes on along the minus strand of NC_047052.1, from coordinate 55,015,229 downwards.
GGCAGTGTCACATTCCCTGATTCTTCGTGTGTCTTACAGCTTTGCTTTGGTGTCTGTGTGTTGGAAGAAACAGCCGCCTCTTCCAGCCTTTATGGTCGGAGTTTGCAGACCAGCCCAGTCAGAGGTTCTGGAGCCTCTCAGACGTGTTCTGTGGACGTGCAGCTCCACGTCCCTCCCTCCTGGGGAAGGATTCCTAGTTGTGTGCCTTCACCGTGTCCCCGCTTCCCCTGGAGGAGTGCGGGGGATGGCGGGGGTGGGGGCGGGCTCCATTTTCCTCCTCCTGAGGGAGAAGTCTCAGGATCGGTCCTCCTCTCCATCCTGCCAGGCTCTGCCGGCTACTACAGCGCCTGTCCCTCTCTTCCTCTTTTGCTGCCCCCACATGGGCCTGTGGCCTCGGGCTCTGAGTGAGATGAGAGGCCAGGAGGTCTGTGAGGCAGTGCCCGGAGCCTGGGGATGTGGGTGCAGCTTGACTCCCCCTGGCCTGGGCTGAACGGAGGAGGCTCTCAGCGCTGAGGGTGCCAGCTTGGCGGAGGGGGGACAGGGGGAGGGAACTGCTCCTTTTATCCTTTCAAAGTGGTTTATGTGCGGGGATGAGAGCTGGGACTTGCTGTTCTGCCATCTTGCCTAAAACGTTGATTAATTTTTCTAGAATGCATCCTAGTGAGACCAGAAATGGGAAAATAGAAACAATAGCTAATCTACACAGGAAATAAAATGAGAAGACTAAACAGATATCTGTCACAGTCTCTAATGAGAGAAATGAGAATGCCATTAGTCAGCACTTGAAGAGACCACAGACCTAGACACCAGGGCATCCTCCACTTAAGGGGACTAGGGTTCTCCCTCACCCGCAGTGGGGGCAAGATTACTTCTTTTTTTTTTTTTTAAATAGAAGTATAGTTAATTTACAATGTTGCGTTAGTTCCAAGTGTATAGCAAAGTCATTCACTTATGTATACATACTCTTTTTCAGATTCTTTCCGTTAAAGATTTTTATGAGATATTGAGCATGGTTCCCTGTGCCATACAGTAGGTCCTTGTTGTTTATCTATTTTATGTAAAGTAGTGTGTATCTGCAAATCCCAAATTCCTAATTGATCCCTTCCCCCTTTATCCCCTTTGGTAACCATAAGGTTGTTTTGTCTGTCTGTGAGTGTATTTCTGTTTTATAAATAAGTTTATTTGCACCATGTTTTAAGATTCCACATATAAGTGAAATCACATGATATGTGTCTTTCTCTTTCTGACATACTTCACTTAACATGATAATCTCTAAGTCCATTCATGGTGCTTCAAATGGCATTATTTCATTCTTTTTTATGGCCGAGTAATATTCTATTATACATATATCACATCTTCTTTATCTATCTGTCGATGGACATTAAGGTTGCTTCCACGTCTTGCCTGTTGCAAATAGTGCTGCTAGGTACATTGGGGTGCATGCATGTTTTTGAATTAGAGTTTTTTCCAAATATCTGCCCAAGAGTGAGGTTGCAGGATCATAAGGTAACTCTGTTTTTAGATTTTAAGTGACCTTCACACTGTTCTCCATAGTGGCTGCAACAATTTACATTCCCCGCAACAGTGTAGTAAGGTTGCTTTTTCTCCACACCCTCTCCAGCATTTATTATTTGTAGATTTTTGATGATGGCCATTCTGACCAGTGTGAGGTGATACCTCACTGTGGTTTTGACTTGTATTTCTCTAATAATTGGTGATGTTGAACATCTTTTCACATGCCTCTTGGCTATGTGTATGTCTTCTTTGGAGAAGTGTCTATTTAGGTCTTCTGTCCAGTTGTTTGTTGTTGTTTTTTTTTTTGTGGTAGGCGGGCCTCTCCCTGTTGTGGCCTTTCCCGTTGCGGAGCACAGTCTCCGGACTCGCAGGCTCAGCGACCATGGCTCACGTGCCCAGCTGCTCCATGGCATGTGGGATCTTCCCGGACCGGGGCATGAACCCGTGTTCCCTGCATCGGCAGACGGACTCTCAACCGCTGCGCCACCAGGGAAGCCCTGGTTTCTTGATTTTTGAATATCAAGCCAATGTTGCATTCCTGGGATAAGCCCCACTTGGATGTGGTGTAGTATTTTAAAAGTATGTTGTTAGATTTGATTTGCTAATATTTTGTTGAAGACGTTTGTGTTTATGCTCATGAGGGAGACTGGCCTGCAAATTTTTGTTTCATTTTGTTTTCGTTTTCTTTACTTTTACTATGAGAGTTGGTTTGGCCTCATAAATTAATACAACATTTCCTCCTCATCTAGTTTCTAGAAGAGGTTGAGTAGAATTAATATTATTGTTTTTACATGTTTCCTAGAATTTGCAAGTAAAACCATTTAGGCCTGGAGATTTCTTTGGGGAAATTTTAATCTAAGAATTCAATATCTTGAATGTGAGACTAGCAAACTGTTTTTAAAATCTGACAATAACCCGTGTTAGTGAAGGTCTGGGACAAAAGGAATTACTCCACATTGTTTCTGGTTATACAAAATAAGACAGTCCATTAAATAAGAAATGCATCATTATCCCTTAGATTTTCAAATATGTTTATGCTACCCAGGAGATTTTTGCCATATAAAACCTAGAAGAGCTTGCACATATAGACAATAAAATACTACAAGGATGTTTCCAGTATATAATACAGCAGGCAAAATTAACACACTACAGTTCTTCAAGCTTCTAGGTAGAGGATGAATAAGTTCTGGGGATCTAATGCACAGCATTGTGATTATAATTAGCAGTAATGTAGTATATACTTGAAAGTTGTTAAGAGGGTAAATCGTAAATGTTCTAATCCAAAATGTAGTGGCAAGATAAGGAAAGGTCTAATGACGTGCTTTGCACGTCAATACACCGTTTTTCCAACACCATTTATTTATTTTTAACATCTTTATTGGAGTATAATTGCTTTACAATGGTGTGTTAGTTTCTGCTTTATAACAAAGTGAACCAGCTATACATATACATATGTCCCCGTATCTCCTCCCTCTTGCGTCTCCCTCCCACCCTCCCTATCCCACCCCTCTAGGTGGTCACAAAGCACTGAGCTGACCTCCCTGTGCTATGCAGCTGCTTCCCACTAGCTATGTGTTTTACATTTGGTAGTGTATATATGTCCATGCCACTCTCTCACTTCATCCCAGCTTACCCTTCCCCCTCCCCATGTGCTCAAGTCCATTCTCTACGTCTGTGACCTTAGGTTCTTCAGAACCAAGGTTCTTCAGAACGATTTTATTTTTTTAGATTCCATATATATGTGTTAGCATATGGTATTTGTTTTTCTCTTTCTGACTTACTTCACTTTGTATGACAGACTCTAGGTCCATCCACCTCACTTCAAATAACTCAATTTCGTTTCTTTTTATGGCTGAGTAATATTCCATTGTATATATGACCAACACCATTTATTGAAGAGACTGTCCTTTACCCATTGTGTACTCTTGACTCTCTTGTCAAATATTAGTTGACTACACACGGGTCGGTTTATTTCTAGGATTTTCATTCTGTTCCGTTGGTCTATATATCTGTTTGTTGTTTTCTATTACCATACTGTTGTTGTTTTCTTTTTGTGGTACGCGGACCTCTCACTGTTGTGGCCTCTCCCGTTGCGGAGCACAGGCTCCGGACGCGCAGGCTCAGCGGCCATGGCTCACGGGCCCAGCCACTCCACGGCACGTGGGATCTTCCCGGACCGGGGCACGAACCCGTGTCGCCTGCATCGGCAGGCGGACTCCCAACCACTGCGCCACCAGGGAAGCCCAGCATACTGTTTTAATACTATATCTTTGTAGTATATTTTGAAATCTGGCAGTGATTCCTCCAGCTTGTTCTTTTTCAAGATTCTTTGAGTATTTGTGGTGCCTGTAGTTCTTTTTTTGCATTTTCTGTCATCTCTTGTCATATCAATTATACTTCTTTTTAAAATTGAAGTATAGTTGATTTACAATATTGTTAGTTTCAGGTGTACAGCATAGTGATTCTTTTGTGTGTGTGTGTATGTGTGTGTGTGATTTGCAGATTATATTCCTTTATAGGTTATTACAAGATACTGGGTATAATTTTCTGTGCTATACAGTAACTCCTTGTTGCTTATCTATTATACATATAGTAGTTTGCATCTGTTAATCCCATACTTTTAATTTCTATCCTGCCCCCATCTCTTCCTTTTGGTAACCATAATTTTGTTTGCTATGTCTGTGAGTCTGTTTCTATTTTGTGTACAGATTTCTTTGTGTTATTTTTCACATATAAGTGATGTCATATGGTATGTGTCTTTCTCTGACTTGTTTAACTACACATACTATTGTCTAGTTCCATCCATGCTGCTGCAAATGGCAATTTTCATATTTTATGGCTGAATAATATTCCATTACGTATATATATGTATGTGTATATATATACCATATATATACCATATCTTCTTAATCCATCACCTGTTGATGGGCAGTGTGGCTGTTTCCATGTCTTGTAAATAGTGCTGCTATGAACACTGAGGTACATGTATCTTTTCACATTGTGGTTTTCTCCAGACATATGCCCAGGCAGCTGGATCATGTGGTAGCTCTACTTTGAGGTTTTTGAGCATCCTCCTTACTGTTTTTCACAGTGACTGCACCAATGTACACTCCCACCAAGGGTGTAGGAGGGTTCCCTTTTCTCCGTACCCTCTCCAGCATTTATTATTTGCAGTTTTTGACGTTAGCCCTGGTGACTGTACCGTGGTGATACCTCACTGTAGTTTTGCTTTACATTTCTCTAGTAATTAACGTTGTTGAGCATCTTTTCATGAGCCTGTTGGCTGTCTGTATGTCTTTGGGAAAATGTCTATTTAGTTCTTCTGCCCATTTTTTGATTGGGTTGTCTGTTTCTTTGAGTTTGAGTCACATGAGCAGTTTGTGTATTTTGGTCGCATTGTTTACAAATATTTCCTGTCAGTGCGTATGTTGTGTCTTCATTTTGTTGATGGTTTCCTTTGCTGGGCAAAAGCTTTTAAGTTTGATTATGCCCCATTTGTTTATTTTTGCTGTTATTTCTTTTGCCTTGGGAGACTGATTTAAGAAAATATTAGTACAGTTGGGAGTTCCCTAGTGGTCCAGTGGTTAGAACTCAGCACTTTCACTGCCGTGGCCCAGGTTCAAGCCCTGGTCGGGGAAGTAATATCCTGCAAGAGGCGTGGGACGGCCAAAAAAATAAATAAGGCTATGAAAATATTGGTACAATTTATATCAAAGAGTGTTTTGCCTTTGTTCTCTTCTAGGAGTTTTATAGTGTCATGTCTTTTTTAAAAATTTTATTTATTTAATTTATTTATTTTTGGCTGTGTTGAGTCTTCGTTGCTGCGCAAGGACTTTCTCTAGTTGCAGCGAGCGGGGTCTGCTCTTCACTGTGGTGTGTGGGCTTCTCATTGCAGTGGCTTCTCTTGTTGCAGAGCACGGGCTTTAGGCGCGTGGGCTTCAGTAGTTGTGGCACACGGGACCTGTAGTTGTGGCTCGCGGGCTCTAGAGCACGGGCTCAGTAGTTGTGGTGCACGGGCTTAGTTGCTCCACGGCATGTGGGATCTTCCCAGACCAGGGCTCGAACCCGTGTCTCCTGCACTGGCAGGCGGGTTCTTAACCACTGCGCCACCAGGAAAGTCCTATAGTGTCATGTCTTATATTTAGGTCTTTAAACCATTTTGTGTTTATTTTTGTATATGTTGTGAGGGAGTGTTCTGATTTGATGACTTACATGTAGCTGTCCAGTGAATCCCACCACCTCCCTGACCTGAAAATGAGAGGCCACCTTCACTCTGCCCTTCATATTGTGGGGCTGATTCCATAGGTGCCGTGATGACTCTAAGTGCTCCTAGGAATCAGCACCCAGACAGAGGCGAGGAGGGCACCTGCTCTTCTCTCCCTCTCTCAGCTGGGCATCTTCCCCTTCATGCATTTCTTCTCACTATGACCACCCAGTAGGCACCAGTGACCGCAGTTATACTTGAGACATGAAGCCCCCTCCTTCCTTCATCTCCACTCCCAGCCCCAGGTCCAGTGGGAAGCGACCCTTCTGTAAAGGTTTAGTGGGGAAGGGTTAACAGAAGTTCAGCCCAGGACTGGGGAGACTGTGTCTCTTCTAGGCTAAGAGGACTCTGTTACTCAGCAGACATGGCGTTCGTGCATGTGGGTGAGAGTCTGCAGGCCCCCAGTGCTGCCTGGAACAAGGACAGAAGGAGGATGTGGCGCGTGTCTGGATCCTCATGTTGTTCTTAGCTCCACGTCTTCCCTCAAAGTTCAGAGCTTCCGCTCTTCTGTCTCCCTTCTGCACACACCTAGCACTGCCTGGACCCTGGGGTGGGGTGAGTGGAGTAGAGGGAGAGGGACTCCCCCTGTATTGTCCCTCCCTCCGTGGGGTGGGGCCACCTGTGGCTGACGTCCCTGTGTCCCCCTTCTTCTCCTCCAGCTCAGAGCTCCCCTGGGACAGGGCTGTGAGCCGAGGGTCTGGCTCCTCGATGGATATGGGGAGGGGGCTCCTCGCCTGAGAGCAGGAGCTCCAGGGGTCGCTGGGCTGTGACCTCAGGGAGGGGGAGGTGCTGAGTGAGCTGTAGCATGTGTAGGTCCCACTGTGGGCTGAGGTCACAGGACTCAAGGTGAAGTTGTTCTGAAAGGGTGGAGCCGTGTTCTGCAGACGAAGGTGCTGGAGAGGAGTGAGTGACCCCTCCTTGGACAGATAGAGGGGATCGGACCAGACCTCAGAGCCACATGCAGGGTCACGTTCTCTCTGCAGGGTTCTGAGGCCTACAGCTGGGCTGAGAGGGAGGGTTTCCTGTACATTCCTGGGGGCGAGGAAGGTCGTGATGTGTACAGAGCCACCCCCAACACACCCTTGACCCTGAGCTGAGGGACCACCATCCTCTCTCCAGGGACCCTGTCTGTGACCCCCTCTCAGCTGCTCTCAGCCCCTCTGTGTGGGTCTCTCTTATCTCCCGGCACCCGCTGCATTTATCTCACTCACTCTCCCTGGACCACTGCCCTGTCTCAGTGTCTGCTCTAGGACCCCTCCCAGGACCCCATCACCACCAGGGGTGGCTCTGGGCCCAGCACCCTGACAGCACAGTCAGGACGTGGGGCAGGACAGGGGCTGCTCACTGGCGATCAGCCTGTCTCCACGGAGCACGAGAGAGCCCGGCTAGGCTGAGACGGAGGGCTCCTTGTACACCCCTGCAGAGAAGGGACAGTGGCACCGAGGGGGACGCACACCCCACACTGCTCACTGGGGCTGCAGTGAGAGCTCTCCCGGTCCCTCCCAGGCCTCCCGCCAGTGGTTCTGCCCCGGGAGGCCACTGCCCCTGACCCCCCATCACCCCAGGGCTCACTGGGCACAAGGCTCAGGTCAGGGGTCCAGGAAACGGTGGGGCTGGGGGCCCTCACCTGTGACCTGGCGATGCAGAGGGTGACTGGGGTGTGACCACACATGTGCAGGGAGCTGGGAGAATCATAGCATCCGCGGGTTCCCCCACGGGAGGAGTTTAGGGGGCCCACAGGGCACACGGCCTGTCCCGTCCCATGGGTCCTCGATGTCCGGCGTCGGGCGGGTCTGCGCCGCCCTCCTTCAGCAGGTGCAGAGTGCCCGCTGCAAACTGTGAGCTGCCAGGGACACGCCCCCTCCTGAGGCCGCCACAGGGTGCGGCTGCTGAGAGGGAGGGGAAGGGGCTGGGTTAAAGGGGGGCCTTCAGCCTGCTCACCGCAGGTGTGGGCTGTGAGGGGAGACGTCCGTGCCCCTGAGCCCACACTCTGCTCCCTCTGCCTGTAAGGACGCTGCCGCAGTGGGAGGGGACCCGGGTCCTCCCTGCTACCTGTCCCCACCAGGGGCAGGGGGTCACTCCACTCTGACCTGTCTTTCCTGCAGTGATAGACACACTGGTACTGCCCTGCAGTGCTTGAGCTCGAGGATTCAAAGGGGAAACTGGCCTTGTTACTGGAGTCCTGTGGGGCCTTAGCCTCCCAGAGTCCAGAGGGCCTCTCTCTATACAGACGGTAGACATCAGCCCTCAGAGACCCCGGAGACAAGATGGTCACAGGGCTTCCCTTGGTGACCATGACACCTGGGCAGCCCAGATGGAGGGTTTGGGGAGGACCCCTGGAAAGGGATCAGACCTGAAGAGTTAGGGGTGCCGTTCTCCCGTCAGTTTCCCCAGCTGTCATTCCCCAGGCCCCTCCCAGACAGGTCAGCATCATTTCAGACCTGCTGAGTTCCCCCCAGATGACCAGGGGGTTGTTGGGTTGAAGCAGGAGGTCTGGGGGGCCTCACTTACCTGGACCTGGATCCACGGGCCCTGACTCAGCCCTGGGAGAGAGTTCCCTGTGAGTGCCCATCCCCCAGCACACATCATAGATGCTCCAGGCCTGGTCTGTGCCCTGAGTTCTGGGGTCAGATCTGGGGCTGAGCACATCCTTCCTCCCCCACAATTTCTGCCCCCACTGATCTCCTGAGACCTGGGGTCTCTCAGCTTCAGACCTGGGAGGAGAGGGGCCCCCTCCCCGCTCCCTTCCCCAAAGCTCACCGAGGCAGAGAAGGGCAGTGAGGGTCGGGGTCGTGGCTGTGCCTCCCATGGTCCCCAGCCGTGCTGGTGTCTCACAAAGTCCACAGAGCCAGCAGGACAGACAGACACGCGGGGGCTGACAAGGTGCAGGCTCTGTGTGACACGTTGGGTTCCTTCATAGCAGCCGCTCAGAAAGAGGAACAGCCCCCCAGGGCCTCACGCTGCTCTACCTGCAGGATGGGGCCCAGGAGACAGCAGGCTCTGGGACCTTCCAGACCACATGTGGGTCTCACCAGACCCCACGCACTCTGCCTCTCCTCGGGCCAAACCCAAAGCCAGAGAGTGACACTCGTCCCGGGACAGGAAGTTGAGGATGCAGGGCAGGGCCTAGGAGCAGCCCAGTTTTGGCTCCGCCCAGGGCGCGGAGAGGGCTCCTGGGCGGTTAACAAGCTGCCCAGTGGCTGCAGGGACAGGCTGCAGGCAGAAGCCCTGAGCCCAGAGGGGCTCCTCACAGGCCACTGGGCTCCAGGGGCTCCTAGTGGTGCCTGAGGCTGAGCCTTTGGAAGAGACACTCGCCCAGCCCAGCCTGGGGGCCGAGCAGCCTGCGGAGGTTGGTCAGGCGGTCGCCCATCTTCTTGATGAGCTTCACCTGCTCATCCAGGAAGTGGCTCCAGGAAGTCCAGAGGTGGAGTCTGCGCGGGCAGAGCCCAGGGCCTGCGGACCCACAGGGCCTGGCGCAGGTTCTTCTCCGTCAGCCGGGCGGCTTCCATGGCGTCCTGGGCTTTCCCCACGCTCCTGGGACGGCTTCGGCACGTCCTGGAAGAGGGCGCGGCCACAGCGCTGCTTTTGCCTTTTCCAGTGAGCTCGGGCCCTCCGGCTCCTCCTCGGCCCGTTCGCGAAACGATGTCTCACGCCCTCGCGAGCTGCTGCGTCGTGTCGGAAGACAAGCGCAGAGACAGGTAGGTGTGGCAGAGCGGCAGACGCACGTTACCAGGCGGGTGACTGCGGCCTCCACCTGCCGGAGGAATTGTGACGAATCTGGGAGCTCATGCTTGGTCGGCAGTAAGGAGCTAAGCTCAGAAAATGGTGTTGGCTGTTCCCGGAGGGCGAGGAGAGCTGAGTGGATGATTCCAAGGTTGTGACTGGAAAAAGGTTGGAGGGTGGTCCGAGTCTGGAGGAAGGGGCGCCCTTGGGTCTGTTCAGTCCAAACACCGTGGAAGCAAGAGACACATGCGTGGCACCGCCCAGCGCACTGCTTGGTTCCAGTTCTGATTTTGGTTTTCATAGAACCTGTGTGACCTTGGAGAAGCCCCTTCCCTTTCCCGAGATGCTGAAAATGCGAAATTTGTTCCTTCCTTCAACGTTTATTGAGCAGTTACTATATCCAGACGTGAGATTCATTGGTGACGGTGACCGATTCTTTCCCTGGACTCAGGGAGCTCTGATGATGACACCAGACAATACCTATTTAGACAATAAATAATTTGGGTCTAGTTTTGTTCAGTTGTACAGAAGGAGAAAAACAGTGAGGCACAGTGACACGTGGAAGCCCAGCAACCTTGTGATGGAAGTGCGGGGACCTTCTGGAGAAGGAGAGACCCAAGCTGATAGAGGTTAGCACAGGAGTGGTGAGGGCCCGGCACCCTGGGCCGGGAAGAGGGGGAGCTGTTCTGAGCACTGGAGTTCAGGGGATGCTGGGCCCTGGTCCTACAGGGTCTAGTGCACCCTGCAAGTGTGCCTGGATTTTATCCTTGAGACAAGAGGGTAATTTTCCGGAAAGGAAGGTATGAACACACAGCTGGGCTGAGATGGTCGCCGCTCCGCAGGGATTGGACTGTGGGAGGACTGTGGTGGTAATAAACAGTGATAGAGCTCCGGCACCATCTGACCACTAGGTGATGAGTGGGTCAGTATCTGAGTGGTTGATGAGGTTTTCTTATGTAACGCTTCCAGAAATCCTACAATAAATACATTCGCAGTTGAGTGGGATGAATCAGGAAGACTTCTAGGTGGTTTGGAAAGGGGTCTGTGGTTTTCATAATCGGCTCAACGATGACCCCTTGAGAAGACACAAGTGTGGTGAGAACTCAGGTGTGCGTCTGGGGAGGGGAGGTGGGTAACTGGGAGGAGCTTGCTTTGAGGTAGGAGTTAGCTTCGCTGGTCCTGAGAGGTCAGCCCCTTCTGATCGTCAGCCTCAGGGAATGTCATGTGGAGATACTTGGAATTTACTTGAAGGCAGGTGGAGACCCTGGAAGAATTATTTTTAGGGGAGGGTCCTGCAGTAGATCAGGTTGGGGCCATGAGAATCAAATTCCTCAGCTGGGAGTGAGGCCCTGGGGTGGAAGAGCCAGGAAGGAGGTGCTGGGTTGCAGCGACCAGTCCTGAGTCTGCCGCCGAGCTTGACTGTGGTGCTGGACCAGGGTCATGGATTCGCGGGGCTTCGGGCCAGGGCTGTTGGATGGGTTCATTGTATGTGAGGTGGAAGCGGGTGAAGCACTGAGGGCTCCTCCACTGTCTGCCTTGCTTGTCTAGCGGAGCCGGTGGGGCTGTCACAGAGCGGATGACCCCAGGGGAGAAGGAGGCTCGGGGGGATATTTCTAATCCTGTCAACTGACACACAGAGGAACCACCACCTGCCTCCTGCACTGGGAACGCGGTTTTGTTTCTTACAGACCCTTCCTCTCTGACTTCCTTGTTTCTATCCACAGCAGCACCTTCTGGTCATTCTTCTCCATCCAGACCTCTGAGTCGTTTCTGCTCCTCCCCACCTCTTGTCCCCCAGACAGTAACTCTTTTTTTTTTTTAATAAATTTATTTATTTATCTGTGGCTGCGTTGGGTCTTCGTTGCTCCCTGCGGACTTTCTCTAGTTGCGGCGAGCGGGGCTACTCTTCATTGCGGTGGCTTCTCTTGTTGCGCAGCTCGGGCTCTAGGCGCGCGGGCTTCAGTAGTTGTGGCTCGCGGGCTCTAGAGCGCAGGTTCAGTAGTTGTGGCTCATGGGCTTAGTTGCTTCGCAGCCTGTGGGATCTTCCTGGACCAGTGCTCAAACCCGTGTCCCCTGCATTGGCAGGCAGATTCTGAACCACTGCACCACCAGGGAAGCCCTATTTTTAGTTTTTTAAAAGACCTCCATACTGTTCTCCATAGTGGCTGCACCAATTTATATTCCCACCAACAGTGTAGGAGGGTTCCCTTTTCGCCACACATTCTCCAGCATTTATTATTGGTAGACTTTTTGATGATGGCCGTTCTGACCGGTAGAGGTGATAACCTCACTGTGGTTTTGGTTTGCATTTCTCTAATAATTAGTGATGTAGACCGTCTTTTCATGTACCTGTTGGCCATCTGTATGTCTTCTGGAGAAATGTCTGTTTAGGTCTTCTGTCCATTTTATACTTGGTAGTTTGTTTTTTGATATTCAGCTCCATGAGCTGTTTGTATATTTTGGAAAGTAATCCCTTGTTGGTCCCATCGTTTGCAGATACTTCTCTCAGTGAGTAGGCCGTCTTTTCATTTCGTTTACAGTCTCCTTTGCTGGGCCAAAGCTTTTAAGTTTAATTAGACCCCATTTGTTTATATATATTTTTTATTTCCATTACTCTAAAGAGACAGATCCAAAAAAAATATTGCTGTGATTTATGTCAAAGAGTATTGTGCCTATGTTTTTCCCTAGGAGTTTTATAGTATCTGGTCTTACATTTAGGTCTTTAATTGATTTTGAATTTTTTTTGTATATGGTGTTAGAGAATGTTCTAATTTCATTCTTTTACACGCAGCTGTCCGGTTTGCCTAGCACCACTTGTTGAAGAGACTGTCTTTTCTCCATTGTATATTCTTGCCTCCTTTGTCGAATACTAAAATTGACCATAGGTGTATGGGTTTACTTCTGGGCTCTCACATCTGTTCCATTGATCCTTGGGTCTGTTTTTGTGCCAATATCATTCTCTTTTGATTACTGTAGGTTTGTAGTATTGTCTGAAGTCTGGGAGGGTTATGCCCCCAGGTTTGTTGTTTTTCCTCAGGATTGTTTTTGCAATTCTGGGTCTTTTGTGGTTCCATATAAATTTTAGGATTATTTGTTCTAGTTCTGTGAAAAATGTCATGGGTAATTTGATAGGTATTGTGTGAAATCTGTAGATTGCTTTGGGTAGTATGGCCATTTTACCTGTATCAAGTATTCCAATCTGAGAGCGTGGGATATCTTTGCATTTCTTTGAATTATCTTCAGTTTCCTTTATCAATGTTTTATAGTTCTCAAAGTATATGTCTTTCATCTCCTTCATCAGGTTTACTCCTAGGTATTTTATTTTTGATGCAATTTTAAGAGATTGATTTTTTACATTTTTTTCTGATATTTCACTGTTAGTAGAATGAAAAGCAACAGATGTCTCTGTGTTAGTCTTGTATCCTGCTACCTTGCTGAATTAACTTATCAGTTCTAATAGTTGTTGTGTGGAGTCTTTAGGGTTTTCTATATGGAGTATCATGCCATCTGCATGCAATGACACTTTCACCTCTTTGCTTCCAATTTGAATACCTTTTTCTTTTTCCTTGTCTGATTGCTGTGGCTAGGACTTGCAATACTATGTTGGACAGAAGTGGTGAGAGTGGGCATCCTTGTCTTGTTCCACAATTCAGCTGGAAGGCTTTCAGCTTTTCACCATTGAGTATTATGTTGGCTGTGGGTTTATCATAAATAGCTTTTATTATGTTGAGATATGTCCCCTTTGTACTCACTTTGGTGAGTGTTTATCATGAATGGGTGTTGAATTTTATGAAATGTTTTTTCTGCATCTATTGAGATGATCATGTGGTTTTGTGTTTTTTTTTTTAAACATCTTTACTGGAGTATAATTGCTTTACATTGTTGTGTTCGTTGCTGCTGTATAACAAAGTGAATCAGCTATGTGTATACGTGTATCCCCATATCCCCTCCCTCTTGCGTCTCCCTCCCACCCTCCCTATCTCGGCCCTCTATGTGGTCACAAAGCATGAACTGATCTCCCTGTGCTATGAGGCTGCTTCCCACTAGCCATCTATTTTACATTTGGTAGTGAATATATGTCAATGCCACCCTCTCGCTTAGTCTCAGCTTACCCTACCCCCTCCCCGTGTCCTCAAGTCCATTCTCTACGTCTGCGTCTTTATTCCTGTCGTGCCCGTAGGTTCTTCAGAACCTTTTTTTTTTCCCTTAGATTCCATATATATGTGTTAGCATATGGTATTTGTTTTTGTCTTTCTGACTTACTTCACTCTGTATGAAAGAATCTAGGTCCATCTACCTCACTACAAATAACTCAATTTCGTTTCTTTTTATAGCTGAGTAATATTCCATTGTATATATGTGCCACATCTTCTTTATCCACTCATTTGTCGATGGACACTTAGGTTGCTTCCATGTCCTGGCTATTGTAAGTAGTGCTGCAGTGAACATTGTGGTACATGACTCTTTTTGATTATGGTTTTCTCAGGGTATATGCCCAGTAGTGGGATAGTTGGGACATATGGTAGTTCTACTTTTAGTTTTTTTAAGGAACCTCCATACTGTTCTCCATAGTGGCTGTATCAATTTACATTCCCACCAACAGTGCGAGAGGGTTCCCTTCTCTCCACACCCTCTCCAGCATTTATTGTTTGTAGATTTTTTGATGATGGGCATTGTGACTGGTGTGAGGTGATACCTCATTGTAGTTTTGATTTACATTCCTCTGATGATTAGTGATGTTGAGCATCCTTTCCTGTGTTTGTTGGCAACCTGTATATCTTCTTTGGAGAAATGTCTATTTAGGTCTTCTGCCCTTTTTTGGATTGGATTGTTTGTTTTTTTGATATTGAGCTGCATGAGCTGCTTATATATTTTGGAGATTAATCCTTTGTCAGTTGCTTCATTTGCAAATATTTTCTCCCATTCTGAGGGTTGTCTTTTCGTCTTGTTTATGGTTTCCTTTGCTGTGCAAAAGCTTTTAAGTTTCACTAGGTCCCATTTGTTAATTTTTGTTTTTATTTCCATTTCTGTAGGAGGTGGGTCAAAAAGGATCTTGCTGTGATTTATGTCATAGAGTGTTCTGCCTGTGTTTTCCTCTAAGAGTTTTATAGTGTCTGGCCTTACATTTAGGACTTTAATCCATTCTGAGTTTATTTCTGTGTATGGTGTTAGGAAGTGTTCTAATTCATTCTTTTACATGTAGCTGTCCAGTTTTCCCAGCACCACTTATTGAAGAGGCTGTCTTTTCTCCATTGTATAGTCTTGCCTCTTTTATCAAAGATAAGGTGACCATATGTGTGTGGGTTTATCTCTGGGCTTTCTATCCTGTTCCATTGATCTATATTTCTGTTTTTGTGCCAGTAGCATACTGTCTTGATTACTGTAGCTTTGTAGTATAGTCTGAAGTCAAGGAGTCTGATTCCTCCAGCTCCGTTTTTCTTTCTCAAGACTGCTTTGGCTCTTCGGTGTGTTTTGTTTTTCATACAAATTGTGAATTTTTTTGTTCTAGTTCTGTGGAAAATGCCATTGGTAGTTTAATAGGGATTGCATTGAATCTGTCGATTGCTTTGGGTGGTATAGTCATTATCAATGTTGATTCTTCCAATCCAAGAATATGGTATGTCTCTCCATCTGTTTGTATCATCTTTAATCTATTTCATCAGTGTCTTATAGTTGTCTGCATACAGGTCTTTTGTCTCCTTAGGTAGGTTCACTCTCAGGTATTTTATTCTTTTTGTTGTAATGGTAAATGGGAATGTTTCCTTAATTTGTCTTTCAGATGTTTCATCATGAGTGTATAGGAATGCAAGAGATTTCTGTGCATTAATTTTGTCTCCTGCTACTTTACCAAATTCATTGATTAGCTCTAGTAGTTTTCTGGTAGCATCTTTAGGATTCTCTATGTATATTATCATGTCATCTGCAAACAGTGACAGCTTTACTTCTTTTCCGATTTGGATTTGTTTTATTTCTTTTTCTTCTCTGATTGCTGTGGCTAAAACTTGCAAACCTATGTTGAATAATAGTGGTGAGAGTGGGCAGCCTTGTCTCGTTCCTGATCTTAGTGGAAATGATTTCAGTTTCTCATCAATGAGAATGATGTTGGCTGTGGGTTTATCATATATGGCCTTTCTTATGTTGAGGTAAGTTCCCTCTATGGCTACTTTCTGGAGAGTTCTTATCATAAATGGGTGTTGAATTTTGTCAAAAGCTTTTTCTGAATTTATTGAGATTATCATATGGTTTTTATCCTTCAATTTGTTAATATCGTATATCACATTGATTGATTTGCGTATATTGAAGAATCCTTGCATTCCTGGGATAAACCCCACTTGATCGTGGTGAATGATCCTTTAAATGTGCCGTTGGATTCTGTTTGCTAGTACTTTGTTGAGGATTTTTGCATCTATGTTCATCAATGATATTGGTCTGTAGTTTTCTTTTTTTGTGACATCAGGGTGATGGTGGCCTCATAGAATGACTTTGGGATTGTTCCTCCCTCTGCTATATTTTGGAAGAGTTTGAGAAGGATAGGTGTTGAGTCTGCTCTAAATGTTTGATAGAATTTGCCTGTGAAGCCATCTGGTCCTGGGCTTTTGTTTATTGGAAGATTTTAAATCACAGTTTCAATTTCAGTGCCTGTGATTGATCTGTTTATATTTTCTGTCTCTTCCTGGTTCAGTCTCGGAAGGTTGTGCTTTTATAAGAAATTGTCCATTTCTTCCAGGTTGTCCATTTTATTGGCATGGAGTTGCTTGTAGTAATCTCTCATGATCCTTTGTATTTCTGTGGGGTCAGTTGTTCCTTCTCCTTTTCATTTCTACTTCTATTGATTTGAGTCTTCTCCCTTTGTTCCTTGATGAGTCTGGCTAATGGTTTATCAATTTTGTTTATCTTCTCAAAGAACTAGCTTTTAGTTTTATTGATCTTTGCTATTATTTCCTTCATTCCTTTTTCATTTATTTCTGATCTGATCTTTATGATTTTTTTCCTTCTGCTAACTTTGGGTTGTTTTTGTTCTTCATTCTCTAATTGCTTTAGGTGTAAGGTTAGGTTGTTTATTTGAGATTTTTCTTGTTTCTTGAGGTAGGATTTTACTGCTATAAACTTCCCTCTTAGAACTGCTTTTCCCGCATCCCACAGGTTTTGGGCCATCGTGTTTTCATTGTCATTTGTCTTTAGGTGTTTTTTGATTTCCTCAGTGATCTCTTGGTTATTTAGTAGCGTATTGTTTAGCCTCCATGTGTTTGTATTTTTTACAGTTTTTTTCCTGTAATTGATATCTAGTCTCATAGTGTTGTGGTCGGAAAAGATACCTGATACAATTTCAATTTTCTTAAATTTACCAAGGCTTGATTTGTGACCCAAGATATGACCTATCCTGGATAATGTTCCATGAGCACTTGAGAAGAAAGTGTATTCTGTTGTTTTTGGATGGAATGTCCTATAAATATCAATTAAGTCCATCTTGTTTACTGTATCATTTAAAGCTTGTGTTTCCTTATTTATTTTCATTTTGGTTGATCTGTCCGTTGGCGAAAGTGGGGTGTTAAAGTCCCCTAGTATTATTGTGTTATTGTCGCTTTCCCTTTTTATGGCTGTTAATATTTGCCTTATGTATTGAGGTGCTCCTGTGTTGGGTGCATAAGTATTTATAATTGTTATATCTTCTTCTTGGATTGATCCGTTGATCATTATGTAGTGTCCTTCTTTGTCTCTTGTAGTAGTCTTTGTTTTAGAGTCTGTTTTGTCTGATATGAGAATTGCTACTCCAGCTTTCTTTTGATTTCCATTTGCATGGAATATCTTTTTCCATCCCCTCACTTTCATCTGTTTGTGTCCCTAGGTCTGAAGTGGGTCTCTTGTAGATAGCATATATGGGTCTTGTTTTTGTATCCATTCAGCCAGTCTATGTCTTTTGGTTGGAGCATTTAATCCATTTACATTTAAGGTAATTTTCGATATGTATGTTCCTATTACCATTTTCTTAATTGTTTTGGGTTTGTTATTATAGGTCTTTTCCTTCTCTTGTGCTTCCTGCCTAGAGACGTTCCTTTAGCATTTGTTGTGAAGCTGGTTTGGTGGTGCTGAGTTCTCTTAGCTTTTGCTTGTCTGTAAAGGTTTTAATTTCTCTGTCGAATCTGAATGAGATCCTTGCTGGGTAGAGTAATCTTGGTTGTAAGTTTTTCCCTTTCATCACTTTAAATATGTCCTGCCACTCCCTTCTGGCCTGCAGCGTTTCTGCTGAAACTGTTAAGCTGTTAACCTTATGGGGATTCCCTTGTATGTTATTTGTTGCTTTTCCATTGCTGCTTTTAGTATTTTTCTTTGTATTTAATTTTTGATAGTTTGAATAATACGTGTCTTGGCATGATTCTCCTTGGATTTATCCTGTATGGGACTCTCTGTGCTTCGTGGACTTGATTGACTATTTCCTTTCCCATATTAGGGAAGTTTTCAACTATAATCTCTTCACATATTTTCTCAGTCCCTTTCTTTTTCGCTTCTTCTTCTGGGATTCCTATAATTTGAATGTTGGTACGTTTAATGTTGTCCCAGAGGTCTCTGAGACTGTCCTCAATTCTTTTCATTCTTTTTTCTTTATTCTGCTCTGCAGTAGTTATTTCCACTATTTTATTTTCCTAGATCAGTTATCCATTCTTCTGCCTCAGTTATTCTGCTATTGATTCCTTCTAGAGAATTTTAAATTTCATTTATTGTGTTGTTTATCATTGTTTGTTTGCTTTTTAGTTCTTCTGGATCCTTGTTAAACGTTTCTTGTATTTTCTCCATTCTATTTCCAAGATTTGGGATCATCTTGACTATCATTACTCTGAATTCTTTTTCAGGTAGACTGCCTATTTCCTCTTCATTTGTTTGGTCTGGTGGGTTTTTACCTTGCTCTTTCATCTACTGTGTATTTCTCTGTGTTCTCATTTTGCTTAACTTACTGTGTTGGGGGTCTCCTTTTTGCAGGCTGAAGGTTCGTAGTTCCCATTGTCTTTGGTGTCTGCCCCCAGTGGGTAAGGTTGGTAAGTGGGTTGTGTAGGCTTCCTGGTAGAGGGGACTGGTGCCTGTGTTCTGGTGGATGAGGCTGGATCTTGTCTTCCTGGTGGGCAGGACCATGTCTGGTGGTGTGTTTTGGGGTGTCTGTGAGCTTAGTATGATGTTAGGCAGCCTCTCTGCTAATGGGTGAGGTTGTGTTCCTGTCTTGCTAGTTGTTTGGCATGGGGTGTCCAGCACTGTAGCTTGCTGATCGTTGAGTGGAGCTGTGTCTTAGCGTTGAGACGGAGATCTCTTGGAGAGCTCTCACCGATCGATATTTCATGGGGCCAGGAGGTCTCTGGTGGTCTCTGAACTCAGCTCTCCCACCTCAGAGGCTCAGGACCTGACACCCGGCTGGAGCACCAAGACCCTGTCAGCCACACGGCTGGAGTGCCTTCAGAGTTGGGGCAGCTGGCCTGCAGTGGCTGCTCCTTCTGTGCTGCACATGAGAATCACCAGCTTCTTCCTTGTTTTGCCCAAAGGCAGTGTGTTTCACAGAGGAAAACAGTAGCCTTGAAAATAGTCACAGCTCTGCCGATGGCTTTTTCTTTTTTCCTTTGTGTTTAGTCTGGTTTCACTTGCTCCCAGGGGGCCACGTGCAGAGGCCTCGCACCTGGCTCTTGCAACTGGAGTTCCTAGTGCAGGAATCAGGTTTTGTCTTTTCTTTTGTTGATCTGTTGTATGACACTGATTGATCTGTGTATGTTGAACCAGGCTTGTGACCCTGGCATGAATCCAACTTGATCATGGTGTGTGATTCTTTTTATGTGTTGTTGGATTCGGTTTGCTAATACTTTGTTAAGCATTTTTGCATCTATATTCATCAGAAATATTGGTCTGTAATTTTCCTTTTTGGCAGTGTCTTTGTCTGGTTTTGGGTATCAGGGTGATTGTGGCCTCAGACAATGCCTTTGGGACTGTTTCCTCCTCTTAGTATTTTGGAAGTGTTTGAGAAGGCTCAGCGTAAGATCTTCTTTTTATGTTTGGCAGAATTCTCTCATGAGGTCATCCAGTCCTGTGTGTTTGTTTGCAGGGAGGTTTTTTTGGTTTGTTTTAACATCTTTATTGGAGTATAATTGCTTTACAGTGGTGTGTTAGTTTCTGCTGTATAACAGAGTGAATCAGCTATGCATATACATATATCCCCGTACTCCTCCCTCTTGCGTCTCCCTCCCACCCTCCCTATCCCAGCCCTCTAGGTGGTCACAGAGCACCGAGCTGATCTCCCTGTGCTATGCGGCTGCTTCCCACTAGCTATCTGTTTTACATTTGGTAGTGTATATGTGTCCATGCCAGATTCTATTTCAGTCGTAGTGATCAGTCTATTCAAAGTTAACTATTTCTCCTCGATTCAGTTGTGGTGGGCTGTATGTTCCTACAACGTGTCCATTTCTTCTAGGTTGTCCAGTTTGTTAGCAAAGAATTGTTTATCGTATTCTCATGATTTTTTGTATTTCTCTGGTATCAATTGTTATTCTTCCTCTTTAAATTCTTATTTTGTTTAGTTGGGTCCCACATTGTCTGCTTTTGAATTTGATGTAATGAAGTACACTCTTATAGTTTTTCTTTACTTACTGACCATCAGGCTTGAAAATTGATCTGTATTATTGTAGCCGTTTACCTTTGTGTATTTTTCTGTCATATAAAATTCGGTTGCATATGTATAACAGTCCATTCAGTTTTTGGTGAGATCTGTTTCTATGATTTTGTCTAATAGTGAACGACCCTCTGTCACAGTTCTCCTGAATGTATACTCATGGTTATGTCCACCTTTTCCCTAAGTTATGTAACTGTGGGTCAGAGCTGTGTGTCTCTCCTTTTAACCGATAATTCTTATTTACTCCCCAAATTGACTGAGGCAGTTAGTACACCTACCAGTAATGTACTGGGACTTAAAGTGCTCAGTGTTTTCTCCCACAGCTGATATTTCCATTGTTTTCTCTTTTGCCTCTCATGGGGACGGACTAGGATGCAAAGGCCTAGCACTAGGATAATTTCATGGAAACCAGGGCATAAAGCTGAAGTGGACACGATCTACTCGCGATGCTTTATATACAGGACACGTCTGTGTGTATCGGGGTCATCACTGAGCTGTGCCCCAGCTGGATCAGGCCTCAGTTCCTCTGGGAAAGACGATTCTACGTCATTACTTCCCCACTCTGCCTCAGCGCATTCATACGCGTACCGTGAGGTTGGCCACGAAGAGAGCTTTTTTTTTTTTTTTTTTTTGTGGTACGCGGGCCTCTCACTGCTGTGGCCTCTCCCGCTGTGGAGCACAGGCTCTGGACGCGCAGGCTCAGTGGCCATGGCTCACGGGCCCAGCCGCTCCGCGGCATGTGGGATCCTCCCAGACCGGGGCACGAACCCGTGTCCCCTGCATCGGCAGGCGGACTCTCAACCAGCTGAGCCACCAGGGAAGCCCCGAAGAGAGGATTTACACTGAAGAAAGAGACAAATGCCACACATCTGGGCTTTTTACAAAATGATAAATTCCTAAGCCCGTTTACCAGCACAGCAGCTGGCTGTCACTTCAAACGCCACGGTGTTCCTTCACACTAATGGTGTTTCTGGAGAAACGATGCCAGGTGTCATCTGACGAGGAGAGAAGGGCTTGAGGGGTCCAGAGAGAGTTTTAGGGAAGAGTTTTGGATTTATCTGTTCGAAACAGGACCCCAAGTTCACCCGTTTATTCAGTTACTTAAACGACATTCTGTTTCTGACTGAAGGGATGGAGGTCAATAGCACACAGCAGCCAATGTGGAAATTTAAAAAAACCAAATATATTACATGAAAGTGGGCCAGAGCATGAAGGTGTGTAAGGTGTGGACACAGACCTGCCATGTGGGATGTGCCTCACGTCACAGGGGTGAGAGGGGACGGGGCAGTCAGGGAGAGTCATCACTGGTGGGGAGGGAAGGCACCATGGTTATCCGAGGCCCAGTCCTCCACAGGGACTCCCAGGGCCTTCCTCCTTCACCCACACCACGATCTCTCCCTCCCTGGTCAGACAGTTCACACAACACGTGCTGCAGATTCTCTTCCAGAACCTCCTGGGCACATACGGTCGTGACAGGGCTCCACCACTCGGACGGTGCACGGTCCCCTCTTGTGTTCAGCTCCTGGCTGCATCTTGGGGTCCTCCGTGGCCGTGTTGAGCCTGAAAGAGCAGGAATCCCGAGGCCCAGCAGGACTGAGCCGGCCATGACCATCCGGATGAGAGTTCTCCACTGTGTAGTCTTGGCGGTGTGAGGGTAGGCATTCTGGACAGAGAGATCACACTGGTCAGAGCAGATCCCAGTCACCCTAGACTCCAGGATGTCCACCCAGGGAACCTGCCTCTCCTTGACAGGACATGACCCTCGGAGCCCAGCCCCATATCTGAGTGATTTCATCCCCCGTGGGATCTGACTTGTTTTGTGGCGGGTGGATGGTGTCAGCTGCTCATGAGAATTGTAAAGTGAGGGTGTGAGTGAGGAGTTGGAGAGACACGAGCCCTTCTCCTGGGTTCTGTGTCCTCAATGCCTCCAATTCTCATATTACAGCTTCTACACAGTTCCTTAATGAACCCTTCCTCTAATATGCCAGGTTCCCTCTGCTCTCCTCATTGGATTCTCTCAGCCGCCATGTGTTCTTTGAATTCAAAACCTGCTTTGGAATCACTTTGGAACAGTGTTGGCTGTGCCCCCGGTGCTCAGGATCAGTGAGAAAAGTGGTCTCTTAAGACAGAAATAATTGAGTGCTGTGTGTTCTGTGTTCAATCTGAGATTGAACCCTATAATCTTATTCTCCTACTTCTGGGAGTTCCCACTGATTCAACAGCTGAGGACCCAGGATCCAGTGATGAGACTTTGGAGTCAGGGGCCATTGAATGTCCTCCTCTCTAGAGGCCCACTGTGTCCCCTCATTCATTACTACCTCAGACATTTCTGGGGACAGAGCCCTGAGCTGACTGAGTCAGAGAGGACAGGGTCAGGGTCCCTCACCTGAGACCGCGAGCTCCAGGGGGGCACTGGCGTGTGACAGCAGGTAGGGGTTACTGCTGAAGTAAGCTGTAGCACCTGTAAGTCCCATTGTGGGCTGAGGTCACGGGACTCATGGAGAATTCGGCCTGGAAATGCCCACCTCGGTACTTTGATCTAAGACGCAGTGGGGCCTGGGCTGCCCCCTCCTTGGACAGAAGGAAAGTTTCCTTTGTGCTCCCTTGACTGACACAGCAGGGTCACGTTCTCTCCTGAGGCCACCACGGGGCCCGGCTGCACCGAGCAGGGAGGGCGTGTCAGGGAACGAACCTAGAGAGAGGAAGGGGGGTGAGGGGCTGTCCTGCCCCCTGGTTCCGAACTGCGACTCAGCAGGGCCTCCCTGAGGCCCCTCATCTCTGTCTGTCTCTGTTTTCTCCGAGTCTCTCCGTCTCCCTGCCCACCCCCGTCTCTCTCTGTCTCTCTCCCTCCCTCCCTGGGGACCCCTCACGCCTGGTCCCAGCATCACCAGCTGGGGCTCCCCCGGCAGGGCCTGTGCAGAGTCTGGGTCCCTGACTGACCCGCTGGCTCCTCACCTGCCACCAGGATGTCCAGGGGGTCACTGGGGGCCGACCACTCGGAGGAGAGGTTGTGTCCACCGTAGCATCTGTACCGGCCCGCGTGGGTGATGGTCACCGGGCCCAGGGGGAAGTCGGCCTGAGAGAGCCCAGCCTGGGGCTGCCGGCCTAGGGCTCTGGGGGAGGGCCTGTCTCCCCTCCTGGGACAGAGCGAATCTGTCATAGCCGACGACGTCAGAGCGACACTGGAGGGTCAGGCTCTGTCCAGAGGCCACTGACAGGGCCCTGCGGGGTCAGAAGGGAGGGCTTCCCAGACACACCTGGGGGAAGACCAGCCCTGGGCTGTAGGAGCTGGTTCTTCCCATGAAGCCCCTTCTCCCATCCTGGGCCCCAGGCCTCACTGTCGCTCACACTCTGTGTCTCTGTCCTGTGCGCCCCGCTTCTCCCTCACCCCAGCCTCTCATCAATGGGACAATCCTGGGAGAAAAGCATCTAATAATCTGTCTCGTGCCTCGAAGAAGTACGTGAGGCCAGGGTGAGACCTCCTCACCTGAGACCAGGAGCTCCAGGGGCGTCACTGGGGGCCGACCACACCTGGAGGTTGTTCCTGTAAAAGCCGTGGCATCTGAACATCCACCTGTGGCTGGGGGTCACGCGACCCACGGGGAAGCAGGGCCTGGGTCTGCCCATGGGGGCCTCGCTGTGCATCCAGGGTCCAGGAGGACTTGGGTTCTCCTTCCTTAGTCAGAATGAACCCGTCCAGTCTCATGCCTTGAGCGAGCACTGGAGGGTCACGTTCCCTCCCGAGGTCACCACAGGGCTCGGCAGGGCTGAGAGGGTGGGTTTGCTGTGGGACCCCTAGGAGAGAAGGAGGGAGATTGAGAAATGGTGCTCACACGCCCCTTTCCTCTCCCAGGGCTGGGCTGTGAGAGGGACAGACCCCTGAGAGCAGACCCCCTTCCTGCGGGCAGAGCCTGAGGCTGGGACCCCCGAGTGTCCTCTCACCTGTCACCACCATCTCCAGGGGGTCACTGCTCTCTGACCAGTCAGTGGGGCTGCGATAGTAACAGTGATATCTCCCTGCGTAGTCCTGTGTCATACGTGAGATGGAGAGCTTGCCCTTGTCCCCGGGCTCCAGTGGGGGCTGTATTTCCCAGGGAGGTGAGCTTCCCTCTTTATCCAAACGGATCACCGGGGCCCCCCGGGTCCCCTGACACCAGATGGTCACGGGGCTCCCCCAGGGGATCACAGAGCCTGGCTCAGCCCAGATGGTGGGTTTGGGGAGGGTGCCTGGAAGGACATCAGAGGCTGGGTCACAAGACATCCTCACCCCAGGTTCCCAGCTCTCAGCCCCCAACCTCCCGGGCTCCCCCTCCTTCAGCCCAGAGCCGCTGCTCCCCACCCTATTGCCTGGGAGTGGCCCCTTATCCCCATGATCAGTAGGGAGGTGGGACACCTGGGGACAGACTCACCTGCCTGCACCTGGGTCCTCAGGCCCACACTCAGCCCTGGAAGAGAGACCCCTGTGAGAGGTTCGCCCTGATCCTGAGCAGCGCCTCTCCTACCCGTGAGCCTCCTGAGTCCTGGGGTCTCCTGACAGAGCAGCCTGGCTGTGGGGAGGGGTCCGTCCCTGGCTGGGGCTTCCCCTCCCCCTCCTCCATCTCACCGAGGCAGAGCAGGGCCGTGAGGCTGGGGGGCATGGCGTCTCGTCCCTGTGGTCCAGGCGGTGCAGATGGAGGAGACCACGGTGCCCTCAGGACGGAGACCCGAGGGTGTGTGCACTGGGAGGCTGGTCCTCCCCGTCACGGGGCTGTCACGTCAGCAGCCCCACAGGAAGGGGAACTGCCCCTCCCCAGGAGCCTGGCTCTCATTCCCATGACAGACCCGGTGTGTTCCTGAGACGCCCCTTCCATAATAGGGTGACCCAGGCACGTCTTTCCCTCTCAGAGCCTCCCCATTGGATCTCCTTCGTCCTCAGCTGGTCCATCAGCAGGTCCCTGTGGGGTCCTCACCATGGACAGGGGTCACCCAGGCCCTGGCGATGCTTCAGGGAGGTTGCAGGTTCCTGCTGCACCGCAGAGCTCAGATCAGCAGAGAGACACGTTTAACATCTGCCTACAGCTCCGTGGAGGTCAGTGTGGCAATGAGCACAGAGGAGAAGTTCAGGGAAATAAGGAAGGAAACATGCGTGGTCCCCTGGCCCCAGAGTGTGGGTTTGCTTTCTGTCTCAGCCCCCTTCAGGGACTTCTCCCTTTTTCCTGAAACAGCGTCCACCGCACCTTCCTGGGAACAAGCCCCTGAGTCGTTCCTGCCTGCTCGGTGGCCCTTGATCCTTGGGCATTGTCTCCTTACTATATGCTCCTGTCTTCACTTTTATGGGACAGAGAGTGGGTCAGTGCTCTGACTTGGGGGACGAAGCTGATTTAATTTAAGTATTCCTCGTCATCCTCCCACCGTGTGCCTTGAGCCCTGAAGTTATGTCTCTGAGCCTCAGTTTCCTCGCCTTCAGCATGTTGTTTGAACCCCACTCTTCAGACAGTTTGTGGGCTCAGTGGTGCCAGGACATGGGTGGGACCCAATATTGGTTAATTTCTAACCAGTATGAGAGGGTGAAGGTGTCAGACCCCACAGTCAGGATGGATGACTGATGTGCCCACTCGCGACCCCCGTCTGCTCTGACACTGAGAAATGCTACTTGTGGTGGGGTTTTGTTGTTTATTTATTTTTGGCTTCAATGGGTCTTCGTTGCTGCGCGCGGGCTTTCTCTGGTTCTGGCAAGTGGGGGCTACTCTTCGTTGCAGTGCATGGGCTTCTCATTGCAGTGGCTTCTCTTGTTGCAAAGCACGGGCTCTGGGTGTGCGGGCTTCAGTAGTTGTGGCTCATGGGCTCTAGAGCTCATCGCAGTAGTTGTGGTGCACGGGCTTAGTTGCTCCACGGCATGTGGGATCTTCCTAGACCAGGGCTCAAACCCGTGTCCCCTGCATTGGCAGGAGGATTCTTAACCACTGCGCCACCAGGGCATTCCCGCTGCTTATGTTTTTTATGAAATACATAGGCATGGTCTATTATAGGAGAAGAGAAATGACAGTTTCTTAAATAGAGAAGGGACCACAACAAAAAAAAGAGGTGAAAGCTTAGTGACTACCAGTGCCTGAGTCCAGCAAGTGGTCATTAGAATAGAGGTTTCCACCTCTGTGTGGAAGGACAAGGACCTGAGGTCCTCACAGGCAGGGAGGGGTCAGGGCTTCAGGTCAAGGTTGGAATCGGTGTTGCCCCTCCACCTCGTTTGTGGCCAGGCACTGGGATATCTCTGCCCACTGACCCATCCCCGAGGTCAGCACTGAGCTGTGTCCTGTGTGCCGTTGTAAAACAGCTTCAATTCATTATAATTGTACATGGATATCTGTCCCACCTGTGAGTGTGAGGCTCACTTGGGGTCATCTCTGCCAGGTACATGCCTAGTCAGATGCTGAGTTTGAGAGAGCGGATGCTGTGGGGCAGGGCAGCCACAAGAAGTCACCCATTTCATCTCTGAATGTCAGGACAGACCTGGGAGAAACTCTGTATAGAAAATCACGTGTCTGGGAGCTGAGCATTAGGAATGAACATAAGAGATAAATCCTAATACTGAGAAAAAGTGCTAAGAAGGCTATCTGCAGAGCTAGTAACTTGTATTATCCTATCCAAGGAGATAGAATACTAGGAATATATGAAACAATTTAAGCATGTTTACACATCTGAAAAATTAAAGAAAGAAAATAAATTCTGGAAACAGCAAAAGGGATTATACTGCAGAAGTATATAGGATTTTAGCAATGAATTAGGCAAACACCTTACAGGTAAAAAATAATACTTTCATTAATACACTCAAGATATTCTTTCCATCAAGGAGAAGATACAGCTGAAGAGCCAATTATGAACTTGGAATACAATAGTGAGGAGTTTGTTTAGGATGCAGTACAGAGAGACTGGAATTAGAAAGTTGAGGTAGATGAGGAGTAGAAAGAACAGGGCCCATGGATATTGTGAATTTCAGAATGAAATCAGTGAGGACAATGTCTGCGACAGTATGAAAGGCCAATTGTTGGTCTTTTACAGAGATGTAGCAAGAACTTACAATTGCTAGGGTGCACGTGTCTATACGTGAAATGTGTCTTGCTATTTCGCAGCAAAGGGAAGGAAATTGAAGGGAGAAACCGCCAAAAGATATGGGGAAAATACAGTCAAGGAATTAACTGTCAGTGAGGCGTTCTATACTCACCCAAATTATCATTAAGGGGCAAAGGTGAAGGGGTCAGCAGGGGAGAAATGCATACATGTGAGAGACCTGGGCGTGTCCGACCTGCTTGGACTCACATCTCCTATGTTAAACCTTCATGTCGGGCTCAGCGTGTCTCCCACAACTGATTATGCCTGTTTTCTATTTACCTCTAATGTGAATGTACTGGGATTTGGGCATCACAATTCCACTGAAACCGTGGCATAAGATTGAGGTGGAAACTACTATGACCTACAGAATAGAAGGACCTCAGGGTCATCTGCGAGGTGCCACAGTTGGCTCATTCTTGTGAAAGTTGATGCTGTTCCCAACTGTGTATCCAGTGCATTCAAACGGGCATCTTGAAGTTGGGCATGAAGGGAGTACTTATCAAAGCAACAGATAATGTACACAAATCAGAACACTGAGAAAAAGGGATGTTTTCATAGAGCTGGTTTGCCAGCTCACCACCTGGCTGTCGCTTCAAACACCTTGCGCCCATTCATAAATTTATTTACTTACTTATTTTTGGCTGCGTCGGGTCTTCATTGCTGCGCACAGGCTTTCTCTAGTTGTGGCAAGTGAGGGCTACTCTTTGTTGCAGTGCGTGGGCTTCTCATTGCGGTGGTTTCTCTTGTTGCGGAGCACGGGCTGCAGGTGCGTGGGCTTCAGTAGCTGTGGCACACAGGCTCAGTAGTTGTGGCTCACGGGCTCTAGAGCACAGGCTCAGTAGTTGTGGCACACCGGCTTAGTTGCTTCATGGCATGTGGGATCTTCCTGGATCAGGGCTTGAACCCCTGTCCCCTGCATTGGCAGGTGGATTCTTAACCACTGCGCCACCAGGGAAGTCCACCTCGTGCTCATTCAAACTGATGGTATTTTGGCAGAAACTCTTCCGTGTATCATTTTAGAGGGGAATAAGCCTTGAGGGGGTCCAGAGAGGGTTTTCGGAAATGGTTTTGGATTTATGTGTTTTAAACTAGACCTGAATTTCACCCATTTACTCAGTTGCTTAAAACATTCTGGTTCTAGGCTGAAGGGATCGAGGTCAATAACACACACCAGTGAGTGTGAAAATTAGAAATAAAGCAAAATGTATTACAAGAAAGTGGCAGAGCATGAAGGTGACTTCAGGTGTGGACCCAAACCTGCGATGTGGATGTAGCCTCAAATCACAGGAGTAAAAAAAGAAGGGGAGTAGTCAAGAATAATCAATAATGGTAAGGAGGGAAATTACCACACTTTAATTACGGAAGAGTCTCTACAGCAACAACCCAGGCATTTCCTGCATGCCAGCATTGATACCCCGTGAAATTCTCAGCAGACAGTTCCCTCAATTCATATTGCAGATCTGCCTCCCAAACCTCCTAGTCATACAAGGATCGAACTCACCGAATGGTGGCTTTGTTCCCTCTGTTTACCTCCTGGCTGCATCTTGGGCTCCTCCGTGGCCGTGTTGAGCCTGAAAGAGCAGAATCCTGAGGCCCAGCAGGATTGAGCCGGCCATGCCCATCCGGATGAGAGTCTCCACTGGTAGTCTTGGGGGTGTGAGGCTAGGAACTGTGGAAAAAGAGGTCACAGAGGTCAGAGCAGACCCAAATCACCCCAGGATCCCTATATGTCCACTCAGGTCACCTGCATTCCATTAACAGGTTGTGACCCTCGGAGCCCAACCCAAAATTGAGCATTTCTGCTACTCATCACTGTTGGCGTCTGACTTATTTTGTGATGGACTGAGAATGTCAGTTACCCCTGAGAACAAAAAAGACAGGGTATGGGTGAGGAGATGCAGAAATGCTTAAGTAATCTCTTTGATCTTGAATGAGTCTCTGGAACTAAACATGCCAGTCCCGGTACCTGGAGGTGAGCACCTCCAGTGTCTCATTTGCATCTAATCAGGAGGCAAAGATGAACACGTGGGGTTTCAATTTGTCCTGAAAGGATGTGGACCTGAAGTGTCAGGGTTGCCCTTATGGCCTCAGTTTCCCAAGATGTCACTCCATAGCCGTCCCCAGACTGGTCGCCGTCAGCCCAGACCTCCTCTTTTCCCCTCAGGTGATGGGGGTGGTGGTTGTGGAGCTGCAGCAGGAGGTGTGGGGACAGCTCACTCACCTTGACCTGGCCCCATAGGCCCCGACACAGCCCTGGGCTTCTATGTGGCAAGAACACATAAAACAACTACAACATAAAGGGGTAAGAATAAAGAGACCTATAGATTTGTAAGGGTTCTACATTTCCCTTGAAGAGGTAAAATACTAGCTCTGTCTTTACTGTGTAAAGTTAGGTATGTACCTGATAATCTCTAGAACAGCCCCTTCAACAGCAGTCAAAGACTTACAGTTACAGCACCAATAGAGAAATTAAAATGGTATGCTAAAAGTGTTTTTAAATCCCAGGAAAGGGTAAATAGAAGAACAAGAAAGAGAGGGGACAAAACTTGAAAAACATAAAATGACAAACCTAAATAACAGTGTTATCACTAATAATATTATATGTAAATGGGCGAAACACAGCAGTTAAAAGAGCTTGTAAGATTGGTTTAAGAAAACAACCACCACCTACACTATGAAGTCCATAAGAAACTCACTTCTTTTTTTTAAAAATAAATTTATTTCTTTCTTTATTTTTGGCTGTGTTGGGTCTTCATCACTGTGCACAGGCTGTCTGTAGTTGCGGTGAGCGGGGGCTACTCTCTGTTGCGGTGCGCCGGCTTCTTATTGTGGTGCGTGGGCCTCTTATCACAGTGGCTTCTCTTGTTGTGGAGCATGGGCTGTAGGTGCGCTGGCTTTAGTAGTTGTGGCGTGAGGGCTCAATAGTTGTGGCGCATGGGCCTTGTTGCACGTGGGATCCTCCCAGACCAGGGATCGAACCCGTGTTCCCTCCATTGGCAGGAGGATTCCCAGCCACTGCACCACCAGGGAAGTCCCAGAAACTCACTTCTAATATAACATGTAAATAGGTTAAAAGTAAAAGAGTGAACAATATGAATGAACCTTGGAAACATTATTCAGAGTGAACTAAGGCTGACACAGAATGTCGCATTTTTGTATGATTTCACCGACACGAACAGCCTAGAGTAGCCAGACTCCCTACGGCAGGAATTTGAATGGAGATGACTAGTGCCTGGTTCTCAGGGGGCATGGGGAGTTCTTGCTTAATGGGTACAGAGCTTCTGTTTGGGATTATGAAAATGTTCTGGAAGACGGACAGTAGTCATGATTGCGAACATGGTAAATGTACTTAAGGCCACTAACTTCGCACTTTAATGATGTTTCAGTGGTGGTGAATATCATGGTGTGTATATTCTACCACATTAAAAAAGTAGAAGGATGAAAAATTACTATGCAAACACTAATCAAAAGTAAATTCAAGTAGTTGTATTGTTTCCCTGTCCCACAAATTACCACAAACTTGGTGGATTAAAACAGCCCAAATATATTATCTTATGGCTCTTGGAAGGCAGCAGTATACAATCAGGTCACTGGTATAAAGTCAGGGAACAGGGAGACATTCATTTACTTCATCTCCATCCAGAACCGGAAGTCTCGAAGGCAGTTGAATTCTATATATTGACCTTGTATGCAGCGATGCAGGAAAACTTTTTAATTAGAGTAGAAGATCTTTACATTATTTTGGATTTTCTGCGAACACAGCTGTGCAGTCTCTTAGTAATACAATATTATTCTTATCCACTTCAGAGCTTCTCGCCTTGTTTTGTTTCACTTACTTGGTTGGTGCCTCCAGGGCCCTGGTGAATACAAGTGGTCATACGGAACATACTTGGATCATTGCCAGTCGTAGACGAAAGCACCTCAGGTTCTCACCTGTACAAATGACGTCTGGTGTTGTTAAACATGCCCTCATCAATGAAAGGGAATTCCCTTCTATTTCTGATGTGTTTTTATTTTCACCAGGAATTGTTGGTATATTTTATCAAAGGCTTTGTCTGCATCTATTAAGGTGATTATTTTTTATTTGTTCTATTAAGGTATTGCATTATGTGATAGATTTTTAAAATTTTAAGTTACTCTATCCTTCGAAAAAAAAACCCACAGTATGGTCATGAAGTAATGTCCTTTTAATGTATCACTACATCTCATTTGTGTACACTTTATTTAGGGATTTCCATCTAAGCTCATGTGAGAGATCTTCCTCTGACTTCCCCATGTATAATTCCCTTGTCAGGTTTTGGTGTAAATATTTTCCTGATCTGATGTGTTGAGGTATGTTTCTTCTTTTTCTGTTCTTGGGAAATGTTTGTGCAATTTGGGGGGGTGTGTGCGTGTGTTTGTGTCTTTCACGAGTACATAAGTGCTCGGAAGAAATCACCAGTGAAGCCACCCTGAACTGCACACTTACACGTCGGGCAGTGATGCCCGTCACAGCATTTGTCTGCATCCCATCACACAGTCGCCATTTCTTTTTTTGGTGAGAACATTTGAGATCTGCTCTCTTCAAAACACTCAAGAATGGGATACAGTGTGATTAGCTGTAACCACCATGCTGTATATTAGATCCCCAGAACTTATTCATCTTATAACTGGAAGCTTGTGCCCTTTGACCAATATCTTCCCATTTCCCCCTCGCTCCAACCCCGGGAACCAGCATTCTCCTATTTCTTTCATTTTGACTTTGTTAGATTCTATATAGTTCAGTCGTGGGTAAGTTTTGATTAGAGTCAATGTATAAGGTGGTAGATTTTCCATTTATTCTTATATCCATTTAGTAAATTGTACACGTGAAGATTTCCATTCCATCTACATTTTCTGTATGTTGGCGTCAAATTTCTCATAATGTTCTGTTACTATCTTTATAACGTCTGTAGGATTTGTAGTGCTGTCTGCAATCCCTTTCATGCTATTAGAAGTGTGAGCCTTCTCTCTTTTTCCCTCGGCTGTGGTGGCTAGGATTCATGAATGTTTTCAAGAATGAGTTTATTTTTTGCCTTAATTGATTTTCTCTACTTTTTGGTTGTCTTCATTATTAGCTACCCTTGTCATTATTATTCCCACCTTCTACCTTCATTTGAAATAATTTGCTATTTTTTCCTGAAGTCTTGGTATGATATGTTAGGTCATCGATTTTTTTGAAGCCTTTTCTAATATATTCAGTCATGATTGTTAATTTTCTCATTTCATATGTTTTGATGTGTATTATTTACATTATCATTCATTGAAAACATTTTCCCACTTCTGTTTTGTTTGTTTTTTTTTCGTTTTGATTTTGGTTTTCAACTCACATATTGATTTTTGAGAAGTCTGTTGCATTATTTCCCAAATGTAAGGATATTAGTTATCTTTGAGGGTAGAATCAGGTGACTGCCAAAGGGTCCCAGGGGCTCCTGGTGGTCTGTGTTGGGAGTCCAGGCTGTCTGTTGGTCGTTAGGCGGTGTCCACTGCGGGCAGGCAGCTCCTGTGCCTTCCAGGGTCCGTGCAGTCTTCCTCCCTGGAGCGTGGGGTCTGGGTCCTTCCTGGGCTAGCGGATGGCGAGAGCAGCATACACGCTGGGCTCTTCTGGGGGCTCCCCTGACTGGGGGGCAGGGGTTGCAGTCTCCCGTCTGAAGGTCGAGTGGTTCAGC
Organism: Tursiops truncatus; assembly: GCF_011762595.2. Taxonomy (NCBI): domain Eukaryota; kingdom Metazoa; phylum Chordata; class Mammalia; order Artiodactyla; family Delphinidae; genus Tursiops; species Tursiops truncatus. Next base: position 54,982,312 of record NC_047052.1, on the reverse strand, counting down.
TGGGCATAGGTCACATCCTGGGGGGCTTCAGATGCGGCGGCCTGCGGTGGGGGAGAGGGAGGGAGGGTGTGTGGTTGGGGTGGGGGAAGCCTGGGGGCCCAGACAGAATGGGACCCACCTGACCGTCCCTCTGCTCGTCCTCTTCCGCTTGTCTGTCCTTCGTGTCCAGCAATCTCCCCGACAGGGAGGAAGGAGAGGTGGCCACCCCCCGCCTTAGTCTTGATCTTGAGTGGTTCACCTGGGCGTATGTCCCCTCCTGGGGGTCTGCATCCTGCCTGTTCTGCTGGAGGGAGAGAGTAGGACAGAAAGGGGACTTGCTGGATCCACTGTGATCTCCTTCCGTCAGCTTTCCACTGTGTTGGCAGAGTGATGCTTTAAAACCTTAGGTCAGGTCACTTTCCTGAGGGAAACTCTGGGGACCTCCTATCACCTCGGAGCCTCTGGATTCTTTCTACGGTTCTGATTTCAGTATTAACACGTTATCTCCCTTGCACATTTGGCTCCAGCCGCACGGCCATCTTCCTGCAAAAGCACGTCCCTGCCTCAGGACCTTTGCACTTGCTGCCCCCCCACCATGCACTCTGTAACCTTCTCTTGCTTTACTTTCCTTATCGGGACGTTGCATTCTAGGACGCTACCTGCTTCTTTACATATAGTACCTCTCACCCACCAGGTGAGCTCCCTGCTGCACCTGCAGCACCTACAGGGAGCCGGGGGGATGTCCTCTCCTTGTGCACCACTTTTCGGTGAATGAAGGAAGGGGGGTCTGGGGACTTTCGGGTGATTCACTTATTCACAAATCCTCTTGAGACGTGGGGCTTCTCTGCAACGCCAGAAGGTCAGACAGAGGACGGGGAGCCAGGAAAGGGGACCCCGAAGGAGGGGCCATGAGGTCACAAGGAAGCAGGAGGGGTGGAGTCACAGCAGGACGACCCAGGAAGCCCGGAAGGGGAGGTCAGTGTGGGACGCTGCTGGAGCTGGGATGTGAGGACAGAGACGTGTCCATTGGACTGAGTTTGGCAACAAGGAGGTCTCTGGTGGCCTGGACAGGAGTAGGGGTCTCACCGGATGGTCCAGCTGCACCCTGTCCTCAGGCTGTGTGTCATTCACGGCAGCATCTGCTGGGGCAGAACAGGGTGTGTATCGCTTGGTGGGATCCCCTGAGATCCCTCAGGGCTGGAGCCCCCGCAGTGCATCCAGAAGGGGCCACTGAGACCCAGGGGTGAGGGGAAGTGTGGGGTTTCAGTGCGCACCCCCTGAGCCCACCCCTTCCCAGCCTTCCCCTCCCCCCCACAGGTGCCTCCAGAACCCTGTGTCCCCCACCCCGTCCTGTTCTGCTCACAGAGGGCCTGGTCCTGGGCGGCGGTGGCTGGGCAGGAGCTGGGGAGGAAGCGGGCATGTTAGGGGGAGAATGAGGGGGAGCTGCGGGCGGGGCGGGCCTGGGGGTCTTCGGGGCGGGAGTTACCTGCTCTGCAGGCCTGTGTCCTTGGGCTCTGGGTCTGCAGCCCCTGCGGGAGGGTGGAAATCAGCCTCGCCCTGGGCTGGGGCAGATGACAGAGGCTCGGCCCTGGGACTCTTACGCCCCCTGCCCCTCACTCGGGCTTCAGGAGGAAAGAAGGAGACCTGAACTCATACTTGCGTACATGTTTCAACACTTCATGAGATTGAAAAGGAGGAAAATACCTTAAATTATACATGTCAGCTGACAGTATGTGTTTTCTTTCTAGATTTTTGAGTTTCAGACTTTGGACAATCTTTTTCTAAGCTGACCTTGCCCATCTCTTAGGTTTCCCTTCGGCTGGTGCCCTAAGCCCACCACCTCCAGGGGTCTGGGTCACCCTGTTCCCTACTCACCCGACTTCTTGTGTCTGCTCTGACCCCAGTGTCGGACGAGGAGGACGAGGGGCAGCAGGACGAAGGCCACCGAGACCCCGATCAGGACGTTCAGGTACCATTTGAGACCTGGGGCACCAGTGACGTCATGCATGAGCCCAAGATGCCATTTAATTGAGCGCCTACTGTGTGCAGGCTCGTGCTGGGGTCTGTGCATTCATCTCCTCTAACCCACCCCACCCATTTTACAGATGAGGAAACTGAGGCACAGAGAGGGAATTCACCAACCCCAGGTGACCCAGTCTGGAGGTGGCAGAGCTGGGATTGGAACCCAGGGCTGTGGGCTCCCTGATGTCCTCCTGCCGTGCCCCGCCCAAGGTGGACACCAGCTTTGTGCTCTGGGGGCTTCTCATCTGCAGGGGGGCTGTCCGAGGGTCTCATCTGGAGCCGAGGGTCCTTCCTTGTTACCCTCCCCTCCCCCATCACAGCAGGGACTGGGGGAGGGGCCGGCTATGTGCGGTGGACTCTTCATCTTTCCCTCCCCCTCCCCGTACAATGCCACCACCACTGCGGCACTGGGGACAGGCCCCCATACAGTCACATCCTCAGGGGCCTCCCTGTGAGGCCTCCTCTCCTTGGGGGTCAGAGCCAGAAGTCAGAACTGAAGGAAATCTAAGCTCCGGGCCACGATTCTCTGCCTTTACACTTGGAGAAACTGAGGCCCAGGCAGGGGAAGGGGGCCCAAGTCAGCGTCTCCAGAGGTGCCTGAACCAAGGGCATAACTGAGTCCTGCCCCCCTGGGCCCAACACCATGTCCCACAGACCCTCACTCACCTGTCTGCGGGCCTGGCTCCGTGGGGGGAAGGGCCCCAACTTCAGAGCCTCCCGGGGGTCAGGACAGAAGATGGGGGTCGGGGGCTGCTTCTCCCCACCTCAGCCCACTGCTCCTCCCCCAGGATGGGCCCCGAGGGGTCATTCCCTCTCCATGACCCCCACCCTTCATCCACCAGCCTCAGAGCTCCTGGTGCCTGTGGTCACTCCAGCATCTCTACCTGACTCCCAGCCCCCCTGGGACACAAGCTGTGCTGAGATTGGGTCAGGATTTAGAGCAGCTGAGGACCTCAAGGGACAGGCCTGGGGCCAGGTGTCCACATATTGGGCAGAGGCCCCAGTGGCTCACCAGCTCTTGAATTGGGCCCTGTGTGTGGGTGGTGGTGTCCCCAGAGGATCCTGGCAAAACGCCTGTAGTTGGGTGAGGGGCTGCGGCTTCCCTGGGATCCCCCCTCTGCTCACACTCTGGTGCTGTCTCTGCTCTGGGGCTGCCCTTGCTTTCCCCCTCCTCCTATCTGAGAAGTCTGGTGACGGGACGTGAGAAGCAGCAGGGACGGGAGGGCCTGGTTTCCCTCCGTCCCTCTGCAGGCTGGACCCCCTCCGGATCACCCTCCCTGGACTCTCCTTTGGAGCCCCCCTCACTCCTGTCCTAGAAAGGGGGTCACCTTCAGAGCTGACAACAGGGACACAGAGAGGACAGGGCTGGGGTCCCTCACCTGACACCGCGAGCTCCAGGGGGGCACTGGCGTGTGACAGCAGGTAGGGGTTACTGCTGAGTGAGCTGTAGCACCTGTAGGTCCCATTGTGGGCTGAGGTCACGGGACTCATGGAGAATTCGGCCTGGAAATGCCCACCTCGGTACTTTGATCTAAGACGCTGTGGGGGCTGGGCTGCCCCCTCCTTGAACAGAAGGAAAGTTTCCCTTGTGCTCCCTGACTGACACAGCAGGGTCACGTTCTCTCCTGAGGCCACCAGGGGGCCCGGCTGCACCGAGAGGGAGGGCGTGTCAGGGAACCACCCTAGAGAGAGGAAGAGGGGTGAGGGGCTGCCCGCCCCCTGGTTCCGAATTGCGACTCGGCTGGTCCTCCCTGAGGCCCCTCATCTCTGTCTGTCTCTGTTTTCTCCGAGTCTCTCCCTCTCCCTGCCCACCCCCGTCTCTCTCTGTCTCCCTCCCTCCCTCCCTCCCTGGGGACCCCTCACGCCTGGTCCCAGCATCACCAGCTGGGGCTCCCCCGGCAGGGCCTGTGCAGAGTCTGGGTCCCTGACTGACGCGCTGGCTCCTCACCGGCCACCAGGATGTCCAGGGGGTCACTGGGGGCCGACCACTCGGAGGAGAGGTTGTGTCCACCGTAGCATCTGTACCGGCCCGCGTGGGTGATGGTCACTGTGCCCAGGGGGAAGTCGGCCTGAGAGAGCCCAGCCTGGGGCTGCCGGCCAGGGCTCTGGGGGAGGGCCTGTCTCCCCTCCTGGGACAGAGCGAATCTGTCATAGCCGACGTCAGAGCGACACTGGAGGGTCAGGCTCTGTCCAGAGGCCACGACAGGGCCCTGCGGGGTCAGGAGGGAGGGCTTCCCAGACACACCTGGGGGAAGACCAGCCCTGGGCTGTAGGGGCTGGTTCCTCCCATGAAGCCCCTTCTCCCATCCTGGTCCCCAGGCCTCACTGTCGCTCACACTCTGTGTCTCTGTCCTGTGCGCCCCGCTCCCCCCTCACCCCACCCTCGCATCTGGGACAATCCTGGGAGAAAAGCATCTAATAATCTGTCTCGTGCCTCAAAAAGTGCGTGAGGCCAGGGTGGGACCTCCTCACCTGGGACCAGGAGCTCCAGGGGGTCACTGGGGGCCGACCACACCTGCGGGGTGTCCCTGTAAAAGCCGTGGCATCTGAACATCCACCTGTGGCTGGGGGTCACGCGACCCACGGGGAACAGGGCCTGGGTCTGCCCCTGGGGGCCTCGCTGTGCATCCAGGGTCCAGGAGGACTTGGGTTCTCCTTCCTTAGTCAGAATGAACCCGTGCAGTCCTTCCCATGAGCCACACTGGAGGGTCACGGTCCCTCCCGAGGTCACCACAGGGCTAGGCAGGGCTGAGAGGGTGGGTTTCCTGTGGGCCCCTAGGAGAGAAGGAGGGAGCTTGTGAAATGGGGCTCACACGCCCCTCTCCTCCCCCAGGGCTGGGCTGTGAGAGGGACACACCCCTGAGAGCAGACCCCCTTCCTGAGGCCAGAGCGCAATGCTGGGACCCCCGAGTGTCCTCTCACCTGTCACCACCAGCTCCAGGGGGCCACTGCGCTCTGACCAGCCAGTGGGGCTGCGATAGTAACAGTGATATCTCCCTGCGTAGTCCTGTGTCATGTATGAGATGGAGAAGTTGCCCTTGTCCCCGGGCTCCAGTGAGGGCTTTCTGTACCAGGGAGGTGAGCTTCCCTCTTTATTCAGATGGAATTCCCGGACCCCCAGGGTCCCCTGACACCAGATGGTCACGGGGCTCCCCCAGGGGATCACAGAGCCTGGCTCAGCCCAGATGGTGGGTTTGGGGAGGGTGCCTGGAAGGACATCAGAGGCTGGGTCACAAGACATCCTCACCCCCAGGTCCCCAGCTCTCAGCCCCCAACCTCCCAGACTCCCCCTCCTTCAGCCCAGAACTGCTGTTCCCCACCCCATTGCTTGGGGGTGGCCCCTTGTCCCCATGATCAGGAGGGAGGTGGGACACCTGGGGACAGACTCACCTGCCTGCACCTGGGTCCTCAGGCCCACACTCAGCCCTGGAAGGGAGACCCCTGTGAGAGGTTCGCCCTGAATCCTGAGCAGCGCCTCTCCTACCCGTGAGCCTCCTGAGTCCTGGGGTCTCCTGACAGAGCAGCCTGGCTGTTGGGAGGGGTCCCTCTCTGGCTGGGGTTTCCCCTCCCCCTCCTCCATCTCACCGAGGCAGAGCAGGGCCGTGAGGCTGGGGGGCATGGCGTCTGGTCCCTGTGGTCCAGGCGGTGCAGATGGAGGAGACCACAGTGCCCTCAGGACGGAGACCCGAGGGTGTGTCCACTGGGAGGCTGGTCCTCCCCGTCACGGAGCTGTCACGTCAGCAGCCCCACAGGAAGGGGAACTGCCCCTCCCCAGAAGCCTGGCACTAGTTTCCACAGGGCTCAGGCTGGAGTGGGCAGCGGCCTTCTGCGGGCTGCCAAGTCCCCGGACTCAGCCCCTCCCATCTTCCAAGCCCGCAGGCGCGTCTCTCCTTCTTTTGCTTCTGAGTCCCATTGACCTTGGCTCTGACCTTTGTACCTCACTCCTTCACTCATCAGGACCTTGGTGGTAACGTGGCCGCCCCCCCCCCCCCCCCCGGGTAATCCAGGACTGTCTCCTCATCTCCAGCACTTAGAAGGTGCCTTGGTGGGATCTTCAGGGGAAATTCAGGGCTCATCCTAAGAGTACAAAGTGATAATAATACAAATAGAACTCAGTATCCTTCTGCGCGGAGTAAGGTACAGCAGGTAGTGAGTTTCGAAATCACGGAGACTTTCCTGCCCACCCCGTGTGAGCAGAGGGACAAGAGGACAGAGCCTGGGAGGCGACGCCGACTAAGGATACCTCGGGCAGGTGCCCGTCACCCCCAGCGCGGGTTTCAACACTAAAGGTTTCGCAGGAAGCAGAGCAGCTGTTTCCCTACACGTCAGTCTCTGTTACCATCCCAAATGAGATGCGTGACGTCTCCTTTTTCAGAAAACAATTTCTGCGCGTCATAAACCCCAGATGTGAGCTCCAGACACGGTCCAAATACGCCATCAAGTGCCGCGAGCCCGATGCTGGCTTTCGAGCTGGACGGTCAGAAGATCAATGGTTCCCGCCCAAGGTATTTCCTCTCCCCCCACTTCAGTGGTTTGTGTTCATCTCCAAACGCTCCTAGATCATGGAATCCTGTTTGGGTTAATGAGATTTAAAACAAGCTCACGAATGGAGATGTTGGGTTCTTTCCTTCACAGCCTTGGTCATACTGGGGTTGATGAGAGACGTGACTGAGGGCTCCTGAGGAAGGGGAGACCCTGCAGAGAAAGGAAGCGTGATACACACAGAGCAGGAGGTTTGCCCAAAGCACTTCCTGGTTAGATGCCAGTTGTGCATTTTGGGGTGGAATACCACTCAAGCCATATTGTCCTTGTTTCTCCTTTTTGGTGATTGGGTCTTTCCTGACTTGGTTAATTCGGCCCCAGGTTTCTCCAGAGTAAGGCTGTTATTTCCCCTTTGTAATTAATCACTGGTCCGTGGGGAGGTACTTTGAGAGTTTGTACGTATCCTGCTCCTTATTAAATTTTCACTTTATAAGTTTAGCAGCTACTGACCCTATGCCATAGCAAAAGCGTCTCTTCTCCCAAACGCACCCATTCACGTGGAATCACATTGTTTATAATATCCCAGTACTTTTAAATGCCTGTAAAACACGGCCAGTCCTTCTTGTGTTTCTTCTGTCATAATAAGCAGACGGATCTAGGCTTTCTTATTTCCTCACGACTCAGAGGCCGTATGGTGTGTTTTAATTTCTGGTTGATCTCGTCCCCACTACCCGCATAGCTCTTCTCTTCGTGTGTTTTCCTAAGTATTCTTACGTTTTTCTTTTTCCATATGGAGCTTAGTATCAACTTGTCTAGTTCAAGAAGAAAAGCTTGTTAAACTCAAAATCTTCTGCACAGCAAAGGAAACCATAAACAAAACAAAAAGACAGCCCACGGATTGGGAGAAAATATTTGTTGCAGATGATGTGACTGACAAGGGATTAGTCTCCAAAATTTACAAACAGCTCATGAGGCTTAATATCATCAAAACAAACAACCTAATGAAAAAATGGGCAGAAGACCTAAATAGACGTTTCTCCAAAAAAGATATACGGATGGCCAAGAGGCACATGAAACGATGTTCAACATCGCTAATTATTAGAGAAATGCAAGTCAAAACTACAATGAGGTATCACCTCACACCAGTCAGAATGGCCATCATCAAAAAATCCACAAACAATAAATGCTGGAGAGGGTGTGGAGAGAAGGGAACCCTCCTGCACTGTTGGTGGGAATGTAAGTTGGTGCAGCCACTATGGAGAACAGTATGGAGGTTCCATAAAGAAGTAAAAATAGAGCTACCATATGATCCTGCAGACCCACTCCTGGGCATATATCTGGAGAAAAACATGGTCCAAAAGGATACTTGCACTCCAGTATTCATTGCAGCAGTGTTTACAATAGCCAAGACCTGGAAGCAACCTAAGTGTCCATCGACAGATGAATGGATAAAGAAGATGTGGCATATATGTACAATGGAATATTACTCAGCCATAAAAAGAAACGAAATTGAGTTATTTGTAGTGAGGTGGATGGACCTAGAGTCTGTCATATAGAGTGAAGTAAGTCAGAAAGAGAAAAACAAATACTGTATGCTAATGCATATATATGGAAACTAAAAAAAAAAAAAGGTTTTGAAGACCATAGTGGCAGGACAGGAATAAAGATGCAGACATAGAGAATGGACTTGAGTTCACAGGGAGGGGGTAGGGTAAACTGGGACGATGTGAGAGAGTAGCGTGGACTTATATTCACTACCAAATGTAAAATAGATAACTAGTGGGAAGCAGCCACATAGCACAGGGAGATCAGCTCGGTGCTTTGTGACCACCTAGAGGGGTGTGATAGGGAGTGTGGGAGGGAGACGCAAGAGGGAGGAGATACGGGGACATATGTATATGTATAGCTGGTTCACTTTGTTATAAAGCAGAAACTAACACACCATTATAAAGCAATTATACTCCAATAAAGTTGTTCAAAAAAAAGTGAAAAGAATAGGGCATTCTGTGGAGGGTTTGTACAAAGTTTAAATATGCTAATGTTTGCATAGAACTAAAAGAGCCATTGCACCATTTTAAGAGCTGGCTGAATCTCGGTTGAATTTTTAAAATATTCTTAAGATATATAAGAACATTTTAAATACCAGGCCTGTAACAGGCATGCAGGTTTCTTATGTTTCTATCAAAAAGATACACAAGACGAAAAAAATTGAGAACTCAATGCTGGCGCCTCCTAGCGGGTCTTCAGGCTAATGTTTCGTTTTTTTGTTGTTTTTAGTTTTTTGCGGTATGCGGGCCTCTCACTGTTGTGGCCTCTCCCGCTGCGGAGCACAGGCTCCGGACGCGCAGGCTCAGCGGCCACGGCTCACGGGCCTAACCGCTCCACGGCATGTGGGATCTTCCCGGACCGGGACACGAACCCGTGTCCCGTGCATCGGCAGGCGCACTCTCAACCACTGTGCCACCAGGGAAGCCGTAACGTTTCGTTTGAATCTGAGTGGGAACCGCAGGTCTGACCCCTAAGTAGGGCGGTGACCACCTACACGTCCCACTCACAGCGGGATCGGGGCTCTCCGGGCGAGGGGCTCCCGGTGACCCCTCCTCCTTGGCGGCGCAGCTGGTCCCGCTCCGGAGACGTGGTCGTGCAGATCCCAAGTGTTTCCATGTTGAGACAGCACGGAGCGGCCTTGTTTAGAAGCCCTGTAGCTTCAGCAACAAGGCTAAGTAATCAAGTGGGCAGTTGTGGACGGATCTAAATCTGTGTGAACTGACATGAGGAAAGAATATATTTGGTTATATCTGTTCATATAACACGTCCATGAGGCCCGCCCACGTGTCAGTGATGGAGCGGGGGCGGGGTCAGGGAGAGAGGCATGAGGTCTCCCAGGTGTGGAATTCAGAGGGCACTGGGCGGACTGACATTGTGCACGTGGAACAGAAGATGACGAGCAGACTTAGGCAGATATGGGGGTCTGCTTTCTGCGCAGCCAAGGCAGGGTAAGCCCTTACCCGGGCGGAGGCCGTCTCACTGTGCGTTTCAGCTGTGTAACTATTGCAGCCAATAGACCCAAAAGTGTAACGACTCACGTGATAGGAATTAGAGCCTCTTCCATGAAACAGGTGAAGCTGATTCCAGCTCAGCAGGGAGGTGCTTTAAAATACTGTGTGTTAATTCTAAAATGTGAGCAGATCAGGAGACGCCTGCCATTGAAAAGATATTTCATCACAGTTCCCAGGAGGAGGGGGCATGCATGCCACCCACCAGGGCCACGTAGGGAAGCACCAGAGACAGAAAGAAGGAGATGGAGTGAGGGGAAAATGGGAGCCTTTACTGTGGTTTCCACAAGAAGGAATGGGCAGGAAAGGGTAAGCAGGCATGGGATTGGCTGGATTAATGATTTCAGCGGGTTCTGGGGTGGAGGGGGCGTCCCTAGTTGTCATGTGCTTGGCCCTAGCGTGACAAGGGCAGGTGGGTCGTGGCCCAGACTGTGGACCCCCATAAAGGAGGGGGTGCGGTGTGGACTCTGGGTTGACTGGTTTGTATTTGATAAGTGCACCCCAGGAAGAGGATTCTTGCTCAGGAGCTGGGGCAGGGTGGGGGGCAGTGAGGGAGGAGGCGGGGGGACAATGCAAGTGACTCAGGCATATTATCGGGTCATCTAGGAAAAGGTGTGTCCAGTGTCGACCTTAAAATTAAATGTTATTTTACGGGCAAAATGAGTTTATTTAGGAATGGCAGAGGAATTGCGATTCAGGACATTCAAACTATGGCAAACCACAGTCAAGTCCAGAGAACAAGGAAGAGGAATGTTACTTTACAGAGAAAAAGGAGGAAGCTGGAAGGGGCTGCTTTGACTGAAAGTCCCTTGGAGAAAACCAAGAGGTCAGGCTGGTGGTGGTTTCTCATTGGCTGGGCTTTGCTGTTTCTCCTTGGCTAGGTTGTGACTGTTTCTCATTGGCTGGGCTGAGGCTGTTTTTCTCATTGGCTGAGCTTTGCTGTTTCTCATTGGCAAGGTTGTGACTGTTTCTCATTGGCTGGGCTGAGGCTGTTTTCTCATTGGCTGAGTTGTTGCTGTTTCTCATTAGCTGAGCTGGTGCTGTTTCTCATTAGCTGAGCTGGTGCTGTTTCTCATTGGCTGGGCTGAGGCTGTTTTCTCATTGGCTGAGTTGTTGCTGTTTCTCATTAGCTGAGCTGGTGCTGTTTCTCATTGGCTAAGTTGTGACTGTTTCTCATTGGCTAGCCTGTTGCTCTTTTCATTGGTTGGGCTGTTGCTGGGCGAGGAGAAAATCATCCTTCTGAAAATCAAGCTTCTTCCTGCCCAGGAATGTAAAGTAAGCTGCAGCAGAGGGTAGGGGTGAGAGAGCTCCCCTTTAGGGCTTCGCAACTCCGTTTTAAATTAGGTTTCCCTGTATTAATTTTCACACTAGCATATGCATGTATGACCCATGTTAAAGCATCAGCTTTAGAGAAACCTGAAATCTGACTAATACAAGGGGTACAGCAGGCTCTACTCTATGGGGTCATCCTGGGAACCAGGTGCCACACTCAGCGTGTGGGTCCAAGGTCACCCAGGGCATCCATACCCATCAGCAGAAGGGAAGAGCCGTGAGGATCTTGTGTGGGAGGATCACGGGCCAGGCTTGGAAGAAGCTCCGTCCATCCAGCTCACATGCCACTGTGAACTTCATCCCAGGACACACATAACTGCAGGGAGGCTGGGGAGATCATCTCGCTGGGAGCCCAGGAAGGGAGGACACGGTGCTGGTGAGCAGCCAGTCCTGTCACACAGGGACCTCCTGTCACTTTGAGCACCGGGTGGGGGTGGGGGGGTTAACGGGTTGTGGGGTGCGTTTCCAGTCTCCACTGCTTCCTCCCCGACCTCCTCTTACGTAGAGGTTCTAGGGACACAAGGAATAGACTCTCAAACATTGATCATTTCACAAGCTAGTGGAAGAAGGAAACATTCCTGCAAGGAGGTACTTAGAATTCAGAGTGAGGCATTCAAGCCCAGAGGAGCCCACAAGCGGAGGTGGTGCTGAGGCCCGACACCCGCTCAGGTAGACAGAATAACAGCCCCAAAGATGTCCGCATCCGACGCCCTGGAGCCAACTGCTGTGTTACCTTAGGTGCAAAAAGGGTCTTTGCAGGTGTGATTGAGTTAGGGATCTCAAGGGGGGGGGGAATGAGCTTGTATGTTCCAGGTGGACCCAATGTAATCACCAGGGTCCTTGTAAGAGGGAGGAGGCAGGTGAGAGAGAGGGAAGGAGGTGCGACCACAGAAGCAGGGGTCCTAGTCAGAGGGAGGATTTGCAGAGGCTACAGTTCTCCTTGAAGGCGGAGGAAGGGGCCCCGAGCCGAGGAATGCAGACGGCCCCCAGACGCTGCTAAAGGTAAAGGAATGGGCTCTGTCCTGGAGGCTTCAGAAGGAGCGCAGCCCTGCTGACCCCTGATTTTAGCCCAGTTAACATGTTAGCCTCTGAGCTCCTGAACTGTAGGATAATAAGTTGTGTTGTTTGGTGCCCCTATGTGAGGGGTTCGTTACAGCAGCAACTGCAAGCTTGTTGGGATGAACAGCCTCCAATCCCAAACCTGAAGGGCATTAGCCAGGTGACGGGGTGAAGGTCAGATCAAGGACAGTGTCCTACAGCTGATGGGTCCTCTTGTGTTTGGAGAATGCATGGCGTCCAGTGGGGATGAACTGGAGTAGGGGTGGGAAATGGGGACCTGCATGTTCCTCTGGGTGGACCTAAAGCCTGAGGGACCCTCCGTGTGCAGTCGTGGTCTCATCAACTCCCTCGCCCACTCCACACGTGTCCATGCGTGTGGGTGTGTGCATAAGTATATGCGTTTGTACAGTACATGTGTGCATTCGTGGGCGTGCACATGGCGGGGGGATGGCAGCTGTATCAGGTGGGGCAGGCCTGCGCCTTCACCCAGACAGAAGTCCCCTCAGACATCTCCCTCTCTCATCCCTGAGACACACTTGAATCAGAAAACAAGGATGCCCTTTTTGTCGTTTCCCTCACTAAGTTTTGAGTGACTGTGGAGGCAGAGACTGGGACCTAGAACCTGTGTACCCCGGCACCACACGCAGGGCTGACGCAGTTGGGCCTGTGAGGACATTTATTGATGAACAAGGTGAAGCATGATCCAGAAAACAGCAATGAGCCGCATAAGCGTAGCCCAGATTCAAGATCAACAACTGAACTCTAGGAAGGTTCGTACAGTCGGCTGAGAAGACAAAACGGGTCTCTGGGGGCAGGGGAGGATTCACAGGACATATCTGGAATCAGCTGGGCGACTGTAGGACCATAGCTGGGTCTCTAGAAACGGCCAAGAGACTGCAGCTGGGTCTCTGGAAACAGCCAAGCACTATAGCTGGTTCTCTGGAAACAGCCAAGGGACCACAGCGGGTCTCTGAAACAAGTGCTACACGTCCTCTCCAAGGAGCTAGTTCATTGTGGGAGGGGCCACATGGTGAATGAATCTCCTAGAAGTTGATTGGGGGGTCTCAGGACTCCAGCTCTTGCCAGCAGGAGAATTGACCGGATGACTTCAGGAAGGGCCGATTCCACAGGGAAACCCTCCAAATGTCCACTGCAGGCTTTTGCAAGAGTGCCCTCCTGTGTCTTTAGTGCAGAGGCCAGGTGGGCCTGGGGTCAGTTTCTGGCAAGGACTGCATACATGCTGGACTTGGCTGTGGGCTCTGTGGACAGTGGGGACACAGCTCTGGCCACCCTCTGTGTGAGGTCCGGGTGGTCCAGCTGGGCATATATCACCTCCTGGGGGCCTCCTGCAGCAGAGGCCTGAGGAGAGAGACTCAGGGTGAGTATGGGTGGCTGAGGTGAGGGAGGGGCTGTGGGAGGGGAAGACTTTGGTCGCCAGACGCCAGGTGCCCCCGCACATCCCACCTCCTGAGTCGCCGTTGTGTAGTCCCCTCCCGCAGAGAAGCAGGGTTGGTCTGTGTGACCAATAGAATATGGCAGAGTGAGGGCCACCTGTAGGGGAGGCCACAGAGGACAGTGTGCCTTCTGTTCCTCCCTCTTTGGGGTCCCTCCTGCTGGGGGAGGCCGGCCCCCATGGAGGAGCCCGTGTGGTGGGGAAATGGGGCTCCTCCCCACAGCCAGGGGACTGAGCCATTGTGGAAGTGGATCTTCCAGCTTCAGTTGAGCCTCCGATGAATGCAGCCCTGGTTGGCATCTTGACAGCGACATCAGGACAGACCATGAGCCACCACCGCCCAGCTGATCCGATTCCTAATTCCTGGCCCAGGAAACTGAGATGATTTTGTTAAGCTGCTAATTTCAGGGGCTTTGGTACCCAGCAGGAGGTGACTAATGCAAGCACTTACTGAGGTGTCCACTTCCCCACTCTTCTCAGGAAGTCTGTCGACAGTGGCCAGATCTGGCAGGGAGAGGACAAGGGGTCAGTTCTCTGGGGTGGACCTTAGGGGGCAAATACGTCTGACCTCATAGCTTCATATTTGGTCTCCCACCCCATCTGGAACATTCTAGAATGCTCTCGAACACCCCCTACCACATTGCTTCCTGATGGCACTGAATCCCCACTTCCCCGCTCCCAGACCTGTCCCCCATCCTTGTCTTTACCTGGTGTCTCATCTGCGACGTCAACAGCGGGGCTGAGCCTGAGGGGAGAGAACACGTGAGCCCTCGGGGCTGCCTGGGAGCAGGGGGTTGGGGGCCCGGGGGTCACTCCCAGGAGCCTCACCTCTCCTGGGGCCTCTGCTCCTCACCTTTGCTTCTTGGGGGCCCTGGGGACAGTCGGGTGTGAATTCAGAAGAGAAGCCTTCTTCCCAGCACCCCAAACAGCCTGCCTGGGTCACCCCACCCTGTCCCTGAGACCTACCCCGTTTTCTCTCGTGCCGACGATGGAGGAGGAAAAGGCCCAGGAGAAGGAGACAAAGGAGAAAGGCCACAGGGACCCCAATGAGAATATAAAGGTGCTCTGTCGGCAGGCCTGCGGGAGGTGGGAGGGTGGAATCCGATTACCGGCGGCATGCCCACCACGCGCTGGGCGCTTGTCGTGTCCCCACTTACACATAAATCTCTCATGCCCAATAGTCCTGTGACATGATCTCCACTTTACAAAACCGGATCTGAGCGCTGGAGTCCTCTGTCCGCAGGGCACTGGTCAAGCTGGGATATGACCGGCACCAAAGCCCCTTCTTTCCCCAAAGAACACGCACCGGGCTCGTGCTTCTGCGTCCCCCTCGCCCATCAGGACGGTCATTGTCCTGCGGATGCGTCTGTGTCTCCGAGGAGTGAGGAGGGTCTGGGTCAGAGGCCTGATCTGGACAGAGAAGCCTCTGAGTCCCCCATCCCCACCTCCAAGGGGTCTCCTCCCCGGACCCCGACCTGCTCCCTCTAGAAGAGCCCCATGGACCTTGCTGTGAGGATGGTTACCACCACGGTAGTCACGCGGGACAATTTTCACTGAAATTCAGGTTAACTAAAGTTACAAGTCAGATCGCCAGCTGCACTAGCCACTGCACTACCCCTGGCTAATGACACCCTCCCGGGATGACGCAGATACACAGCATCTCCTTCCTGCAGGAGGCTGCGTGGGACGGCGCTGCTCTCCGCGCTTTGTGCAACCTTTACAGAGACGGAAACCCAGCAGGAATCGAGAGCGGGAACCTCTGCCTGCTCACCTCCTTCTGGGTTCCCACGCCAAACACAAGAATCCCCATGTCTGATCTCTTCTGTTTTTCGCAGCAATCCCTGATGGGGCGGAAATGCTCTTCTGTGAGTCAAGAAGCCAAGACCCGATGTCCTCGAGCTGCCTGAAGCCCAGCCTTTAGCAGGTGAGAGGATGCAGCACCCGCCACGAGCTGCACTCCACGCATGCGCCTTTTGTCCATAACCTCCTTTACATCTCCTAAGTGCTGTGCTCAGCATGGCTCATTTTACAGGCGGTCCAACTGAGGTCTTGGGGGCTGGTACACCCACAAGGTTGGAGCGCTTCATCCCCTCTTCTGGTCAGCGCCCCCTCCCTCCCACTGCTCCAGAGGTTGAGTCCTCAACGTCCTTTACAATAGAAAATTTCATTTCTTGGAGCATCCTTTCCTCAATACTGTGTCCTTGGTCCAGGATCCACGACCCCATCCTGCGTTTTAACGCCATTGCTGCCTGAGCTTCCCCTGCTGACATTTACTACGATTTAGAATAGCATATATGTTATACCCGTACAAATAATATATAGCAATATGTTTACATCTGTAATGTATATTACATATTATATAAATATGCTTAATGCCTAAATAGTAAATATAAATATATTTTAATATATATATAACTATAATATATATAATATAAATATATAAATATATATACTATATATATTAATATATTTTAAATTATGTGTTTTTAACTTACATATGTATAATTTAATTTATATGAATAATTTAAATTATACATAATTATTCTATACATAAAAATTATATCAATTATACATATTTAATATATATTATGGTACACATTTTAATATTACATATACAGATTATAGTAATACCTGATACACGATAACAATATATAACACACATTACTCATGTAACAATATAGTAATGTATATTATATTGTATTACTTATATATTTAATAGTGTAACTGTATTCTAATTTACTTAAATTATAGATCTGAAATTTTACATTGTAAGTTATATGTTTATATTTTTATATGCCCATGTATACTTATATACATCCCTATTATTCATTCTAATGAATTCTCCCGCTAAAGTCTGGGAAGCCAGGGACCCTTTCTCCTCATTCACCATGTGCATCAGTCCCACGGCAGGAGGCTGTCTGGTGCACACGAGACGAGAAGAAAATATTTCCTCGGTATTAATAAGATTAGCCCTTCTCCAGGTTGTCCCATTTGGTAGCATATTTAAGCGGGTGTCCTCTGTACGTGAACTCCTGTGTCCCCAAAGCAGCATGGCGGGGTCAGTGCCCCAGGAGGGTGTGGAGGGGGTCGAAGTGTCCCCAGTGGGCGCTGACTCCAGGACATCCTGGGGGCTGACTGCACACAGGGACAGGGACGGCCTCATCCCAGAGGTCCCCCAAAGCACCATCCAGCCCTGGTCAGGGGTCTAGGACCATGTGATGTGCCCGATGGAGGGTGGGCCACACCACAGGGGACACATGGCCTAGGGCCCACAGATTCTCACCCAGTGGAAAGGACAGTCGACACCATCTGAGGGAAAAGACACAGGTTCCCTTGAAGGGGTCTGTCCTCACCCCATCTCTGGAAGCGCACCCCCCGCCAGCCCAGCAGGGACAGCTCTGTGCCCACCCTGATGCTGGGGCTGAGTGCCCAGGTCACCGTGGTGTCCAGGTGAGACCAGGCTCCAGGGACCTGAGCCAGGTGTGAAGGCAGAGAGATGTGTGTGCAGACGGAAGAGGGAACCAGAGGGTTTGGGGGTCAGGAGGGGGCAGGGGAGCCTGTGGACGGAGGACACAGCTGGGGACAGGGTCCAGGGACCTGGGGCAAACCTGAGGGCAGAGCAGAGACCTCCTCACCTGTCACCGCCAGGTCCAGGGGCTCACTGGGCTCAGACCAGTGATTACCTTTTCGATAGAGGCACTGATAATGCTGGGCAGCGTCTCCACTCACAGTGGTGATGCCGAATCTGGCCTCTGTCTGGTGTGGACCAATTTGAAACACAGTTTTCTCATCCTTGAAGTCATTCCTATCGTCCTTCCTCTCCAGACGGAATTCCTCAGCCCCAGCAGGGCCCCTGCACACAATGGTCACAGGCCACCCCTGGGGGCTTACAGAGTCGGGCTCAGCCCTGGTGGAGCAACTGGGCAGGGTCCCTGGGATGGGTAAGAGCAGAGTCTCAGCGTTACGTGAAAATCGTCACATCACATAATTCACCCATTTGTGTTGCTCAATTCAGTACTTTTTTTTTTAAACTTGCAAAGTTGTGCAACCATCACCACAGTACAATTTTTTTTGGCTGCACTGCATGTGGGATCTTCGTTCCCCAACCAGGGATCAAACCCACACCCCCTGCATTGGAAGCATTCAGTCTTGACCACTGGACCACCAGGGAAGTCCCACAATCCAATTTTAGACCATTTCCATCATCCTCCCCCAAAAGACCCCCCCAGGTCCATTCTATGAGCATATAAATTCCCATCACTGCGGAGTGATTTTCCCCACTTGACTTAAGGACCCTGAGACTTGGTCACGTCTTGCTCAGGGTGACGTGGGAGGTGTCAGAGCAGGCTGGGCCCCCGAGCATGTCTGCTGCAGGGGGCGGCTCCCTCCCTGCCCACGGCCACTCTAGGGGAACAGAGACAGCTGGGAGGGTGGCACAGGACGGGAATGACCGGGTCATTCCTGGGACAAGGAGAGCAGGGGTCTCAGTCGGTAGGAATGATCTGGGCTGGTCTGAAGGACAGCTGCCAGTCCCAGGTGGGATTGTGTGGGGTGAGGGACGCAGTCTGCAGAGCGGCTGTGTGTGTGTGTGTGTAGGAGCTGGAACACAGATCTGATCCCACATTCCTCAGCAGGCGAGGATCTCTGTGTCCAATGCGAGTCTTCTGTGCTTTCATCCCTGGGTTTTCTCTGTATTTTTACCTTCTTCTCAGCTTATTTCCGTTTCCTTGTTACTGAGGCTCTGGAAACCCCAAATGTCTCAACTGGGCTGGGGGCAAGGGGAAGAGCGGGTTTGTAGCCCTGAAACAGGAAGCTGGCCTCACATTCAGCAAAATCCCATAGAGGCAGGGGGCTGGCAGAGGTCACTCATTCACTCTTTCTTTCTTTTGACCACACCTTAGCTCTCATCTATCTGTTTACTGATGCCTCCATGTACCACTGGTTCCACAAATATGAGAAACACCCAGGATGCCTGCCCTCTTGGGGCTGAAAGTCTAGAGAGAGGATAGCCATTGACAAATAATTGTGCAAATCCACGGGTACAAACGGTGGTACATGCCCTCGGGGTGAGTGTGGGAATCTCGGGGGCAGACAGGAGGCAGAGCTGCCGTCCTCTGGGAGGTCCGAGGGAAGAGATATCTGAGCCAAGATCTGAGGTCAGGGATGAATTCCCCAGGCTGAGGGACAGGGGACACCGGGCATTCAGGGTGGTGCGGAGGTCTGGAGCTGAGTGGGAAGATGGCATTTAGAAAGGGAAAGAAAACCAAGGTAACTGAGATAAGTGGGCCAGACAGCATGGGGACAGACAGATCCAGGCCAAAGAGAGATGCGTGGGTCTCTGTCTGTCTGAAGGTAAACTGTGAGAGGACTTGAAGGAGGATTACGGTCCTGAAGATAAGTTATATACTATATAGGTATTTAAAGTTTTTAAGTAAAACTTTTAAATGATCATTTAAAACCACATCACTGTGTGCTACAGTCCGTACGGGAGGATGGAGACGGTGGGATTGAGGAGGATTCTGAGTCTGCCCTTGGCGAGGTCGTGTTCTCTGCCCAGGGGCTGCCGCGGGAGATCTGGGCTTGTGCGGGGAGAGCTCGTGGGTGCAGCCTGGTCTGTATGCTCTGAATCGTCCCTGGGGGCCATCAAGAGCCGAGGGGGAGAACGCGGGAGAGACCTGGGCGAGGGTTATACACTGGAGGTTGTTTGCAATTCGAGGTGTATGTCCGGGCCCCCAGGATCGGCTCCACTCTCACCTACATCTGCCTGCGGGGTGCAGAGGGGATTGGGGAGAAGACTCACCCGCCTGTGTGTGCATCGTGTGACCCAGACAGAGCACTGGAAGAGAAGTTGTAGTGAGAAAGACGCCCACTGTACTGTTTCCTCATGGGGCCGCAGTCAAGCGGGGGCCTTGAGGAGCCAGCGGGGTAGGGGGTGGTCATCGTCCATACTTTCCCGACACCCCGGTCAACATTGCCTCTGAGTACGAGCCCTCTCCTTGCTCTGAGATAGTCTCAGGACAAACCCCCAACCCCTCTTCCAAGCAGGTGCTCCTCCCTGCCCCCCAGCCCTTCTCAGTCTGAACTCAACCCCATACCCAGGCACCATTTCCAGCACTGAACCTTCCATGGTAAGACTTAGGTCTTGGCCAGAGCTGAGGGGGACCACTTTGCCCTGCTAGGGCCCCAGCGTCTTCTGGGCTGGAGTCGGGACGGAGCTGGGAAGCAGAGCCCCTCTGCCCCTGGATTCCTACCCCTCCATTCCAGGACTCACCCAGGCCCAGGAGGGTGGTGGGACGGGGGGACATGGCCCAGCCCCTGCCCCCGGCACCGTCCTGGAGTTTGTGAGTGAAGGAGAGAGCCTGCAGGTGACACGAGAGAAGAGGATGTGGTGGCTAGGGCCCCTGTCTGGGGTTTCTACGTCAACGGCCTCACACAAAGGGGAAGAGCTCTCTCTCCCCTCCCATCCACGCTTCCCACTAATGAGACAGAGGTGGGGCCTGGCTTCCAAAAGTTGTTTGTTCCCCCTGTGCACTGATGAGGCTGAACTCATCTCTGGAGGCACCCCTTGAGGTGGGAGCCTCATTCTCACTCTGTGGGGCAAGCAGAACACGGATTTGTGCAGCAAACTGACTTGACTGTTGGTCCCAGCTCCACACGACAGCCGTCTGTTCTTGGGCAAAGAGTTACACCACTTTGTGCCAACATTTCCTTGTGTTTAAAATGGGAAGCCCCAAATCCCCCTCCAGGTATTTAATATTACGATATATGTTACATTCCCAGCAAGGTATTGAGCTCATTAAAAATATCTCACTCACATGGATTCTCTGCCTATCTTCCCAAAGTGGCATGGGAACCAGGGAAAGGGAGGCTGGTCCATCAGCACAAGCAAAATCCTAAAGGGATTGGGTGATCAGGAGACAGACCTTGGGAGCTGGCCCTGGGCTTGGGATCAGGTGGGGCACCCAGCTTGGTGCTGAAATAAAGAGCAGGACCAGGGATGGGGAGGGCGTTTGTGCACACGGAGCCCAGTAAGACAGGAGCCCCATCAGGGAATCTCACGTCCACTGCCCCTGAGGCCAGGCAAGAGCTGCTTCTCCCAGGGGGTAGCTGTGCCAGACGTTGATGTCTGCACAGCAGCCGATGCTCACTTTTTCCTTATTAACAGAAACCTAGTTCTGTTTGAGTGGCTATGTTCCAACCCTGGAGCTGAGGGATGGGGGGAGTGCAGAGGATAAAATTTGGGTTAAGGCAAGCCAGCAATCCCATTTGCAGCGATTGGTCCAGAGGGGGCACGTGAGCATGTAGTATGGCCAATGGTACTTAAAGCAGGATATATCAGGGTTTCTGGGAATCATATTTGTCTCTTAATAACAGAGGGTCTCATGAGACTTTTGCCTCCTTTTCTCCTGTCCATGGGCAACTATATCATGATGATGTGATATCTGGAGCAGCCATCTTGCAACCATGAGGCAACAAGCTTGACTACAATAGCAGAAATACTGAACAAACTGAGGGGAAAGAATACAAGATCCAGGGTTCATAGAAGGTCCCCAAATGCTGAACCAGCCCTGGGACTGCCTATCCCTGGAATTCTTAATAAGTAAACAATAAATATACTAGATTTTCTGTCAAAATTTCAGACTAAATCTGTGGACCATGCTCCATTTTAAAATAATAATTATTTTAAAAACTAAAATTGCTTAATAGACTATTTTAAAGGTCTTCTTAAATGCCTCAAAGAAATGAACACTAAGTGAAGGCTATGTAGTCAAAAATTAAAGGAAGACAAGATTCCCCAGAGTCAAGTTGAATGCTGAACATGGCTCTCACCTTGACAATGATGCATTAAGTTTTATTTTCATGGCCTTGCAGATGGTAGAGGCTAAAGGGTAAAGTCCAGGGGTCACCCTCGTTGATTAACACCAGCCAGCCCTATGTATCCGCGTTTTTCTGGTGTGTGTGTCTCTCTCTCTCTCTCTCTCTCTCTCTCTCTCTCTCTCTCTCTCTCTCTCTCTCATCTTCATTAGTGGCTTTTATCAGGTTTATTGAAGGATAATTTGCAGACAACCAACTGCATCCATTAAATATGTGCAATTCAATGAGCTCTGGTAGTTGTGAAACCACCATCATAGTCAAGATTTCCATCACCACCAAGATTCCTTGTTCCCTTTGTGAAAATAAGCAAAGTAACCTCATTTAAAATGGAGCCGGGAAGCCCTGAAAGGGGAACTCTCAGGCATGTAGCACTTGGTGCAACCTGCACTCCCAGTACGGAGATGGAAGACGAGAATTATTTAGACAAGGGAGGACATTAATTACATGGGAATTTCATCCCCTGCTTTAAGAAAAAGAAGGAAGATCCTTCCGTGCCCCAGCAACAATGCTCTAACCACTGCTTCCAGCCAATG
This sequence comes from Tursiops truncatus, assembly GCF_011762595.2. Lineage (NCBI taxonomy): Eukaryota > Metazoa > Chordata > Mammalia > Artiodactyla > Delphinidae > Tursiops > Tursiops truncatus. The sequence continues at coordinate 54,960,521 of NC_047052.1, read as the reverse complement.
AGAAAATGTCAAACGTCTAACTCTTGTTCTTCAGTGAATTTCTGTTCAAAACAGTCCTTCCCCGTTTCCTCCTAAAACCCGATAAGAGGTGACCTCCCTTTTATCTCTTTAGACTTGCCTGTGATCCACCATAGCTGGCCTGTCCCAAATAGCAATTTTCTGCGATTCCCAAATAAACCATTTTGCTGCCAAGGAAACTGGCTATTTTATTTTTATGGTCGCTACTCCTTGGTCCCAGGTGATCACTGCCAACCAGAGAATGTCACTTTCTTTCTGGCTCTACAAGGATTGAGTCATTAGTCACTGGAGTTACTCACTTTCGACACACCCTGAAGGGTGTTCAAGGCAGGGATCTGGAATGAGGCACTCTGTGCTCTGGGAAAGCTGGCAGAACAGGCCTTCAGAGAGTTAGATATTTTCAGGAGAAGATTTTATGAACCCAATTTCTTGCATCTTCTCGTACTTAGAAAAGCACTAAAGTCATTAACTAAGGTATCTGTTCCTCGTGAGTAGCAGCAGCTTTCTACAGAGACGTGTGCTTGACGGCATGTACGCCTTCCCCAAAATCACATAGATGCTGATATCGGAGCAGCTCCTCAGAGCTCTCTGAGAGGCTGTCTCTTGGGCAACAGTCCTCAGTATGTCCCCAAATAAAACAGAACCTCACAACTCTCACTGTGCATTTTGTGCGTTTTTATTGCAGTCAACACCATTGATCCTTCTTTTCTTTTTAGAAAATATGTATCTGCTAACTTATTTTTTTATTGAAGTGTAGTTGATTTACAATATTGTGTTAGTTTCAGGCGTACAGCAAAGTGATTTGGTTTTATATATATATATATATATATATATATATATATATATATATATATATGGAAAAAGAATATGTGGGTGTTACTCACGTATTCTTTTTTCTCAATTCTTTTCCACTATAGGTTATTACTAGACTTCCCTGTGCTATACAGCAAATCCTTGTTTATCTATTTAATATATGATAGTGTGTATCTGTTAATCCCATACTTCTAATTTATCCCTCTCCTCCTTTTGCCTTTGGTAACCATAAGTTTGTTTTCTATGTCTGTGACTCTGTTTCTGTTTTGTAAATAAGTTCATTTGTACTGTTTTTTAGATTCCACATGTAAGTGATATAATATTTGTCTTTTTCTGTCTGACTTCACTTAGTATGATAATCTCTAGATCCACCTATGTTGCTGCAAATGGCATTATTTCATTCGTTTTTATGACTGGGTAATATTCCATTGCATATATGTACCACATCTTCTTTATCTATTCATCTGTCATGGACTCTTAGGTTACTTCCCTATCTTGCCTATTGGGAATAGTGCTTCAGTGAACATTGGGGTGCACGTATCTTTTCAAATTAGAGTTTTCATCTTTTCCAGATATATGCCCAGGAGTGGGATTGCTGGATCATATGGTAGTTCTATTTTAGTTTTTTAAGGAACCACCATACTGTTCTCCATAGTGACTGCACCAATTTACATTCCCACCAACAGTGTAGGAGGGTTCCCTTTTCTTCACACCCTCTCCAGCATTTATTATTCATAGATTTTTTGATGATAGCCATTCTTTTCTTTCTTTCTTTTTTAACATCTTTATTGGAGTATAATTACTTTACAATATTGTGTTAGTTTCTGCTGTATAACAAAGTGAATCAGCTATACACATACATTTATCCCCGTATCTCCTCCCTCTTGCGTCTCCCTCCCACCCTCCCCTCTAGGTGGTCACAAAGCACCGAGCTGATCTCCCTGTGCTATGCAGCTGCTTCCCACTAGCTATCTGTTTTACATTTGGTAGTGTATATATGTCCGTGCTACTCCCTCCCTTCATCCCAGCTTACCCTTCCCCCTCCCCATATCCTCAAGTCCATTCTCTACGTCTGCATCTTTATTCCTGTCCTGTCCCTAGGTTCTTCAGAACCATTTTTTTTTTAGATTCCATATATATGTGTGATGACAGCCATTCTGACAGGTGATACCTCATTGGTAGTTTTGAGTTACATTTCTCTAATAATTAGCGATGTTGAATATCTTTTCATGTGCCTGTTGGCCATCTTTATGTCTTCTTTGAAGAAATGTTTGTTTAGATCTTTGCTAACTTATTTTTTAAAAAAACCTACCTTGTCGTAATTTTAGATTTGCAGAAAAGTTGCAAAGACACAGAAAAATCCCATATGCCCTTCACCCAGTTTCCCCTAATGTTAATGTTTCGCATAACCATAGTACATCTGTCAAAAACAAGCAATTAGCATTGATTCAATCATTAACTAGTACAGACTTTATTTGGAATTAATATGTTTTTTCACTAATGTTCTTTTCCTGTGCAAGGATCCAATTCAGAGTAACATTTGGATTTAGTTCTCGCTGTTTTAAATACAGAGAAGAGTTTCTGTTTTCCTCGTTGGATCCTAATTACTATTCCCATTGTACCTGAAGGGCATATGCAAGGAGGATATGGGGACAGGCTGACTACTTAGGAAAAGAAGGGCTAAAAGAATTAACATCTACAGGGACTTTCCTGGTGGCGCAGTGGTTAAGAATCCGCCTGCCAATTCAGGGGACAGGGGTTCAAGCCCTGGTCCGGGAAGATTCCACATGCCGTGGAGCAACTAAGCCCGTGCGCCACAACTTCTGAGGCTGCCTTCTAGAGCTAGCGAACCACAACTACTGAAGCCTGTGCACCTAGAACCCGTGCTTCACAACAGGAGAAGCCACCGCAATGAGACGCCTCTGCACCACAACAAAGAGTAGCCCCTGCTCACCACAAGTAGAGAAAGCCCGCGTGCGGCAACAAAGACCCAACGCAGCCAAAAATAAATAAATTTATATATATATATGCTCAAGAATTAGCATCTACAGCTTCCTCCTAGGCCAGCAGGTCCATCAGGGCAGTTATTCTGGGTTTTTCTTTCCGGAAGTTGATGTGGAGCTGTCATCCCTCGCTATTCACAGTAAGGCCCCCAACCTTTGCATCCTTCTGACACATGGGTCTCCAACTGGAGAGCATTCATGCCCAAGGCTTAATACAGGTCAAAATGATTTTTGAAATCAAATACAGAGTAAATGTGGGCTAATGTTCTATTAATTCATTAACGATGGAATCATCCTTTGAAATTCCTATCTTTACTCAAATATTTACCCTTTCCATGGTTCTTCCTTCCCTCCTGCATGTCTCTGTTTCTACTGGGATTATTCTCCTTTTGCCTGAAACTTTCATTCTTTTGGTGCCCATCTGTTGGTGAATAATACAATTTTTCATTGCCAAAATGTCTGTATTTCACCGCCAATATTGAAGTTTTCTCTTGTAGAGTTCTAGGTTGGCAGTTTTTTTTTTTAGCGCTTAAATATGGTATTAATCATTTTTGTTGCAAATGAACTGTAACTCTTCTCGTTGTTCCTTTGAAAGTAATGTATCCTTTTTCTTTCAGTGCGTTTAAGATTTTGTCTTTGGGGTTCAGCAGTTTTCCTCTGATGTATCTCAGGGGGTGTGTGTGTGTGTTGACTTTTATTGATGTGTACTAGATTAAAAGTGCACATATCAGGGACGTCCTGGTGGTCTAGTGGTTAAGACACTGCGCCTCCACTGCAGGGGGCATGGGTTTGATCCCTGGCTGTGGAACTAAGATCCCGAATGCAGATCCCCGGTGGGGGAATCAAGATCTCACATGCGGGCTTCCCTGGTGGCGCAGTGGTTGAGAGTCCGCCTGCCGATGCAGGGGACGTGGGTTCGTGCCCCGGTCTGGGAAGATCCCACATGCCGCGGAGCGGCTGGGCCCGTGAGCCATGGCTGCTGAGCCTGCGCGTCCGGAGCCTGTGCTCCGCAATGGGAGAGGCCACAACAGTGAGAGGCCCGCGTACCGCAAAAAAAAAAAAAAAAAAAAAAAAAAAATCCCACATGCCGTGCGGCGTGGCCCAAAAAAGCCAAAAGCGCACATATCGAATGCACCGCTTGTTGAATTTTCACAAGTTGAGCACTCTCATGTTTTCCGGTAACTTCTCTCCAAAGGTAATGCCTACACTAACTTCTAACAGCATGGGTTAAATTTGCTTGTTTTGGTTCTTTACGTCAACATGAAACTTCTCTGCGCTCTGTGTGTGTGTGTGTGGCTTCTTCTGTGCAACCAGATGTTTGTAAGATGTGTCCATAGTCATGCAGGGAGCTGTGGACCTTCGGCTGGGGTTGCTCTGGAGAATTCTACTGCGTCAATCACCACAATGAGCGTATCCATCCTCGGGTAAACAGGCATTTGCTTAGCTTCTGGTTTAGGTTACGATGGAGAGTCCTGCTTTGAATTTCTTAATACGTGTGAAGTGATGAACATATCTGTGCATTTTTTGCTGGAATAAACCTACAAGTGTAACTGCTGTGTGTTGTGCATTTATTCAACTTTAGTAGGTACTGCTGAACGTTTTTCAAAGTGACTATTAATTTAATCAATGCGGATTAATTAATTAATCTGAGCGTCTGGTTATTCCACATCCTCACCAACCCCTCCAATTTTGCATCTTTTTATTTTAGCCACGCTGGGATGGGTGGTGGTACCTTTGTGGTTTCACTTTGCATTTCTCTAATGACTGTGGTGTTTGGTCATTTGAATATTCATTTTATTTTTGTGAAATGTCTATTTGAGTCATTTTCTCATTTCAGAAAATTGGGTTGACTTTTTTACTAAACAATAGGAAGCTTTCTCTTTTTCTTATCATGCATGTGAGCCTTTATCAGATATGTTCATTGTGATTATTCCTGGTCTAGCTGGGGTTCACTTTCTTATTGGGGCATTTTGAAGAATAGAATTTCTGAATCTTATTGTAGTCCAGTTTATCTAATTTTTATTTTATATTTAGTGCTGCTGCAAAATTGTGAAGAAGCTTCCTGTGTATTCCTCCCAGAACTATATATGTACTTTTTTTTTTTTTTTTTGCGGTACGCGGGCCTCTCACTGCTGTGGCCTCTCCCGTTGCGGAGCACAGGCTCCGGACGCGCAGGCTCAGCGGCCATGGCTCACGGGCCCAGCCGCTCCGCGGCATGTGGGATCTTCCCAGACCGGGGCACGAGCCCGTGTCCCCTGCATCGGCAGGTGGACTCTCAACCGCTGCGCCACCAGGGAAGCCCTATATGTACTTTCTAGATTTATATCTTCAGTCCTTGGGAAATAATGGTGTGTGTGTATGTTGTGTGCTAAGAGTCCACAAACATTTTTCATGTGGAAATCCGATTGATACAAGCACAATTCATTGGAAGGACCATCCTGTCCTCATTGAGCTCCTGGATATCCTGTGTCATATAGCAGGAGACTGAACGCATCTGTTACCAGCCTTTCTGTTCTGTTCTAATGTTTAGTTCGTGTATCTGTGCAGCCATGTCACGTGGATCCAGACACTCTAGCTTCGTGACACCTAGGAGTGTGCGTCTTCCAGCTTTGTTCTTCTTTTTCAAGATATCATTGAATAATTTTGGCCCTCGGTATGTCTAAGAAAAAAAAACTCCCTGGGTTTTATATATACATAGCAGTTCGTATCTGCTAATCTCAGACTCCTAATTTGTCCCTCTCCCCACCCGTTCCCCTTTGGTAACCAGAAGTTTGTTTTTGTCTGTGAGTCTGTTTCTGTTTTGTAAATAAGTTCATTCGTATCATTTTTTAGATTCTACATGTAAGTGGTATCATATGATATTTGTCTTTCTATGTCTGACTTACTTCATTTAGTATGACGATCTCTAGGTCCATCCATGTTGCTGCAAATGGCGTTATTTCATTCTTTTTTATGGCTGAGTAATATTCCATTGCATATATGTACCACATCTTCTTTATCCATTCCTCTGTCAATGGACGTTTAGGTTGCTTCCATATCTTGGCTATTGTGAATAGTGCTGCTATGAACACAGGGCTGCATGCATCTTTTTGAATTAGAGTTTTCATCTTTTCCAGATACATGCCCAGGAGTGGGATTGCTGGATCATATGGTAACTCTGTTTTAGTTTTCCCCTGGGTTTTGATTGAAATTTCATCAAATCCACAGACTCCTTCTGGGACTATCAACATCTTTACAATATTGAGTCTTTCTACGCTCTATTTAAAATTTAGGACTTCTGAGTTTCTCTCAACATGTTTTGTAGTTCAATGTGGTGGTCTTACACATCCTTTCTTAGATTTATTGCTTTAATTACATGTTTTTAGATTATTGTGTATGTCATTTTTTTTTTTTAATTTTATTTCTACCCCCCCCCCTTTGTTTTTTCTTTTTGCTGTTATGAAGAAACATGGTTGGGTTTTTGTGGACCTTCTATATAACAGCCTTGCAAAATTCATTTATTAATTTTGATAGTTTGTATAGTCTCTTGGATTTTTTATATATACAACAGTATATTCTGTTTTCAGTGACAGTTTGTATTACTTTGTTTCCAATACTTATGGCTTTCATCCCTTTTTCTTGCTTTTTTGTACTGGCTAGAATCGCTAATGAATATAAATGATGACATCAAGATTTCACCGTTTAATATGATGCTTTTTGTAGGGCTACTTACATCTTCTTTACCAGATTAAGAAATTTCCTATTTTACGGTAGTTTGTATTTTTTTTTCTGTTTTGTTTCCTTTACCGTGAATGGCCATTTAATTTTCTTAAATGTGTTCTCATCTGTCATATGTTCTGCATATAATTTACCTCTTTTTTCCTCTGTCAATGAGGAAAGTTATAGTGATGTGGTTTTTTTATTTTATGGTTTTTTTTGGCTGTGTTGGGTCTTCGTTGCTGTGCATGGGCTTTCTCTAGTTGTGGTGAGCGGGGGCTACTCTTTGTTGCAGTGCACGGGCTTCTCATTGTGGTGGCTTCTCTTGTTGTGGAGCATGGGCTCTAGGCACGTGGGCTTCAGTAGTTGTAGCATGCAGTCTCAGTAGTTGTGACGCACGGGCTTAGTTGCTCTGCGGCACGTGGGATCTTCCCGGACCAGAGCTCGAACCCTTGTCCCCTGCATTGGCAGGAGGATTCTTAATCACTGCGCCACCAGGGAAGTCCCTACTGATGTTTTGGGGGTTTTTTGGTGGTACGTGGGCCTCTCACTGTTGTGGCTTCTCCCGTTGCGGAGCACAGGCTCCGGACGCGCAGGCTCAGCGGCCATGGCTCGGGCCCAGCCGCTCCAAGGCATGTGGGATCTTCCCGGACCGGGGCACGAACCCGCGTCCCCTGCATCGGCAGGCGGACTCTCAACCACTGCGCCACCAGGGAAGCCCCCCCTGATGTATTTTTAAATGTTAAGTCATTCTGCATACAAGGTATAAATCCCACTTGGTTATAAAATAGTATTGTTATTATATAACTATATTATTTGCTCATTTTTATTAAGGATTCTTGACAAGATTAGTTTGTAATATTTTATCACATAATATCCTTAGTTGGGCTTTGAAATCAAGACTTTGCTCGAATTCCAAAATGAGATATAGAAAACAGTATAGATCTTCCTCAAAAAATTAAAAATAGAACTACCATATGACCCAGCAATCCCACTTCTGAGTATATATCTAAAGGAAATGAAAACAGAATCTCTAAGAGATTTCTGAATTCCCATGTTCATTGCAGCGTTATTCATAATAGCCAAGATATGGAAGCAACCTAAGTGTCACTCAACAGATGAATGGTTAAAGAAGATGTGGTATATTTATAAGTGGAATATTATTCAGCCATGAGAAAGAAAGAAATCCTACCATTTGGAAAAGTAAGGATGAGCCCTGAGGGCATCATGCTGAGTGAAGTAAATCAGACAGAGAAAGACAAATGTTGTACGATCTCACTTCTATAGGGCATCTAAAAAAAGCCAACTCGTAGAAATAGAGGGTAGAATGATTGTTTTTTAAGGGCTGGGGTGGGGAAAGTGGGGATATGCTGGCCAAAGGGTACCAGCTTGCAGTTGTAAGATGAAGAAGTTCTGGGGATCTAATATATAGCATGGTAGTTATAGACAACAATACCGTACTCTAGACTTCATAGTTGCTAAGAGACTAGATCTTGTTCTCGGCACAAAGGAAAAGAGAAATGGCAGCTGTGTGACGGGATGGATGTGTTAGCTAATGCTACAGTGGTAATCAAGGTGCAATATTTAAATGTATCAAATCAATATACTGCACACCTTACACTTAAACAATGTTATATGTAATTATGTCTCAGTATAAATAAATAGACAAATAAATTCATAGGATATAAGGTATATTCTCTCTTTTTTCTCACTGAAATGCTTTTTATAAGATTGGTGTTATTTTTCCTTTAAAGTTTGGATGAATTCTCTTTGAAGTACTAAACACTGTTTTATATGTACTTATCTTGGGTTTCTCTGAGCTTCTGGAAGCAGTGGCTTGGTGGCTGATCCAATTTGGGAAGCAAAAACGGATCACTTTGGTTTCTCGTTTTGGTTTGGTTTGGTTTGGTTTTTGTTTGTTTGTTTTTTGGCCGTGCCACGCAGCATGCAGGATTGGGTTCCCTGACGGGGGATCGAACCCGTGCCCCCTGCGTTGGGAGCACTGAGTCTTAACCACTGGACCACCAGGAAAGTTCCCCAAATGGATCACTTCGGATAATTAAAAGTTGGATAAAATTAAAATTAGATAAAGCTGGATAATTTCTAGGTCATTATCTCCTCAAATATTGCTTTTTCTTCATTCTCTCTCTTCTTGGCTCCTGGGGCTCCAGTTAGTCAAACGTAGAAACTTTTTCCTGTGCTCCACAAGTCTCTTAGAATTTTCCTTTGGGTTTCCATTTTCTTTTCTGAGTACTTCAATCTGGATAGATTTATCTTATGTCCAGTTTATTGTTTTTGTGTTCTGCACTGTTCCGGCCCCCCATGACCATGAAGTCAGGGTCCAAAACTCATTAGGATCCAATGACACGAGAGGTCGTTGTCAGAAAAGCCATTGTGACTGGAGATGTCTTCAGTGACTGAAGTCACCAAGTTCAAGGGAAGCCAGAAAAGCCACGGTCTGCTAAGCAAGACCTGGAACGTTAGCTCATCTCTCTTAGGACAGAAAGGATAAGTCCCACCAGGTCTCTGAGTGATGCCTCTTGGTCATAGGCTCTCCAGAGACTGTCTGAGCATCTGCTTCAGGGAAGATGCCCATTTTCCTTTGAGTCTCCTTTGCGAAGAGTGTGGGGTGTTAAGGTGGCCAGCCAGCTCCCTAAACCAGCACTTTCCAATTAAAATACAATATCAACCGCAAGTACTAGCCACTTGTGCGTGTTTAAAGGTCCACACTAAAAAGAAACTGATGGAAAGTAATTATACCTATGTTTCATTTAACCCAATCTGTTTTAAAACGTTATCTTTTCCGTGTGAAAAATGACCAACGACATAGCTCACGCTCTTTCTTTTTACTGTGTCTTCCAGGTCCCGGGTGTGTTTTATAATTGAAGCACATGGCGGCTGAGACTGGCTTTGTGTAGATTGATCCACAGACACCTGTGGGTAGCGGCCGCCACGCTTGGTGGAGCATCTCTAAACACACCCTCGGCGCCTGAAGTAAGTAGAGGTCTCCTTCAGTCAGTACATCTGTCTCTGGCTCTTCCTCTCTTCTGTATCGCTTAGTCTGACTTTATGCAAATTCTCTGTCTCTCCTTTTTTTTCCTCTCTCTCTGTCTCTGTCCGTGTCCTTCTCTCCCACTGAGTCTGGAGGGCCTCTCTGTGTCCCCAAGAACCTAAGGTGGACCTCCCATACATGTGACTACCTGGGTAAAAAGCTTAAAACAGCCCGTCTGAGCCCCACAGAGGACTGGGGTTAGCTGGCCATGCTCACAGGTCATCACAAGCCTGGGGTATCAGTGGGAGCCCATTGTTCCCAGGAGGATTGATGGTCACCATCCATCATTAGCATCTGAAAGTCCTTGCAAGGGCAGAATCACAGAGCCCGGGGAGAAAGCAGCCCAGGCATGCTCACCGCCAAGGGAAGCTCTCCAAGGAGGATGAGGGGACAGAGCGAGGCAGGCCAGCACGTGCAAACAGAGGAACCGAAACAACCCAACTCGACAGACAGGTAGGCAGTGGAGCCCAACTCGACAGACAGACATGCAGGGTAGGATGTGCGGAAGCTTAACCCCAAGTATGTCTCGGTTTTCCTGTTGATTTTCTCAGAAAAAGGGAAGTAACTCCTTTCCTTGAGCTTTGTCCTTCTCACCGCCACCCCCATCAGCAGTGAGGGCTGCTTCTTAGCATAACAGATGTTTCAGTAGCTTTGCAAGCAAACCGCTGCTCACTTATCTGAAACACCATCCGCGACCCACCGTCAAGGTCAGATGGGTAATTTGGTTCTTTTCGCAAATGAATTTTATTTCTTAGACTAGTTTTAGGATCACAGCAAAATTGGGCAGAAGAGGGGCCTTCCCTGGTGGCACAGTGGTTAAGAATCCGCCTGTCAATGCAGGGGACAAGGGTTCGAGCCCTGGTCTGGGAGGATCCCACATGCCGCGGAGCAACTAAGCCCGTGCGCCACAACTACTGAGCCTGTGAGCCACAACTACTGAAGCAGAAGATACCAAGGTTTCCCGTCCACCCCCCGCCCCCAGACATGCACAGCCTCCCGCATTATCAACACGCTGGCACCAGCGTGGTACACGTGTTACAACTGATGAACTCACATCGACACATCATAACCACCCAAAGCCCGTAGTTTACATGGGGGCTCACTCTTTTTCTTTTTTTCTGAATTGTTTTTTTTTTAATACAGCAGGTTCTTATTAGTTATCTATTTTATACGTATTAGCGTAAGAGGGCTCACTCTTGGTGTTGTACGTTTTATGTGTTCGGACAAACGTATAATGCCATGCGTCCACCACTGCAGTATCGTACAGAGTAGTTTCACTGCCCTGAAATTCCTCTCTGCTCTACCTGTTCATGCTTCCCTCCTTCCTAACCCCTGGCAACAGCTGATCTTTTTACTGTATCCATCGTCTTTCCTTTTCCAGACTGTCATAGAGTTGGAATCATGCGGCCTGTAGCCTTTTCAGATTGACTCCTTCCACTTGGAGATAAGCATTTCAAGTTCCTCCGTGTTTTTCCATGGCTTGATAGCTCGTAGCTTCTTAGCACTGAATAATATTCCATTGTGGACGGACCACGGTTTACTTAGCTGTTCACCTGCTGAACAGCATCTCGGTTGCTTCCAAGTTTTGGCAGTTATGAAAAAGCAGCTGCTTTAAACATCTGTGTGCAGGTTTTTGTGTGGAAATAACTTTTCTGTTTTTTTTTTTAACATCTTCATTGGAGTATAATTGCTTTACAATGGTGTGTTAGTTTCTGCTTTATAAAACAAAGTGAATCAGTTGTACATATACGTATGTTCTCATAGCTCTTCCCTCTTGCGTCTCCCTCCCTCCCACCCTCCCTATCCCACCCCTCTAGGTGGTCATGTAACTTTTCAGTTCATTTAAGTAAATACCAAGGAGCACAACTGCTGGGTCATATGGTAGTAAGCAGGTTGAGTTTGGTAAGAAACTGCGAAATGGTCAAAATGTACCCTTTTGCGTTTCCCACCAGCAATGAATGCGAGTTTCTGTTGCCCCACGTCCTCGCCAGCCTTTGGTGTCAGTGTTTTGGGTCTTGGCCACTCTGAGTAGGTGTGTAGTGGAAACTTGGCTGTTAAGATATTGAAAGAAGTGCAGAGCGTGGGCTGAGAAGTCAGACGGAATGAGATCTTCCTCTGTCTCCTACAACAACCTTGGACAAGTCCCTTTCCCCATAAACTTTCATAAATGTGAGTTTTGTGAGCTCCCTTTCTTCAGAAGCCAGTTGACCAATATTTAGCCATTTCCTGTCATGCGCTTGGTGTTTGGGATACAGAAGTGAACAAAACAGATACGGTCCCTGTGCTCAGCAGAGCTTCCATCCAATGAGGGGTTAGAATCAATCAATTACTTAGCTACTCATCAATTATTTAACTACCATTGTGATATGAAAGAGGGGTAACAGTCACCACTGTAACAGGTCAGCCCTGAAATACCAGTGTCTTAACACAAAGGGAGTCTGTTGCTTCCTCATGACCAATGTGGGTCTTCCTGGGAAGGATTTGAACTTCCTGTCTTAGGAGGTCTCAGGAACATCAGCCTCTTCCATCTGTGGCCCCGCCATCCTCGTGGGCAACAGTGTCCTCTGCTTCCAACCAAAGGAAAGAGAAAGAGAAAGCAGAAAGGGTATGTCCACCTGTAAGTCGCTGGCCTGGAAGTGATACACGTTATTTCTGCCCAACTTTCTTGGCTATATTTACTTACTACAGTCACAAGCAGATGCAAGGGAGACCAGACAATAAAGCTCCTTGTGGGTAGCCGCCTCCCAGGAGCATGGAGAGCAAAGGAGCGTGTCATTATGACCCCTCCAGCTGATGCACCATTGGAGCTGATGGACGCCTCGGTACTAGAAGGAACCAGCTACACTGGAGTTCTGAGGAACACTAAAGGCATGCATTTCCACGTTCTCTCCAGAAACCCGCCCAGTGCTGGCTAAGCTGAAGGTAGATGTCACGAGCAACCAGAGGACAGGGGGGTGGCCGTGTGAAGGGGGGTTGGTTCCTCACCTCCCTCGCCCTCTGTTCTTGTCTCTGCGAAGGGCTCCACGTGGCCCATCCATTTCCCCCTTGATCCGAACACGACAGGTGGGACCTGAGACTGGGCAACCTCTGGATAGGCGTCCAACCTGAAATCGCCAGCCGTGGCTTCAGCTGCCGTAGTGACTGTGGCGAAGGCCTGAATTGTCTGCTCCCGTGTAGTTGGGTGATTCTGGTGACATCTTTATCCCAGAGCTCCGGATTTCCATCTCTATCCAGACAGAATTCATCAGACCTGGACAGCTCCCAGCCCCAGAGGGTCCTGGAATTCTTCTGGTCTGACACCGAGTCTGGATCACCCAGGAAAATGACTCTAGAGTAGCTTTCTAGAAGGGGATCAAATCTAGAGCCTCACGGGGCTCCCCCGGTGACCCAGTGGTTAAGACTGCATGCTTCCTGTGCAGGGGGCGCGAGTTCGAGCCCTGGTCAGGGAACTATGATCTCACGGAGTCCAAGCACTTGAGAGTTTAGACTCCAAAAGCACTCCGCAAATACGCTCACCATCCCAGCCTTTTCTTACCCAGTTCCGGCTCTGCGGGTGAGAGTCGACTGCATTGACCCAGTGTAGACCTTAGCACTTTAGGACACAGACTTACTCTCTCGTACCCAAATCTTGTGGCCCAGACTCAAGATTGTGGCCTCCTCTCCCTCCTCTCTTGTGGCCTAGTAGAGAAATCCAGGTTTAAAGGGCTCCATTCTTCACTCAGAATCCATATCTGATTAAGCCCCTAAGCCCCTGGTTCAAGGCCGGGGCAGGGGAGCCTGAGGCTTGGGTAGACAATACCTTCTTTCCATAGTCTCTGCTCCCCCTTGAATCATAGGCTAAGGTCCCATGGCATCAATCCAACCAGGACTATGGTCTAGGGAAGGACCTGGATTTTCAGCATCCTGGTCCCCCAGCCCAGAGATCCCCTCCTGCCATGTCAGAACTCACCAATGGAAAACCAAAAAGTAAACACGGCAGGCACGATGCTGCCTGCCCAAGACTCAGCCTTGCCAACGGACAGATGTACGGGCTGTGGTGGTCAGAGACTCAATCCGAACCATCTTGTGGTTTTCTTACTAAGTGGTTTAACGGAAAGTTCATCCACATGACCTAGTTCCTCCTTCCCTTGACTGGGGGTGTGGGAGAGGAGGACTGGTCCAACCACACTCATGCCCGACTTGAATCTCCCATCCAAACACCGCATCCAGATTGGCAAGGCTGGCCCTAGGGTGTGAGGGGGACTCTGAGCACCGACAGGAGTTAGACGTAAATGATACTGTGATGCCGGCTCTGTCTCATGTAGAACGTGGGGCCTGAAGCGAGTCGCCTTCCTAGGGAGGTGTGAGTCGGCGACTTTCCTTTTTTGTTGTTTCAACAAATACATATTTATTGGGTGTCTCTTAAGGACCTGAGTCTGTGCCGAACATTTGGAATATGCAAATTAATGGAGCTCCCGGTCTAATGAGGAAGACACACGTCAAAGGTCTCCAAAAATCATGTGATTGCAGGGGTGATATCTAACCTCTAGTAACACTAGATTTTTTTTCCCCCACACATCAACCTCAAAAGCTCAGTAGTTTGTCTCAGTGGAATGTCTTATTTCTCGCTCATGTAACCCTTCAGTACGGGTGCCCCCAGCTCGGCAGTTGGAGTTCCTCCATGGGGTGACACATGCTCCCAGGATTCTTCCAACTTTTGGCCCCAGCACCCACTAAGATCTTGGAGTACTCTGCTACCAGAGAGGGGAAGGAGAATGAGAGAGTGAAAATGACGCATCCATTTCTTTCTTCTTCTTTTTTTTAAATTGAGTTATTTATTTTTGGCTGCATTGGGTCTTCGTTGCTGCGCGCGGGCTCTCTCTAGTTGTGGCGAGCGGGGGCTACTCTTCGTTGCGGTGTGCGGGTTTCTCATTGCGGTGGCTTCTCTTGTTGCGGAGCACGGGCTCTAGGCACGTGGGCTTCAGTAGTTGTGGCATGCACTCAGTAGTTGTGGCGCGCCGGCTTAGTTGCTCCGCGGCATGTGGGATCTTCCCGGACCAGGGCTCGAATCCGTGTCCCCTGCATTGGCAGGCGGATTCTTAACCACTGCGCCACCAGGGAAGTCCCACATCATTTCTTTTTTTAAAAAATCCTGAAGTGGCAGGTATCACCTCTGCTCTCATTCCATTGATGAGAATTCATCACGAGTCCACAGCTGGGTGTAGGAAAGTCTGGTATACAGTGTCTTGTGGGGCAGCTGTGGGGCAGTGATAACACAATATAGGAGAAGCCATGAAAGTGTGGTGCGTGGTAAGCCATAGCTGCTCACGTCGTAGGCGCCCCAAGGGAAACAGTGGCTATGACTCTGTGTCAAAAGGGGACTTGACCTTGAGTGCAGACCTCGGGGAAGGCCCCCCCATGATGCTGAGCTTAAGTAGGAGTGTGAGGATGGAGGAACTGTCAGCAGAGCTGAGAGTTGAGGAGAATCTAGGCAGAATCCTGACTCTAGCCCTGAGTCAGGAAATAATTTTGCAAGTTCTCAGAAGTAGACACAATTCCCAAAGCACTGGAAATTGGAGGACATTGAGGAGATGCTTCCATAGGGATTGAATGTGCAGGGCTTTGTAAATGGCGATGTAAAGATTTGGGATTTGATCTTTAGGATAATGGGAAAGGTTTGTTGTTTTTTGTTTTTTTGTGGTACACGGGCCCCTCACTGCTGCAGCCTCCCCCGTTGCGGAGCACAGGCTCCGGACGCGCAGGCTCAGCGGCCACGGCTCACGGGCCCAGCCGCTCCGCGGCATGTGGGATCTTCCCGGACGGGGGCACGAACCCGCGTCCCCTGCATCGGCAGGCGGACTGTCAACCACTGAGCCACCAGGGAAGCCCAACGGGAAAGGTTTTCAACGTAAGCCTGGCATGATCAGATTTTTGTCTAAGATATATATACGGCCACTTCATGGAGACAGAATCGGAGGAGGCAATAAACGTAAGAGCTCACATTTTCTGAGCACCTGTTATGTGCCAGTCACCGTTCTGAGTCCTCCATATGGACAGTTTTCTTAATTCTCACAAGATTCAGTAGAGGAGTCGATCTGTTTTATAGATGAGGACAGGGAGGCTCAGAGGGGCAACCAGGGTGATTAGTGCTGTGCATCAGGTAAGTGTTGGAGCTGGATTTCAACCTGGGAGGACCCTATGTTCTCACCTATTATTGTGATACTATATTTAGCAATAATATATAACATAAATGGACATTTTTATAGTTATTAAAACAAAACCGTGTGTATAGACCAGTTAAGGAGCTCTTGCCCTCCAGGGAAGACTTGAGTTGCTTGGGGTAGGGTGATAGCTGTAAGGGTTTTTTAAAAACGCACGGTTTCAAGAATGGAAACTAGGCTGAAAAGAAATGCTGATGGAAGTTTGGTTCCCAGAAATGTCTGACTACGTTATTTTAGATTAAACTTCCCACTGCAAAAAAATAAAACAAAACAAACAAAAACAGAGAAAAAGCATAGAGAACATCTGTTTGTCAGCCTTGGAGAGCTTCCAAATTAGACAGGATTTATGGTTCCAAGTTACAAAAGGGGAAGGAAACCAAGAGAGGGGGATTTATCACTTGAGGATAGGTTTACACTGACAGTTTGCTGATACTAAAAGTAAAAGCAGCAGAGAAGAGACTGAAAAGCTGGGTGGAACTTTTGGCCGTCGCATTAAACAATATTTTCAAATTGAGGGCATCAGGCAGAAGGGTCCATCAGGAGGAAGTACCCCATAAACATCCCTGAAGGGTCACATCCTGGGATGAAGGTGATCTGGGCATTAGCAAGACCTCAGAAGGGGAGAAACCCAGTTTTAAAAAGTGAAAAGGACTGGTCTTTAGTCCAAGCAAAAATATATCCTCTCTGGAGGAGAACAAGCATACAGAGTGGCAGAGTATCCCCAAAAACATCACACGCAATTTTTGGCACATAATCAAAAGCAATAAGGCATCAGGTGGTTAAGATTAGCCCAAAGAACCCAGAGGGGGGAAAAAGTATGTAATAGAAATAGACCACGTTGGGCTTCAAATAATTATAACCACTATGTACAAATAAATGGCAAGATGGGAAATTTCAACAAAGAACTAGAAAATATGAAAACATAAGTACAAATTCTAGAATTGAAACATGTAGTTACTGAAACTGTGAACTCAACTATGGGATTAACAGCAAATTGGACTCAGCTGAAGAGAGAAAGAGTGACCTGAGACATAGGTCTCAGAGACCTACCCAGACAGAGGTACAGAGAGACTGAAGAATAAATATTCAGAAGAGGGCATGACTTACCTCAATTAATAAAATAAAGGGCATGAGACAAGTATGGGACATGCTAAAAAGGTCCAACATATGTGTAACTGGAGTCCCATTAAGGGGAAGAGAGAGCAGAGGGAGGGATGGAGAGAAGGAAGAGAGAGAGAGAGAATTGCAGAACTGCAATCTCACCTCACCACTTCTGCTAACACAACCCTGGTCTGAACCACGTCAGCTGTCACCTGGATTATTGCAAGAGCCCCCTAACCTCCCCTGCCGACTCGTTATTGTTTTGTTTGGTTTGGGTTTCTAACATTCTTTTAATTCTTTTCCATTATGGTTTATCCCAAGATATTGAATATAGTTCCCTGGGCTATACAGTAGGACCTTGTTTATCCATTCTATATGCAATAGTTTGCATCTGCTAATCCCAAACTCTCAATCCATCCCTCCCCCACACCCCCTCCCTCTTGGCAACCACAAGTCTGTTCTCTATGTCTGTGAGTCTATTTCTGTTTCTTAGGTGCATTTGTGGCATATTTTAGATTCCACATATTACTTATGTAATATCATATGGTATTTGTCTTTCTTCCCCTACTCATTTTTAACCTCCCCTATGTGGTCTAATCTCAACCAAGCAGCAGTGTCACCCCGTTAAACTTAACAGTTCCTCCCAGAATTGGGGCCAAGCCCGGCAGATAGGGGAGGGCGGACACAGCCATGGCTGCCAAAGCACTAGGGATGCCGGCCAAGCTCGGTTCTGGAGTTTGGGCAGATCTAGATGAGAGAAAGTGACTAGCCAGCATTGTGGCTGTCATTCTCGGAAGTCATTTCCTTGCGAGTAAAAATCTGTTGAAGGAAAAAGGTGGATCTTACAGAAATGATGACGAGGCAACCGAGAAAAGCTAGCCAAAAGCTGATCCCTATGGAACGCTTTATTATTCCTGGGAAATTATGGGATAAAATAGGACTTTGGCTTTGGGCGGAGGCCTCGCTGAGCAGAGCAGTAGTAGAGGTCTTCACAGGGAGAGACGCTCACGGTCGATCTCCAGTCCCCAGAGCCGGGAGGAGGCTGCCAAGGAAGACCCTGGTCTGTCTCCTTTGAGAGGGAAGGTCTGAGGGGTACGTCACCCGTTCCCAATTACCAGCCCTCGGAATGGAGGCGCAAGAATGATGTCTGGGTGTCCACACCGGGATGTCCACAAGAGGACTGAAGGCAGTTCTCCTGAAATGGTTGGCACTGTTTCCATATATATAATACACCAGTCCATTCATGAAAACCAAATCTCTTGTTCCTCAAAAAACTAAAAATAGAACTACCATGGGATCCAGCAATCCCATCTCCGGGTATTTATCCAAAGGAGACGAAAACCCGATCTGAAGAGTTATCTGCACTCCTGTGTTCATTGCAGCATTATTCACAACATGCACAAGATATGGAAACAACCTAAGTGTCCATCAGTGGATGAATGGATAAAGATGTGGTGTGGGACTTCCCTGGTGGCCCACTGCTTAGGACTCTGCACTTTCACTGCTGAGGGCCCGGGTTCAATCCCTAGTCGGGGAACTAAGATCCCGCAAGCCATGTGGTTCGACCAAAATTAAATAAAATCACTTATTAAAAAAAAAAAGATGTGCTGTATATATGAATACTACTCAGCTACCAGAAAAAATGAAGTCCTACCATTTGCCATAACACGATGGTTGGATCTTGAGGGCATTATATTAGGTGAGATTAGTAAGACTGAGAAAGACAAATACTGTATGATATCGCTTATATGTGGAATCTAAAAAAAGTGAAATAGTAACAGAGAGTGGAACGGTGGTGACGAGGGAAATAGGGAGATGTTGTTTAAGGATACAAACTTGCAACTAGTAGATAAGTCCTGGAGATCTAATGCATAGTATAGTGATTATGGATGATAAAACTGTATTCTAAACATTAAACCTGCTAAGACACTAGATCTTGAATGTTCCCACTGCTAGAAGACATTATAATTATGTGACACAACAGAGGTGTTAGCCAACGCTACGATGGCAATCATACTTCAGTATAAACGTATCAAATCAGTCTGTGGTTCACCTTACACAATACTTACACAATATTATATGGCAGCTGTATCTCAATTTAAAGAAAACGGGGTGGGGGGGGGACTTCCCTGGCAGTCCAGTAGTTAAGACTCTGTGCTTCCACCACAGGGGCACAGGTTTGATCCCTGGTGGGGGAGCTAGGATCCCACATGCTGCACAGTGCGGCCAAAAGGAAAATAAATAAATAATAAAAAAATTTTTTTAAATGGGCACGTTGCGAGTTTGTATCTCCCATGTTTCAGAGAGCTGCTAGAATCCAGGAGATGGACCAGGTTCCTTTCGTGAACATCATCATCTCATTCCGCTCAGACCCTCTTCCGAGATCCCATTTCAGTTCAGTTCAAGTGGGAAAGGGGGAGTGGAATTCCATGCAGACTCAGGCCAGCTGGGTCTTTCACTGCTCAAATGGTTGAGGAGTGAAGGAAGCTGGGCCTCGAGGCTTTGTGTTGGTGGATGCTGGGCAGGGGTGGGGGTGTTTGCAGGTAGGGTGATGGAAATGTAATCAAGTCTCCGATTTATATAATTAACATTAATGATAACAAGGATAGTTAGCATCTGTTAAGCAATTTCCAGGTCTGCACTGGGTCTGTGACACTTTTTATTCCATCATTTGTTCAAAATTGCCTGATACAACTGAAAGGGTTATTGTCAGGTCGGAGGAAGAAATGAGAGGCCAGAGGGGAAATATCCCCTTCACAAGGTCACACAGCAGCTGTGCGGGTGATGGGACCTCTTGCAGATTGTGGTACACAGAAAAATGCTCCCCCCACAAAGATGTCCACTTCCAAAGTCCCAGAGCTTGTAACTATGTTCCATTACGTGCAAGAGGCTATTAAAGTTGCAGGTGGAATCACGGTTGCTACGCAGCTGATCCTGAGGTGGGGAGATGAGCCTAGATTAACCAGGTGGGTTCCACGTAATCACGAGGACACTTATTAAAAGACGGAGGCAGGAGAGTCAGGGAGAGACGTGAAGATGAAGGACAGGGCCACGAGTCAAGGAATGCAGGCGTCTCTAGAGGCTGGAATAAGGCACGGGAACAGATTCTCCCCAGGAGCCTCCAGAAGGAATGAAGCCCTGCCCAGCGAGACCCATGTTACACTTCTTGCCTCAAGAGCTGTAAGTCAATACATTGGTGTTTTTCTGAGCCACAAAGGCTGTGGTCATTTGTTAAAACAACCACAGGAAATTACTACAGCCCTGAGAGCTGAAAGCAGAGCTGGCATTTGCACTGATCTTTGATATCTACATCCTATACTAGTCTGCTGGGACCGCTGCAGATTGGGTGGCTTAAAAGAAATCTATTGTCTTTAGTCCTGGAGCCTGAAATCAAGGTGTCGGCAAGATTGCTTTCTCCTGAGGCTTCTCTCCTTGGCTTGCAGACAGCCAGCTGTCTTCTACCTGTGTCTTCGTGTGGTCTACCCTCTGTGCCCGCACACGGAGAAAGATAGGTACCTGGTGTCTCTTCCTCCTCTTGTAAGGATACAAGTCCTGTTGGGTCAGGACCCCATCCTCATGACCTTAGTTAACTGTAGTCATCTCCTATTTCTGCTTTGATTTTTAGTGGAACTCATCCTGCTTTCATATTCACTGATATTCGGACACAATGACTCTGCTGCATGATAACCTCTATGAGCATGTTTTCTTCTCTGGGAACGAGGAAGTATATGGTCGGTAAGTTGTATTTTTTTTTAATAAATTTATTTATTTTTATTTTTGGCTGCGTTGGGTCTTTGTTGCTGCACGCGGGCTTTCTCTAGTTGCGGCGAGCGGGGGCTACTCTTTCTTGCGGTGCACGGGCTTCTCATTGCGGTGGCTTCTCTTGTTGCAGAGCACGGGCTCTAGGTGCTTGGGCTTCAATAGTTGCAGCACGCGGGCTCAGTAGCTGTGGCTCAAGGGCGCTAGAGCGCAGGCTCAGTAGTTGTGGCGCACGGGCTTAGTTGCTCCGCGGCATGTGGGATCTTCCCGGACCAGGACTCGAACCCGTGTCCCCTGCATTGGCAGGTGGATTCTTAACCCCTGCGCCACCAGGGAGCCCGGTAAGTTTTTTCTAAAGCACGTTACTGCCTTGGGAGATGGCATTATTGTCGGTTCCTTTGATTGTTCTTATTTTGTTGATTGTACTGGGATGTTCAAGTTTCTTGTGCTAGCCTCATGGATTTGCACTGCTGTTGGATTTGCACTGTTGTTGTTGAGGCTAGGGCGGGCCACCCCAAAATATGCCACCATAGACGTGTTGTTTATTTAGTGTTAAAGTTGCTGGAGGAGCAGCTGATGTGAGGACACTCTGACCTGTGTCTCCCTGAAAGTGTCTTTTATACGAGAGGTACCCTTCCTGCATCTGGAGGTAGAAGGACGCCCTTATCCTCAGAGACAGGGAATTTGGAGCCAAAAAGCCTGTAGAAACAAACCTTGTTGCTTTACTAATTTACTAGCCAAGCCCAAACTCTTTAGATTCTTCAACTAAACATCCAAAGCCAAAGTTTCTTTGTACTGTCAATTCCTCACCAATTTATTCTTTGTCTAAAAAGTATAAAAGCTGCCGGCTTTAGCCACTTTTTAGGTCCTTTTTTTTTTTTTTTTTTTTTTTTTTGTACGCGGGCCTCCCACTGCTGTGGTCTCTCCCGTTGCGGAGCACAGGCTCCGGACGCGCAGGCTCGGCGGCCACGGCCCACGGGCGCAGCCGCTCCGCGGCACGTGGAATCTTCCTGGACCGGGGCACGAACCGCGTCCCCTGCATCGGCAGGCGGACTCCCAACCACTGTGCCACCAGGGAAGCCCTGAGGTCCTATTTCTAAGAGTCCTCTGTGCAAACTAATTAAAAGTTGTTTTCCTCCTGTTAATCTGCCTTGTGTCTACTTTATTATTAGTCCAGACACAATTAGTCAACAGGGGTACAGGGGAAATTACCCGCTCTCCGACATAGTTCGGTGTAATTTTAAATTTTATTTCTTTATTAACAGATTTATTGAGGTGTAATTGATATTTTTTTTAAAAACTTGCGCATGTTTAATGTATATCATTTGATGAGTTTCGACCCAGGCAGTAGTTTTTAAAGCTCCTTCAAGTTCATGCATTTTCTGTCCATTCTGCTCTTCAGAGCAGCTCATTCCAGGCATTTGCATCTCCCAGTACAGAAGGGGAGGTGGAGGCTCCCCAAGGAGAAAGGATGTGTTGAGGCGTTGGAGAGAGTTGGGCTGGGAGGGCAGTCACCTGGCCCTGGTCCCGGAGGCTGAGGGGCAGAGACCGCCCACCTGGAGCTGCAAAGAATTAACTTGTATCTTGAGCTCCCTCTTGTGGCCGCAGTGGAGAAATTCCCTTCCAGGTTGAAGGAAAAATGTTTATTTGGGCTGCGTTGGGTCTTCGCTGCTGCGTGCAGGCTTTCTCTAGTTGCGGTGAGCAGGGGCTACTCTTCGTTGCGGTGCGCGGGCGCCTCACTGCGGTGGCTTCTCGTTGCGGAGCACGGGCTCTAGGCGTGCGGGCTTCAGTAGTTGTGGCTCACGGGCTCTAAAGCGCAGGCTCAGTAGTTGTGGCGCTCGGGCTTAGTTGCTCCACAACATGTGGGATCTTCCCGGACCAGGGATCAAACCCCTGTCCCCTGAATTGGCAGACGGATTCTTAACCACTGTGCCACCAGGAAAGTCCCGGAAAAATGTTTTTTTTTATCCTACAAATTCATGTCTTCATTCAATAAGCATTTGCTGATCCTCTACTGTGTGCCAGACACTGTTTGAGGTTCTTGAGGTCCATCAGTAAACAAACAAAAATCCCTGCCCTTGAGGATATTATATTCTCGCAGAGGGAGACAGATGGAACTCTGAATCTGTATTGTGTATTGTCTATGTCCCTGGTACCCAGAAGAGGGGCTTAAATACTAGAAGCTTCAATGGCACTCTACTTAGTAAATAAATTGTCTGGGTAGTTATGATTGGATTTCTATAAAAGGCCAGCTAATTACGGCAGGGTTCTAGGAATTGGCCCATAATTATGTACAGTCACTGAAGTATGTAGAGTAGCTAGAAGCAACTAGGGGATCATGGTATAGCCTTAGGAACCACCAGCTGGGTAATTGCACCAGGAGCTCCTAGAACCAGCTGGGTAATTAGAGTCCCTGGGATCTTCTGGATAATTACCACAGGCTCATGGAATCCACAGTAATAAGAGAAGGGTCCCAAGTATAGACACCAGGAAATGCTGGAGACGTTTTTGATTGTCACAACTGGAGAGTGACGCTGTGGCCTCTGGCGAATGGAGGCCAGGGTTGCTCCCAGGCACCCTGCAATGTGCAGGGCAGTGCAGGACAGCCCAACGGCAAAGAGCCACCTGTCCTGTTTTAGTCTGTTCAGGCGGCTCTAACGAATGCTATAGAGAGTGCAATAACATTTATTGCTCACAGTTTTGGAGGCTGGGAAGTCTGAGATCTGGGTGACAGTATAGTTGGATTCTGATGAGGGTCCTGGTTTCCTCATATGGTGGAGAGAGAAAATGGTCCCTCACCAGACATGGAATCTAGCAGCACCTTGGTCTTGGACAGCCTCCAGAACTGTGAGAAATAAATGTTGCCCAGAAGCCACCTGGCCTCTTCTTTGTTATAGCAGCCGGAGCAGAGTAAGATGTTGATCAATGCCTGAAAACATTTTATATATACTGAACCCTGAAGTAAGGTTAGTTAGTAGAAGTAGCAGTGATTGTACTCTGATTCGTAGTGTATCAATTCAGAGTCTCAGTCTGCAAGCAACAGAAAATAACTGGTTAGTTTTGGCCAAGAAGGAATTTATTACCAAGATACTGGGTAGCTTTTGGAACGGAAGGGAAGACTAGAGAAATCAAGCTGTGAGAATGGGCAGGAAACAAAGGAGGCAAAGCATCTTTGCCTTAACTCAAGAGGAAAAGTCCCACACATGGGACTATATGATAGGTTGAGCCCAGGACCCCTGCTCACTGTCTACCTGTGATATTGTGGTTTATAGGAAGAAATATAATTTGGTCTTTTTCCCTGTTTCTGTCACAGAGCTCCTAAAACCCTTGGAATTTCCTAAGTGATAAAGGTGTCTTGATATTCCTAACAAACCCCTTTCAATAGCCCCTGAATTTGTTAATGAGGTGACTTTTGGAAGCACCTGAGGGTGGGGCTGGTTGCCAGGAGAACCAACCATGTGATTAGAGGGTTGGAGCTTTCCGTCTCACCACCCTCCCCCCAACCCCAACCACCAGGGAGGGGAGAGGGGCTGGAGGTTGAATCGATCACCAATGGCCGTGATTTAATCAATCTTGCCTATGTATCAAAGCCTCCATAAAACCCCAAACGGAAGGGGTTTAAACGGAGAGCTTCCGGGCTGGTGAACATGTGGAGATTTGGGGAGGGTGGTGCTACTCAGAGAAGAGAGTATGAAAACTCCAAGCCCCTTCCCATGTAAATACTTTGCATCTTTTCTATTGAGTGAACTGCAAGGCACCCAGCTGGTGTCCGGAGAATTGCTTGGTGGTACGGGGGAAAAACACATGTGGGAGTGGGTGTCAGAAACATACTACCTCAAACGGCGGAGACAGCTGCCACAGAGGAAGGCCGAATAGACTTCCCACTAAGGCTGGGACTGCTGGAAGCTTCTTTCCAAAGAAGAGAAGGGTCCCAACTCAGAGATCCGACAGTGACACACGCGCTCTGCAGCACTGTGACTACCGATCCCAGTGACTCCTTAAATAAAACCTCTTCCCACACACGTTTTGCCAGGTGCCTGGAGGGTTTTTTTTAATAACTGAAGAGACTAACAAGACTGAGGGTGAGATGACTGTTACAGGCTGAGTTTTTCCTCCAACATATTATTATGAAAATGTTTCAAACACACAGAGAGGTTGACAGAATGTCACAGTGACTGCCCACATACACACTACCTGGGTTCAACCATTGACATTCTACTCTGTTTTATCACGTAGCTATCCATCAACCCACTTGGGGTGTTCGGGGTGCCTTTATTATTTTTTTAAATTATTTTTAAAATTTTCCGCTGCATTGGGTCTTCATTGCTGTGCACGGACTTTCTCTAGTTGCGGTGAGCAGGGGCTACTCTTTGTTGCCGGGCGCGGGGTTGTCGTCGCGGTGGCTTCTTTTGTTGCGGAGCACGGGGTCTAGGCGTGCGGGCTTCAGTAGTTGTGGCACGGGCTCAGTAGTTGTGGCACGTGGGCTCTAGAGCAGAGGCTCAGTAGTTGTGGCACACGAACTTAGCTGCTCCGTGGCATGTGGGATCCTCCCGTACCAGGGATCGAACTCGTGTCCCGTGCGTTGGCAGGCGGATTCTCAACCACTGCGCCACCAGGGAAGTCCCTGGGGTGCCTTTAAAAGTCAGTTGCAGGGACTTCCCTGGTGGCGCAGTGGTTAAGAATCTGTCTTCCAATGCAGGGAACGTGGGTTCGAGCCCTGGTCTAGGAGGATACCCCATGCCACGGAGCAGCTAGGCCCGTGCGCCACACTACTGAGCCTGCACTCTAGAGCCCGTGCTCTGCAACAAGAGAAGCTACCGCAATGAAAAGCCCACGCACCACAACGAAGAGTAGCCCCCGCTCGCCGCAACTAGAGAAAGCCCACGCGCAGCAATGAAGACCCAACACAGCCAAAAAATAAATTAAATAAAGTCAGTTGCAGACTTCAGTATGCTTCCGCCTGAATATTTCAGCAAGTGCATCATTACCTAGAGTTCAAACTTCATGTTCCTTCTTTTTTGTTGTGTGTTAAAATGTGGGTTCAGTGAAATGAAATGGACACATTTAAATGTACTAGGAGCTGTGTTTTGACAGTTAGATGCCCAAACCACTATCAAGATATAAAATACAGTCACTGTCCCTGAAAAATGGTGGGTGCAGGGGCTGGGGGCTGGGGGGATGGGGAATTGGTGTGTAGTAGGAACAGAGTCTCAGTTTTACAAGTTGAAAAAGTTCTATGGAAGGTGGCGACGGTTGTACACTGTGAGTGTATTTGGTGCCACTGAACTCACTTAAAAATGGCTAAAATGGAAATTTAATGTTATGTACATTTTTACCACATTTTAAAAACGAAAAATTAAAATTGAATAAAAACAAACTGAAGTGGGGATCATTAACTTCATTTTGCAGCTAAGAACACTGAGGCCAGATCAGGGGTGTGAGTGCCATGGGACTGCAGGCCTATACAGTGAGGGATTTGGGATTTGAACCCACATGTGTGTCCCTCTGAGTTCATCCGTTTTCTTTCTCCAGCCAGTTTTCCATCCTCTTGTGCAAACATTCCCAGCAGTTGTACTGATAATAGCAGACGTAGTGGCAGTTGTAATAGTAAAAGGAAAAATGATAACCGAAATGCGTTCCATCCACTCACCAGATTCTTACTCAGCCGTAAAGCAAAGACGAGCCGATACATTCCACCCTGTGGATGAACCTCGAAATGTGACTCTGAGTGAAAGAGCCACACATAGAAGGTCACCCACTGTATGGTTCCATTTCTAGGAAATGTCCAGAACAGGCAAATCCAGAGAGACAGAAAGCAGATGAGTGCTTGCCTGGGGCTGTGGGGAGGGGAACGGGAGTGTCTGCTAACAGGTACGGGGCTTCCTTTGGGGTGATGAATATTTTCCGGAACTAGATAGAGCGATGGTTGCGCTGCTTGGGGAACGTGCTAAATGTCATTGAATTGCGTGCTTTAAAATCATTAAATTACTTTTTAATTTATTTTTTTCAAAACTTTTTATTGAAGTATAGTTGACTTACAATGTTTTCTTAGTTTCAGGTGTACAGCAAAGTGACATATATATATATCCATATATATACTTTTTCAGATTCTTTTCCATTATGGTTTATTACGGGATATAAAATATAGTTTCCTGTGCTATACGGTAGGTCCTTGTTGATCTATTTTATATATAGTAGTGTTTTTCTGTCCATCTCAAACTCCTAATTTATCCCTCTCCCTCTCCTTTCCCCTTTGGTAACCAGAAGTTTGTTTTCTATGTCTGTGAGTCTGTATCTGTTTTGTAAATAAGTTCGTTTGTACAGTTTCTTAGATTCCACATATAAGTAATAAAATGTTTGTCTTTCTCTGGCTTACTTCACTTAGTATGATGATCTGTAGGTCCATCCATGTTGCTGCCAGTGGCATTATTTCGTTCTTTTCTGTGGCCGAGGAGTATCCCATGGCACATGTGTGTGTGTGCGTGCGCGCACGCGCGCGCATGCGCGCCCCACGTCGTCTTTATCCATTCATCTGTCAAAGGATGCCTAGGTTGCTTCCATGTCTTGGCTATTATAAATAGTGCTGCTATGAACATTGGGTGCATGTATCTTTTCAAATTAGAGTTTTCATCTTTTCTGGATCTATGCCCAAGAGTGGGATTGCTGGATCATATGGTAATTCTATTTTTAGCTTCTTAAGGAATCTCCATACTGTTCTCCATAGTGGCTGCACCAACTTACATTCCCACCAACAGTGTAGGAGGGTTCCCTTTTCTCCACACCCTCTCCAGCATTTTTAAATGGTTAATTTGATGTGAATTTCCTCTCGATAAAAAAATAACAGCTAATGGGCTTCCCTGGTGGCGCAGTGGTTGAGAGTCCGCCTGCCGAGGCAGGGTACACGGGTTCGTGCCCCGGTCCGGGAAGATCCCACATGCCGCGGAGCCGCTGCGCCCGTGAACCATGGCCGCTGAGCCTGCGCGTCCAGAGCCTGTGCTCCGCAACGGGAGAGGCCACAACAGTGAGAGGCCCACGTACCACAAAAAAACAAAAACAAAAACACAACAAACAAGCAAAAACCCAGCCTAGCTGTAAAGTTACGGAGAGCTGGAGAGTCATTTTTTGTGAAGGTGCACAGACCTTCTCGGGACTTCCCTGGCGGTCCAGTGGTTAAGACTCTGTGCTTCCACTGCAGGGGGCCCGGGTTCGATCACTGGTCGGGGAACTAAGATCCCGCATGCCTCGCGGTTTGGCCAAAAATAAATAAATAATTTTTAAAATGAAAAAAATAAAAACCTTCTCAAAGGAGAGCATAAAAGAATGTTAAAAGCGGGAATAAGAAAAGCCTGGGAGGTGTTGAAAACAACTGTTACCTTGATTGTGGTGATGGTATCACAGTGTTTGCATTTGTCCAAAGTCATCAAATAGTATACATTAAATATATGCAGTTCTGTGTATATCAATACTTATACCTCAATAAAGCTGGGAGTTTTTTTTAAAGGGAATTTCCCCCATCTCTCCCCTTTGATTGAGGTCCCAGTGGGAAAGTGCCTAGGTGATAAATGTCTGCCTGTTCTAAAGAGAAGCTTCAGACATGCAGAGGTCTAGAGTGGCACAATTACCCCATCACCCGTCTTGAGGTAAGGGACTCATAAGAGGGTGGGGTTCTTGCAAACGTACTTTGCAGAAGAGAGCGGGCGTTCCTTTCTTGTAGGGTGCTGTGGACTGAATGTGCTCCCACCCCTCAACCCCCAAATCACATGTTGAAGCCCTGACTCCCAATGTACCATTGTATTAGGAGGTGGGGCCTTTGGGAGGTGATTAAGTCATGAGGGTGGAGCCCTCACGTGGGGATTAGTGACCTGGTAGGAAGAGGAAAGCACGCCAGAGTGCCCCCCACCCTGTGTCTCTGTCTCTGACTCTGTCTCCCTCGTGAGGACACAGCTAGAAGGGCAGTCAACTGCAAGCCAGGAGGAGACAGTGCCCCCTGACCTTGGAACCTGTGAGCATGGCAAACCATCTTGCTGAGACAGTAGCCTTCCGATCCTCTGGCCTCACCGTGCCTGAATAATAATGAAGTCTATTATTCTAAGACATCTCAGAACCTCCATGGGACAGAGCTGGAGCATGGTGGAACAGGACAGGATCCCCCGAATTTGGGGCTACGGGGCTGGGGTGTGGGGAGGTGAAGCTGGGCAGCTGGCGGGAACCTCCCCTGCTGGCACACCCAGCACGCACAGCAGAAGCAGGTTTGCCTGCCACTGAGAACACCCCAGAGGACTGCCAGAGGGGGAGAAGGCCCCGGGGGATGGGGCGCGTGTATCCTGAAGAAGAGAAGGGGCCAGGAGGGTCACGGTAGGACAAGGGCTGAGCGAGTACAGCACAGACGGGGGGTGACTTCAGGTGGTACCGTAATAGGTAAACGCCCACTGCAGAATCTGGCGTGATCCAAGTTACTTTCCCTTCATGTCAAGATCTGCTGCAGGCGTTCCTGGACGGGCGGACCCTGCATCCCACGCAGGACCCTGCTGCGGGGGGAGGGGGGCAGCGGGAGAGGCAGGCCACACCTGGAAATAAGTGATGCCCGTCATCTCTGTGGATACTGCAACGGCCAGAAGCAATCATGCCCACCAGGGAGATAAATGCCAGTACCTGGTGGGAAAGGATACACGGAATGGATGTGATGCTCACCGCCACGTCAGGACGGTCTGCCGCAGGATGCAAACAATCTTACGTAACATCCGCTTCAGTCAATATCACTGGGCAACCGCAAAACACCCACTCTCTCCATAGATGATGACTTGTCTCTTTGTCTGGTACCCCTTTATCTTCACTTTCTGTAGAAAAGATTTTTTTTTGTTAATGTCAATTTTTAAAAATTGAAGTATAGTTGATTTACAATATTGTGTTACTCTCGGGTGTACAGCAAAGCGATTCAGTTATATATATTTATTGAGATTATATTCCATTATAGGTTATTATAAGATAATGACTATAGTTCCCTGTGCTATACAGTAACTCCTTGTTGCTTATCTATTTTATGCATAGTAGTTTGTATCTGTTAATCCCATAGTCCTAACTTATCCCTCCCTGCCCCTCTCTTTCTACTTTGGTCACCATAAATTTGTTTTCTATGTCTGTGAGTCTGTCTCTGTTTTGTATATAGATTCACTTGTATTATTTTTTAGATTCCACATATAAGTGATATCATGTAATATTTCTCTTTCTCTGACTTACTTCACTTAGTATGATATTCTCTAGGTCCATCCACGTTGCTGCAAATGGCATTATTTCATTATTTTTTATGGCTGAGTAATATTCTGTTATATGTATATACCACATCTTTTTAAACCAATCCTCTGTTGATGGGCACTTGGGTTGTTTCCATGTCCTGGCTATTGTAAATAGTGCTGCTATGAACACTGAGGTGCAGGTATCTTTTCAACTGAGAGTTTTCATCTTTTCTGGATCTATGCCCAGGAATGGGATTGCCGGCTCATATGGCAACTCTGTTTTTAGTTTTTTGAGGAACCTCCATACTGATTTCCATAGTGGCTGCACCAATTTACATTCCCACTCACAGTGTAGGAGGGTTCCCTTTTCTCCACACCCTCTCCAGCATTTGTTATCTGTAGACTTTTTGATGATGGCCATTCTGACCGGTGTGAGGTGAAACCTCCTTGTGGTTTTGATTTGCTTTCTCTAATAATTAGCGATGTTGAGCATCTTTTCATGCACCTGTTGACCACCCGTATGTCTTCTTTGGAGGAATGTCTATTTAGTTGTTTTGCCCATTTTTGGATTGGTTTTTTGTTTAATATTGAGTTGTATGAGCTGTTTGTAGATAAGATTTCTTGAGACACCCAACCACAGAGTTGCCTCTGCTCCCTGACAACACCCAAATCCAGGGCAAGCTCTCTTCCTTTGACCCTGCTCAAAATGACCCAATGAATCTAAAGCCAATGATAGCATCTTTCTAACACCCTCTGTATCGCTTTCTCATGCTGCCATGACAAAGCGCCACAGACTGGGGGGTGTCAACAACAGAAATTTATTTTCTCGCAGTCATGGAGGCTGGAAGTCCGAGATCAAGGTGTCGGCAGGTTTGGTTTCTTCTGAAACGTCTCTCCTTGGCCTGGTTGCTTTCTTGCCGTGTCCTCACGTGGTTGTCCTTCTGTCATGTCTGTCATGTCTGATCTCCTCTTCTTATGAGGGCTGCAGTCATATTTGATCCGGACTCCCCCTAATAACCTCATGTTAACTTAATAACCTTGTCAAAGGCCCCATCTCCAAACATAGTCACATCTGAGACACTGGGGGTGGGAATTTCAACAGATGAATTTAGGGGGACCCAGTACAGCCCGTAGCACCCTGTTGCTTGGTCTGTGTTACGTCTCACCCCAGGATGTGTGTTCTCTCCCACTGTGATGAGTACTAAACCCAGTTTGTTCAACTGCAGGTATGTTCCTGGTGGTCTTGGGCTAAGCAGTAATTTGCTGCTGAAGAAGGGAAGCAGGAATTCTGGGTGGACCTGAGGGAAGGAGGAAGCGGGGCGGGGGGGGGCTTCCCAAGGATTCCCATGAGACAAAGAGCTATCAGACGGGCACAGCTTGGGAAGGAGAAGAAAGAAAGGCGTGTGTATCTCAGAGACAGGAAAAGAGAAGGTGAGCGGGCAAACCAACCATGGGTCACCTCCTCCCTTAGTCTGTGGGGTCTTAGGTCAAGCCTCCGCCTGGAAACAGATGGATGTTTTGATATTAAGTTAGGCTGCACTGTTGACCCCCTGAAATTGGGACAGTTGGAAAACCCCCAGATGGCAAGAAAATCGAGAAGATCTGCTCCTGATATAGCCACGGAGGAGGGAAAGGGGGCTCAGACAGATGGAGTGTGCAGGCAGGGTGAGAACGAATGAAGCTGTCTCCTGTTCGTACCCGTGAGCCTAGACTTTTTTTTTTTTTTTTTTTTTTACTCTTTATCATTTTTAAAAAATGGATTGCTTTTTTTTAAATAAAATTTTTAATTTAGAATAGTTTCACATTTACAGAAGAGTTGCAAGGATGGTACAGAGAGTTCCTCTACACCCCTGGCCCCATTTCCCCTGCCGCTAACATCTTAGATTGCTCTGGTGCCTTCCTCACAGCTAATGAACCTAGATTGATGCCCTGTAGTTAACTACAGCCCATATTTTTTTTTTTGTTTTGTCTCTTTTGTTTGTTTGTTTCTTTGCGGTACGCGGGCCTCTCACTGCTGTGGCCTCTCCCGTTGCGGAGCACAGGCTCCGAACGCGCAGGCTCAGCGGCCATGGCTCACGGGCGCAGCCGCTCCGCGGCATGTGGGATCCTCCCGGACCGGGGCACGAACACACGTCCCCTGCATCGGCAGGCGGACTCGCAACCACTGCGCCACCACCCTACAGCCCATATTTTATTCGGAGCTCCTTGGTTTTTACCTGTGTCCTTCTTCTGTTCCAGGACCCCATCGAGGAGGCCACATGACACGTGAGCTCCTGAGGCTCGCCTTGGCTCCGACGGTCCCTCAGCCTTTCCTTGTTTTGGTTGAACCTGACCGTGTTCGAGAGGACGGCTCAGGTATTTTGTAGGATGTGCCTACCTTGGGGTTCGATGGATATTTTTCTCATGATTAGACTGAGGTCCTGGGTTTAGGGGAAGAAAACCACAGAAGTAAATTTCCATTTTCCTCACATCACATCAAGGGTACAGACTAGCAACAAGACTCTGATGCTGACCTTGAACTCCTGGCTGAGGCCGGGCTTGTCGGGTTTCTTGACTACAAAGTTACTTTTTCCCTCGTTTTTGTGCTGTTCCCATGAGAAGGATGTCGTCGTGCTCAGCCCACGCTTAAGGGGTAGGGAGTTATGCTCCCCGCTTGAGGGTGGAGTAGCTACAGAAATTATCTGGAATTCTTCCGCATGGGAAATGTGTCTCTTCTCTCCCATCTCTCACATTATTCACTCAATTATTCATATCATTCTGGACTCATGGTCATTTCTCTTTTTTTAACATCTTTATTGGAGTATAATTGCTTTACAATGGTGTGTTAGTTTCTGCTGTATAACAAAGTGAATCAGCTATACGTATACATATATCCCCATATCCCCTCCCTCTTGCGTCTCCCTCCCACCCTCCCTATCCCCCCCTCTAGGTGGTCACAAAGCACCGAGCTGATCTCCCTGTGCTATGCAGCTGCTTCCCACTAGCTATCGATTTTACATTTGGTAGTGTAGCTATGTCCATGCCACTCTCTCACTTTGTCCCAGCTTACCCTTCCCACTCCCTGTGTCCTCAAGTCCATTCTCTACATCTGCGTCTTTATTTCTGTCCTGCCCCTAGGTTCATCAGAACCATTTTTTTTTTTAGATTCCATATATATGTGTTAGCATACGGTATTTGTTTTTCTCTTTCTGACTTACTTCACTCTGTGTGACAGACTCTAGGTCCATCCACCTCACTACAAATAACTCAATTTCGTTTCTTTTTATGGCTGAGTAATATTCCATTGTATATATGTGCCACATCTTCTTTATCCATTCATCTGTTGATGGACACTTAGGTTGCTTCCATGTCCTGGCTATTGTAAATAGAGCTGCAATGAACATTGTGGTACATGACTCTTTTTGAATTATGGTTTTCTCAGGGTATATGCCCAGTAGTGGAATTGCTGGGTCATATGGTAGTTCTATTTTTAGTTTTTTAAGGAACTTCCATACTGTTCTCCATAGTGGCTGTATCAATTTACATTCCCACCCACTTTTTTTTATCAACATTTTAGTATGAAAAATTTCAAACAGACAAAAAAGTTGAAAGAATGTTACAGTGAAAAAAACAAATAATCTAATTATAAAATGGTCAAAGGACCTGAATAGACAAGTTTCCAAAGAAGATATTCAGATGGCAAACAGGTACATGAAAAGGTATATATGTATGTTGTGTGTGTATAGATATAGATATATAGATATAGCTATATATATATATATATATATACACACACATATACATATATAATCATTAGTGTACACCTTAAACCTACACAGTGTTATATATCAATTATATCTCAATAAAGGTGGAAAAAATGAAGAATATTACAGTGAATACCTAGACACCCACCACCTAGATGCTGCCATTAATATTTTGCTTTATTACATATCTATCCCCCTGTCAATCCACCTTATTTCTTTTTTGATCCATTTCAAAGGAAACTGCAGACACCACTAAATTCCCCCCCATACTTAAGCATGCATATCATTAAATAGAGTTCTCTTTTCCCCCGAGGCAAAATTTGCACAAATCTTAAGTGTACCACAAATGCAGACCTCTTGTACCACAAGTGCCGCCCAAAACCTTATCAAGATACAGAACAATGCCATCACTCCAGAAAGTCCCCTCGGCCCCCTTCCCAGTCAGCCCTGTCCCCACCCTCCCGGAGGCAACTACTGTCTTGATTACTGTTGCCACCATAGATTAGTTTTGTCTGTTCCTGAACATCACCTAAATGGACTCATACCATATATACTCACAATCACCTCGTGAAACTGATGAGTCTCCCAGAATTTACGTCATGGGGAGCACGTGTGAGTTCTTTAGCCAGGACCTGCCCTTGTCTTTTGGCAAGAGGGGCTGGTCAGGAGGCCTTCCTGGAAGAGGCAGCATTGCTTCCTTCCTGCCTCTCTGGGCTGCTCCTTCTCAGCCTCTTTGTGGGCCCATTTCCCTCCGCTTGCCCCTTCCTCGGCAGTGCTGCTCGGCGTCTGGCTAGACCAGAGCTTACCAAACAGCCATCATCAACCCACGGGCAGGTTTTATTTGGCCCACACAGTATTTTTTCTGTATTTGAATTAGCTTTAACATTTAAAAGCTGAGGGATTTTGCTTTTAAAAATATCCATATTTCTGCCGTCTCTTGGAAATTTGAAACATCTGGCGATGCTGTGTCCCTCTCCCCACATGGCAAGAATTGGCTGAAACAAAATATCAATAGCAACAACCTGTGCTCTGAGCCCTCCCCCACGCTGGGGGTGGGGGTCCTAACGCACCCAAGCCCTGAATTCACACCTGTAGAGTTTGGGATGGTATTCAGTGAAGAACCCTGGAAATGCTCAGGGACCACCCTGGAATAACCATTCATCTTCCCCAGGAGAAGCAGACCCAGGAAACAATAGCAGGAGATCAAGGAGAACAAGCCTCTATCAGACAGCATCTCAGTCTCCCGTTCATCAACATAATCACTGTCATCACCATCCTCGTCATCACCTTCATCATATCATTGTCACCATCCACAGCCCCATAATCTTCATCATTGTCATTACCACCATTATCCCTAGGACCATCACCACCACCGTTATATTCTCCCTAGTAATGAGATGGGCAACTACCCCCCAGCCCTTTCTCACCAATCGGGAGCAAAATATTGGGATGAGATGGGTGGAGCGCTATCTCCCCTTTCTCCCCCCTGCCCATCACATCCCCCCACAAGGGAGGCCATGTGTGTGGGGACGCCAGGTGGCGAAGTCTAGCCCAGCTCCACAGGGGTGGGGGAACCCCTGGGGCAGATTCCTGGGGACCTTAGTTTTGACTTCAGCAGTGACTGGCTGGGTGGTAACGTTGAAGCAGCCAGGTCCCCTCTACTTCCTCCACTACCAGTGCGTTTTCAGTGGGTTCCTGTGAGACTCAGCAGAGGTAGCGGCTGGAAAAACACTTTGTAAACTGTAAAGTCAATGGCAGGGGCAGGTTGATCCTTGTATACATTGAAGTCTTTCTTAATCAGTTTAGAGAGGTTCTTTAACACATGGGAGGCATCCTTATAAAGATGGGAGGGGGTCCCCCAAATAGATGAGCAAGTTCTTGGAGTGGGAAGAACCCTTCTGCACGTGCCAGGGGTCCTTACTGCAGACATGCGGGTGTACTTTCTGGAGTGCTCTATACACAAAGGGACGTTTGGGTCTAGAAGCTGTGTCCTTATACAGATTTTTTTTTTTTTTAAGTGGGAGAAGCCTTTTAACCCACATGGAGGCGTCCTTTACAGGTGAGAGTACGCTTACATAAGTGAGGGGTTTTTATTGATGCAACTGACCATGATTTGTAACTGATCATTATTTGTAAAATGCTGCGCAAACACTAGCGACCTCTGCACAGACCCGAAGGTTCTTCCTAAAGATAAAGGGCTCGTTATGCTGTAGGGTGATATAACAGTATGAGCGGCCTTCTACTGGATGTCGCTGTTCAGCCGAGCTCCGTTGGGCCGCCTGTGCGAGCAGCGCGGTACCTGCGCGGGGGGCCGCAGGTGGGAGCCGCCGCCACCGAGGGGGCGCGGGGAGCCCGACTCGCGGTACCGCAGTCCCCCCCTCAGCCGCCAGGGGCAGCACCGTCCCTGCCCTGCCCGCGCCTCCCCCCTCCTCCCCCAATCTCCGCCCCCCACCCCCTCCCTCCCCCCCGCTCGCTCCCCTGAGCCCCGCCAGACCCCGCTCAGCCCGCGCCCCGCTCCGCTGCCGAGGCTCCCGCAGCCCCGGCGTCCGCCCCGCTGAGCCCTCCCCCGGGGGCCATGGGGACGCCCCCGGGCTACCGACCTTCGGCTTGGGTGCATCTGCTCCACCAGCTGCCCCACGCCGACTTCCAGCTCCGCCCGGTGCCCAGCGGTTTCGCGCCCCAAGAACAAGAATACCAGCAGGTGGGCGCGGGCACGGGGTCCTGGGGGCGGGGGTTGGGAGCTGGGTGACAGATTCCTGTGTTCTCTGGGGGTGGGAGCCGGGCCGGGACTTTGGGGTACCTGAGGCAGCGAGAGCCTGGCGTGCCCGTACCTGGAGGTTCCCCTGGGAACCTCCTTAAATGCGGGAGGGCTGGGGCCTGGACCCCTGGATCTCAGAGGAGGGAGGGAACTGGGGGCCCTTGGATTCCCGGGTCTCTGAGAGCTGCGCGGGAAGCTAGGGTCATCAGGGGGGTAGGTCCATCATGTCCTAAAAGACGACCCCTTCCCTCATGGGATCAGGGCAATGCAGTTAAATGCGTCCCAGTTCAGGTGGGACCCAGGAGATACAGAGGAGCTGACATGGTGGAGAGGAAGAAAGCTGGAGGTGCCCTGATTCTGGGACGGGACTGAGACCTGAAATGGGGAAGGGGGTGAGGGGTTTTAGGGCTGGAGCTGGGAAAAACAGGTGGATGCGCTGGGAGAGACTTCCAGCCTGTCCCAGGATGGAAGGGGCAGTCAGGTCGCTGGAGGGGGGGTGAGGTTGAGGTTCGGTTTGGGGACTGGAGGATGACAGAAACGGAGCCAGAGGGTGGGGCTGGGTGGGAACTTTAAGGAAACCGGGGTCCCTGGGGAAGGGGGCCCAGCCTGGGTCAGCTCCAATAGGGGCGAAAGAACTGTCCCCTGACCCAGTTTAATTCAAGTCCTTGACTTTGAGATTAATGAGCAAGGCTTGGCGGAGCTGGGGATGGGGTAGGGGGTGGGCAGGATGGTGGAGCCCTGGGATGGGTCCTGGGCCCTGCCTGTAAGGTCTGAGCCCCTCAGATCTGTCCTGGGGGGCTCCCGGGACAGGGGGCTGGGGATTGGCAAGCTTAGAAGGAGGGGGGTCCCAGGAAAGCAGAGAGGGGGACGTGTGCTGTATTCTGAGCTATTTGGGTCATGGCTGCGCTGAGCCGGCCGTAAGCAGCTCCTCCCGCCGACTCCACGCCGCTCTGTCCCCACCAAACGGGGACTGCCAGCCCCTCTACCACAGCCTGCTGGTTACACAATCCCAGCCTCCAGGGCCAGTCCACGGCCACCTGCTCACGGCCAAGGAGACCTCCCCAACACAGATGCCACACGCGGGGTCCCCACCCCAGCCACCGCCAGAGGCACTCAGGGAGGCTCACTCTGCCCCCCCCCCAACAACAGTCAGGGTGACAGTGCTGGGACACACACCCCAGGAGGAGACAGCTGGGAAAATAATCAGGGACTGGGTGCCACCGTGCTGGGGGGACACACACACAGACACACACTCTCACACATGCATTCACACTCACGCACATATACACACATATACACCCACATACAGATACATGTATACACACCCATATACTCACACATGTATACACACACCCACACCTTCACATTTACACACATATTCTTGCACTGATACAAATGCTCACACACACGCGTCAAGTATACACACATTCACACACTCATATGTTCACATATACACATTCACACATACATTCACACACTACCTCGTTCCCTCTCTCTCTCTCTCTTCCCCCCCCATACCCCTCTCGCCCCTGCTCTGTCTTCACTCTCCCAGCCTCCCAGTGCCCAGCTCTGAGTTGCACGAGCGTGCACACGCGTGCACACACGCACGCACACAGTGTCACGGAGGCTGTCACGCCCCCTCCCCCTGAGTCCCTGGGTGACAGACTCACACTGCGGTGGGGGTGCAGAGCTCAGCATCAGGGGAGAGGAAGCAAACAGTGAGTGGGGAGGACCAGCGTGGGGGAGGCGGAGGGAGTAGGAAGCCTACCACCCCCAACCTGGCGCACGTCACCAGGAACAGGTGCCCCCTCCAGACCCCCGATCCCACAGGAGTCTGGGGTCCAGGTCTTGGCATGTCCTTGGGTGGTGCTTCATTCCAACTGCCTGGTCTTGGTGTGGAGGAAACCGAGGCTCAGAGAGGGGAGGGCCCCTGCCAGAGGTCACACAGCCTTTGGAGGGCAGGGCAGAAGTTGAACCCAAGACTTGGGCCTCCCAGTTGGAAGCTCCCTCCAGCCCCGAGTCCCAGAGCCCTGGCTGCCGGCCTGGGAGGGGCTGGGAGTGACGTCTTTCCTCACAAACCTGAAAACCACGGCTTGGGCTCGGCCCCCCAGCTAGCCGGGGTGCCTTCCACCTGCACTGAGATCCCAAAGCCAGAACCTTCAGACACACAGGGAGGGAGCGCGGAGCCCCTCTGATGCCTGATGTCACCCCCTTCCCCAGGCCCTGCTGCTGGTGGTGGCCTTGGCAGGCCTGGGCTTGGGCCTGAGCCTCATTTTCATTGCTGTCTACCTCATCCGCTTCTGCTGCTGCCGGCCCCCAGAGCCGCCCGGGGCCAAGAGCCCTCCGCCGGGGGGAGGCTGCGTCACTTGGAGCTGCATTGCTGCCCTTCTCGTCGGCTGGTAATGGGGCCCCAGGGTGGGTGGACACTGGGGATGGGGCTCCCGAAGCTCTCTATCAATCAGTCTTCCTGGTGGTGTCCCAGCAGGGGAGAATTGCTCCCATTTGATGGATGGAGAAACCAAGGTCCGAGAGGAAAAGTGACTTCCCAAGGGCAGCCAGCCTGGCAGGATGGTCTAGGGGTTAAAGGCTGGGCAGTCAGACTGCCTGGGTTTGGTGGCTCTGCCGTGGAACAGCTGTGTGACCTAGGCGAGTGGTATAGTGTCTCCAGGCCTCGGTTTCCACATCTCTAAAATGGGCACTGTCGTCACACCCACCTCCTGCTTGTGGTGCGATTAAATGAAATGTACAGTGCCTGGTTCACAGCTGGACGCCATAAATGTGAACTAGGGGTGTCATTCATTAACTCATTCATTCATTCAGCAACTATTTCCTGAGTACCTACTATGTGCCAGGAAATACTGACTAAGCCAGACATGGTCCCTGCCCTCGTGAAGCTGATGTACCCGGTCAGGGACAGTAAAGGGATATTTACAATCCAGGAGCAGCCCTGAGCTGGTCTAACTCCTTCCCACTGTAACCCTGCTGGATTCAGAGTTGTCACAACCAGTTTTGAAGAGGGAGGCTCAGGGAGAGGCAACCTTTCGAGGCCA
The DNA here is from genome assembly GCF_011762595.2 of Tursiops truncatus. NCBI lineage: Eukaryota > Metazoa > Chordata > Mammalia > Artiodactyla > Delphinidae > Tursiops > Tursiops truncatus. The sequence continues at coordinate 54,921,095 of NC_047052.1, read as the reverse complement.
GGTGGGCCACGTGGAGATTCAGACCCCAAAACCCCTAGGAGCCCAGGGACCACCTTCTGGGACACCCTCAGGGGTGGGAGGAGCAGGGCACGTGGGGACGCGCCATTTACCAGGAGCCAGCTCTGGGCGCAGCCCCTCCCCTCAGGGCAGCACCCACTCCTCAGGGCAGATCTGGGCGCTCAGGACTTGCCCCTGACCTGGGGCTTGGGGGCGGGGAGGGCGGCAGCGGCTGGGAAGCGGCTAGCCCCACCCCACCCCCGCCAGCCTGGGCCGCGCCACCGCCACCGCGGGGAGCGTGGGCGTGTGGAGGTGGAGGTGGGGGAGGGGGCTGGGGGGGGTCCCAAGGTGCTTCCTCTTCGCGCTCTCCCGCGTGGAGGGGGGCGGGGAGGTGGACAGAGGCCCTGTGCGGGAGAGGCACGGCCAGCCCCCGTGGCCGGGAAACAAGAGCAGCTTTGTAGCACTGCGAACAATGGGTGCGGGCGCTGGAGCCAGCGCCGTCACATCCCAGGGCAGGGGGCGGGAGCCTGCGCAGCGCGGGGCTGGGAGCTGTGAGGGCGTCGGGGCGTCCGCCGCCCCGCTCCAGGCCTGGCCCCCTCCGCGGAGGGACTCAGTGTGGTGCGGGGGGAGAGGGAGGGGGCCCGTATTCAGGCCCCACAATGGAGCTCTGTGTGCCGGCAACCGAGGGGCGGGGGCGCCCGGCTTCTGGCCCGTTGGGCCCACATTCCCTCGCTTCCCTCCCAGCCGTCCAGAAGCTTGGCTCCTGGGGGTGGGGGGAGACTGGGAGCTCCAGGCTTGGGGTCCCCCAGGAGGCGGGGGAAGGGACGGCTGCATCCTGAAGGGACAGGTGCTGAGGACCCCGGATACTTGGGGAAAGGGTGGAGGGTCTGGGTGCGGGCTGGCAGTCACTAGAGGGGAGGACCTCCCGTCCTGGGGCTGGGCATGGCAGGGTTTCACTCCGGGGAGGTGCGAGTTAAATCTGGGGGCCTGCTCCCCTCCACCTCTCCACCCACCATTAGCATCACAATGACGTCCCTGGGCCGGGGGAGTGAGACCTTCCCGTTACCTTGGCAACTGGTGGGGGCCAGGCTGGAGACGTTCCTTTCCCACGATGGGCCGGACCAATGGGATGGGGTGGGAGATGGGATTGGGTGTGTGAGGAGGGGGGGGGGCGTGGCGGCCCCCAGGGTCCCAGGACCGGTTGTGATTTCCCTTCCCTCCTCCTCTTAGCACTGGCATTGGCATCGGTTTCTATGGCAACAGCGAGACCAGTGATGGGGTGTCCCAGCTCAGCTCTGCACTGCTGCATGCCAACCACACACTCACTGCCATTGACCACCTGGTGAGGGGCCAGGCACTGGCCAGACCCCAGACCCACACCCAGACTGGTTCCCCACACCTGGGCAAAGGGCCCCCTCCCAGGAAAACAGGATCTAAACTCAGAGCCAAGACCCCAGACTCAGAATGTCGGGTTCCAACATGCAGATCTCAGACTGTATGCCCAGCCCCCAACCCTGACTACAGATTAGGGCCTCACACATGGTAACATCAGAACCTCAGCCCAGATCTGGGCTTCCAGACTAAATCACACGCAGCCCCAGCCTTGGACTTCAGCTCACAGCCCAAACCATTCAGAGACCAAACACCAAAACCCAGCCCCTGCCCTCAGGTCAGATCCAGGACAGAGACCTGATCCTTGGCCCGGGTGCAAGGTTAAAGACCTCAGCGCTCAGACCCAGGACTCAGACGAGAAGCCTCACTCTCATCCCCAGCCCCAGGATGCCAGGCCCGGAGCTGAGACCCAGCCTGACCTCAGACCTTAGATTTCATGTCCGGTTGCAACCCTGGAACCCAGACGTGAGACCCCAGATTCAGGAAGGCAGATGCCAGGGTCAGACCTAGGATCCCAGACTTAACCTCAGTCCTGGAGCTCAAGCCACTGACCTCTCCAAGCTCCTGACAGAAGCCACAGAACTGCATGAGCTGGACCGCAGAGCCCCTTCCTTCCCTTCCTCAATCCTCAGATGCCCTAGCGCCCAGATCTCAGATACCCACCCCTGCTCACTCCTACTTCGCCCCCCCAGCCCTGTCGCCCAATCCCTGGCCACCCCAGAGAACGCCCTCCCCCGACTCCAGGCCCACCCCTGTGCGCAGGTGTTGGAGATGGTGGAGAGGTTGGATGAGGCCGTGAGGACAGAGCTGACCACTCTGGAGGAGGTGCTGACGCAGCGCACGGAGCTGGTGGCGGCCACCCGGGGGGCTCGGCGGCAGGCGGAAGCCGTGGCCCAGCAGCTCCAGGGGCTGGCCTTCTGGCAGGGAGTGCCCCTGAGCCCCGTGCAAGTAGCTGAAGATGTGTCCTTTGTGGAGGAGTACAGGTAGGTGACCGCTCTGTCTGCTCCGTGTGGCAGGGAACCCCTGCCTGGGTGATTGTGCCCCCAGGGGACATTGGGGGACATATCTGGGTGTCACAGCTGGGGGAGGGGATGCTACTGGCACCAGGTGGGCAGAGACCAGAGATGCTACTGAATATCCTACAGTGCACAGGACAGCCCCCGACGGCAAAGGATTATCTGTGCTAAGTGTCAGTAAGTGACAGCAGCCCTGGCGTAGAGAGACGGACCAGGTGATGCCGTGCCCACTCAGTATTCATCCGTTTACTCCCTCCCTCAATGTATTCACTCCTTCATTCATTCATCCTTGACTCAGCCATTCATCAAGTCACTCTTGCACTTCACTCATTGAATCTCAGACTAAGTAGTTCACTCCCTCGGTTGTCCAGCTGACGCGTGTATCCATTCAACAGATATTTATTTACACCTTCTGGTGAGAGAGGTGTACCCAAATGGTCAGGACCATGAGCTCTAAAGCCAGACGGCCCTCCCTAACCACGTGATCTTAAATAAGGTACATACCAGCTCTGTGCCTCAGTGTTCCCATCTGGTACCCGTGGGAATAATGGGTAGCAATACCCTCATTGGATCGTGGAGGGTCTGTTGAGTCATTATCTGTCAAGTGCTTACAGGGGCGACCGGCACACATTATATAGGTGTCTGTAAAATATGGTTTTTTTTAAGATAGAGCGGTGAACAATGAATCCTGCCTGTCTCACGGTGGGCGGACCAGTAAGAAATGCATGAATGAGATATTGTCTGTAAGGTGGTGAGTGTTAAGAGCTCTGGAGAAGAGTAGGTGGGAGACGGGAACGGGATGGTCTGGGGACAGAGGATGGCAGTTTTGGGAGTTGGGGGGGGGGGTCATCCGGGAAGGCCACACTGAGAAGGTAACATTTGAAGGACATCTGGGACGGCCATCTTTCCCAGCAGCCAACATGACGGAGTGTCCTCATTGCTTCGTCCGCAAGGAATTATTTCTTTTGGTCATCCGACAACTGAGGGTCCCAACCAGACATGGGAGCAGAGACAGGGAAGGCTTGGTCCTGGATTCTGTGCTCCAGAAGGGCAGGCAGACCTGGGCTGAAGCAGTCGGCAATGAGGAACCCCCCTGCAGGGCATCAGACAGGCCTGGGTCCCAGTGAGTTCAAGTTCTGGGTTCTGGCCAAGCTCAGGGGTGCAGGCCCTGGGCCTCAGCCCTGTTTCAGTGGGGGCTGAGGGTAGCTGTGTGGACTACACCTGGGTGAGGCAGACCCATCATTAACAGGAAATAGCCTCTGGATTCACCAATACGAGAGTGCCTGACACTTGGGACTCCTTCAAGAAACATGGCCGGCTTCCTGGAAGGAAATCGGGGCCCCCAGCGGGAGAGCTTCGCTGGGGGGGTTCTTGGTGGCCTAGGGCAGAAGTGCTACCTGCCCCTGACGGAAGTGAAGTGAAGCTGGGACACACGAGCTGGCGGTGGGGACATGGGGAGCAAAGGCCTGGAGGTCAGCTGCAGCCACTGGGTCCAGCTTCTCCTTTCCGGGGACAGCCTGACCCGCCAGCAGTCCGGGAAAGAAGGGCACAGTGAGTCCCCACAGGGGTCTGAGCAGAGGCTGCCACGGAGGGGGGTGGCCGTTCCCTTGCCGCTCTGGCGATGTGGGGATTGCTGAGAGCGCTGCTATTTATTGAGCATCTCCTAAGTGCCAGGCGCTGTGCTGCGGCCTCATGTACATCTTCCTCTGCAACCAGAGTGAACTGACCAGTAGCTAATACTGAATTCTTAAATGACATTAAAAGTTTCCCGATCCGTGTTCAAGCTGCTATTTAAGTGCGTCCGTACTGGCGCTCTTCTCGGTGCTTGTGTGTCTCTACTCCTTAGCCTCACGATAACCCTTGCACGTAGGTGCTGCTGTTCTCCCCGAGTTACTGGCGGGGAAGCCGAGACACAGGAGGCAAGGTTACTGAGACCGAGTTGCAGGCAGGCAGGAAGTGGAGGGGCTGGCATTGCGACCCAGGCCGTCTGCCTGCAGACACTGAGCCCTTGGGTCGTGCCCTGTGTTGCTGAGTACATGCCTGGGAATGAGTCCCTCTGCCCTCCGGGCTGGGGTGGAGGGGCTGGGGCCCTGAGAGCGTGCCACTCAGGGCTCATGCGTGGTTCGGTCAGGGTACAGTCCTGGCACCTGTGTTCTAAATGGCTCCAGTGGCCGGCCTCCCAATGCACCCACTTCACAGATGGGCCTGGCTGTGGCCTGGAGACTGGGCATCAGGGAGATCGCGTGTGCAGGCAGAGCCGGGAGAACGGCTGTCACCCTCTGCCGAGTGCCGGTCTGGGAGCCTGGGCCCGTGAAAGGCTGGATGTGCTGCTGCAGCCTCAGCCCTGTCGCCCCCTCCCCAGGTGGCTGGCCTACGTTCTCCTGCTGCTCCTGGAGCTGCTGGTCTGCCTCTTCACCCTCCTGGGCCTGGCGAAGCAGAGCAAGTGGCTCGTGATTGTGTAAGTCTGGGGGGCTTCCTGGCACTGAGATCCCACAGCGCTCTTCCGAGAGGGGCCACGGTCCTTCCCAGGTTTCATTCCCTTGTCCCACGAACCTCCATGGAGTTCCTGGGCTGGGGTGGCACATAGAAATCAGGCTCAGAGCTGCCCAGGAAGGGGGCGGGCGGGAAACAGGCTGTCCTCACAGTAAGAAGTGCACCAAAATCCTAGAAAAGCAATGATAGTGATGCTTGTGCTGAGGATTGGGGTGATCACTGACCCTCTCAGTTGCTATGACAACCCTGTGAAGGAGGTGCCTGTCAGATGCCTACTGGAAGATGAGGGCCCTGAGGCAGAAAGCTGTCACGTGGCGTGGCGGAATTAAGGACCACCCTCTTACTTAAAGGTTCATTCTGTATGCCCGATGCTCTTCTGGAACCCTCGCACTAACCCTATGAGGAGGCCCTTTCCTTCTCCCCATATGACAGAAAGGGAGACTGGTGCTCAGAGAGGTTAGGCTACTTGCCCAAGGCTGCACAGCCAGAAAGTGCTGGAGCTGGGATTCCACCTAGGCCAGCCTATTCCACTTGGAGGAGCCTTTGTATCCTCCCTGGCCCTGAGGGGGGCCACGCTTGTGCCTGCCACCATTCCCACACTCCCCCCGGGGTGAGAGGTCCTGCCATCCCATCCAGGCCGCCCTGAAGCTTGAAGATGGTAAAGCACAGTGGGCAGGGCAGGTCTGGGGCTTGGGGCCAGGCCTTCAGTTTGGCTCCCTCCAGGTGCCCTTCTTTCTTGCTGACCACCCTCCAAGGCTGATTCCCCCTCCCCGAACCCCATCCCCAGAGAAAACCTGGAAGGCAGTTTCAGCCCTGGAGCTGTGTCCACTCCTGGGAGGAGGAGTCTGGGCTTGACCAAGCAATGGGTGAACCTGGGAGCAAGGTCCTGCAGAATTCAGAGCAGGGAGATGGGGCCCAGGGGTGGGCGGTCCGGAGCAAGGCGGGAACAGACGTGGGCTGGATCCGGCCAGCCCCTCACCCCGTATCCTCCCCCAGCAGGGCCAGATGTTCAGTTTGACGTCAGCAGCCTCGGGTCCACACCTCTCCCCCAACAGCTTCTCTACCCCTAGTTGTTATCCTCTTGGCTCCAGAGGTGGGTGGCGGGTAGGGCTGGGGCTGTGATGGGATTAGGGGTGGGGGAAGGGAAGAGGTGAGGTGGGAGATTAAGAACCCCAGAACCCCCAAGTCCAATCCCTTCTCCTACCGTAGGATGACGGTGATGAGTCTCCTGGTTCTCGTCCTGAGCTGGGGCTCCATGGGCCTGGAGGCAGCTACGGCCGTGGTGAGTGGAGTGGGACAGGCCCTTGGGCTCCAAGACTTAAGGGTGCCAAAGGCCCCTAACTCCTGGATCCTGGGGCAGGATGGGAGTAAATGCCTTAGGTCCTGGGAGGAAAGACTTGGGGGCCAGGAACACAGGTTCTGAAGTTTCCAGCCAGTTTCCTAGGTCCTGAGGGACTGGACTTCTGGACACTTGGGTCTGAGGGGGGAGGGGCTGGGGGTCTGGACTCCTGGGTCTGAGGGAGGAGGGGCCGGGGGTCTGGACCCCTGGGTCTGAGGGAGGAGGGGCCGGGGGTCTGGACCCCTGGGTCTGAGGGGGGAGGGGCTGGGGGTCTGGACTCCTGGGTCTGAGGGGGAGGGGCTGGGGGTCTGGACTCCTGGGTGTGAAGGGGGAGGGCTGGGGGTCTGGACTCCTGGGTCTGAGGGGGGGGGCTAGAGGGCCTGGATCCTGGGTCTGAGGGGGGAGGGGCCGGGGGCCTGGATCCTGGGTCTGAGGGAGGAGGGGCTGGGGGTCTGGACTCCTGGGTCTGAGGGAGGAGGGGCCGGGGGCCTGGACCCCTGGGTTTGAGGGAGGAGGGGCTGGGGGTCTGGACTCCTGGGTCTGAGGGAGGAGGGGCCGGGGGCCTGGACTCCTGGGTCTGAGGGGGGAGGGGCCGGGGGTCTGGACTCCTGGGTCTGAGTGGGGGGCTAGAGTGCCCTCAATTCTGTGGGAGTGTGGAATGGGGGCGGTTTCTGTTCTGAGCCCCCTTTCCTGCTGCCCCTCTCAGGGCCTCAGCGACTTCTGCTCCAGCCCGGACACCTACATCCTGAACCTGACCCGGGAGGAGACTGGCCTTGGCTCAGGTGATCGCATCTCCAGGCGCACGCCCTGCGTCCTCGGGCCTCTCTGCGCGGTCCTCCTGGGATGGGGGGAGGGTGCGCAGCCGGCTGCCAGGCCCTGCCCAGTTCTGCAGAAGCTCTCGGCACCTCCCCTGGTGCGCTGGAACAGAGGGAGGGATAAGGATGATGGAGTCAGGAGAAAGGGGTCCTCAGGCTGGAGCTGAGGGATGGGAGGATTTGGCCACTTGGAGAAAATGGGGGGAGCACAGTTGAGTCAAGGGGAGGGTGGCAGAAGCAGGGGCTCCCCGGGAGTGTGTAGGTCAGCATGTTTCTGGCTGTGGCTGGAGCAGAAGGGATTAGGGGCTGGGAGGGCTGCCAGTCTCAGAATGCGAGGTCATTGGGACCACAGGAGGGTCCTGAGCTGGGAGGGGTGGAAAGTGTGGCCTTGCCCCCTCCCGCCTTTCCCCAGGGAGGCCCCGGGGCTCAGGCTCACAGCCTCCCCCCTCTTCCCCTCTTCCCTTGCCGCTTCAGACATCCTGAACTATTATTTCCTCTGCAACCAGGCCGTCTCCAACCCCTTTCAACAGGTTAGGGCTGCGGGCAAGGGAACCGGGTGGAGGAGGGTGCGGCTGGGGCCTAGGCTTAGGGATGCTGGGGGAGGATGAAGGCGCCAAGTGGGCTGGGGGTGTCAACCGCTGGGTCCTCCTCCCTCCTTCTGGCTTCCCGCAGAGGCTGACTGTGTCCCAGCGAGCTCTGGCCAACATCCACTCCCAGCTGCAGGGGCTGGAGCGAGAAGCTGTCCCCCAGTTCCCTTCTGCTCAGGTCGGCGGGGCCGGGTGCTCCTTCTGCACCCCGACTCCCAGGGGAAGGAGGGGAGGGAACCTGGGTGTGTGGGCGGAGCCTTAGAAAAGGGGCGGTGCGGTGGCTGTGGGCGGGGGTCCGCAGAAAGGGGCGGGGCGGAAGCTGTGGGTGGGGCCCTGGCTTTGTGAGCCCACCGAAAGGGGCGGGGCCTGAAGAGATGGGCGGAGCCTGAAGAGTTCCTGAGATAACAACCCCCTGCCACCGCAGAAGCCTCTGCTGTCCTTGGAGGAGACGCTGAATGTGACAGAAGGAAACTTCCACCAGTTGGTGGCACTGCTGCACTGTCGTGGCCTGCACAAGGTGACCCCTGTCGCCCTCCCCGAATTCTTCTCGCAGGGGAGCCTCTGCCTAGACCCAGAAACCTAGGAATATCCTTTCTGCTTCCTGTTCATTCCTCCAGCAAGTTCTGCCGGCCCTTCTGAAGCCCGTCTGGGCTCTGAGCACAGCTCACGCTGTCACCGCTGCTCCCGGCCCCAGGGCCTCTTCCCTGTTTCCTGCTTGCCTGCCCCCATCTGTCCTCCGCACAGCAGCCAACAGCCCAGTGAGCCTTTTAAGCACAATCTGATCTTCTTCCTGCGCGTAAAACTCGCAGTTACCCCTGCAGGCGGATTAAGGTCCTGGCTTCTCCCTAGCCCGCACCCCTTGCCCCAGCAGCCTTGCGGGTCTCCCAGACAGCAGTCCCCCACCTCCCATCGGCCGGGTTCCTTCCTGCTGGTGCTATCCTGCTGTCGGGACCCCAGTACTGCTTTCCAAACCCCCTCTCTCATTAGCTCATTGTGGTCTGAAGCGACCTTCTGGGGCCTGGTTGCTGAAGTTTCCCCGGTACTTGGAGCAATGCCTGGCACAGAGCAGGCCCTCGGCCAGCCCCTGCTGAATGACTTATGGCTGGCCATTCAGGAAATGGTGCTTCTGCCGATTTCCGGGGATGCCAGTAATGTCAGCCAGTGTTTACTGAGTGTGCGTTATGTGCAGGGGGCATTTCTATACCAGTTGTTCTTCTAAGCCTTATTCTCAGTGTTGTTCTAAGCCAGCGATTTTGCCCCAGGAGGTGGTGGCAATGTGTGGAGACATGTTTGGGTGTCACGGCTGGGGGAGGGGGTGCTACTGGCATCTCGTGGCTGGAGGCCAGGGCTGCTGCTCAGGGACCTGCAGTGCAGAGGCACCACCTGCTGCCACCCCGTTCAGCACACACACAGTGATCTGCCCCAATGTCAGACGTGTCCAGGTTGAGACGCCCGGCACTCAACCAAGGCTGAGCTGCTGTGGCGTCTGGGCGTGGGGGGGGTGGAGGGAGGGTTCTCGGTGATGGAGAGGAAGCCGCAACTTGGGTTCCTGCTCGCAGGTGTGATAATGACAATGACCACAGCGCCTACCGTGTGCTGAGCGCTTTCTGCGTGCCAGGCCCTGTGCTGAGCACAGGCGACAGGGGAGGAAACTGAGGGACTTATTCAACGTTGCAGAGCCAGGTGCACGATCTGAGCCGTGTGCATTGCCCGCTGACGCCCTCTCCCCCCCGCCCCAGGATTATGGCGCAGCCCTGCGGGGCCTGTGTGAGGACGCCCTAGAAGGTCTGCTCTACCTGCTGCTCTTCTCCCTCCTGTCTGCGGGGGCCCTGGCCACCGCCCTCTGCAGCCTGCCCCGCGCCTGGGCCCTCTTCCCACCCAGGTCAGGAGGGGAGGGGGGCAGGGTCTTGGCGGAGGGGATAGGGGAGAACCATTGAGCCACTGTTAGGGGGCAGCCTCCTGATGGACCCCCATCCTGTTTCTCTGCCACTCCCCCCCTTGCACCCCAGTGACGACTATGATGACACAGATGATGACGACCCTTTCAACCCTCAGGTATTGGACCCCTGGGTCTGAGGGAGGAGGGGCTGGGGATCTGGACCCCGGGTCTGAGGGATGAGGGGCTGGGGGCCTGGACTCCTGGGTCTGAGGAAGGAGGGGCCGAGGACCTGGACTCCTGGGTCTGAGGGAGGAGGTGCTGGGGGCCTGGACTCCTGGGTCTGAGGAAGGAGGGGCCGAGGACCTGGACTCCTGGGTCTGAGGGAGGAGGGGCCGGGGGCCTGGACTCCTGGGTCTGAAGAAGGAGGGGCCGAGGACCTGGACACCTGGGTCTGAGGGGGGAGGGGCCGGGGGCCTGGACCCCTGGGTCTGAGGGAGGAGGGGCTGGGGGCCTGGACTCCTGGGTCTGAGGGAGGCGGGGCTGGGGGCCTGGACTCCTTGGTCTGAGGGAGGAGGTGCTGGGGGCCTGGACTCCTGGGTCTGAGGGGGGAGGGGCTGGGTCCTGGACCCCTGGGTCTGAGGGCCCACACTACAAAGCCAGATTCCCTAGTCATGCCCTCTCTCGCCCCACATCTCCCTGGCAGGAATCCAAGCGCTTCGTGCAGTGGCAGTCATCTATCTGAGCCCTTCCTCCATGCCAGACTGGAGCCTGTTCCCCATCTCCGGTGAGCATCTAGAGTGACACCCCAGCTCCCAAAGCCAGCCTCTGCCCTCCCTCCTTCCCTCCCTGTGGGCTCCGGGGTGGCCCTTCTGCCTGCATCTGGTCCGATCTTTGTCTCTCTCTGCAGTTCCTTCCCCAGCTGCCGGAGAAGACCCCACTAACCCAGCCTCACTGGGCTCCTACCACTAACAATGCCCTGGCTACGGACACCTTAAACAGGACTGCCTTCCCGCCTGCCCTGCCCCTTCTATGTGTCCTTAGCCCTGGAAGTAAGCCGAGGGGGTAGGCCAGGGCCCTGAGCTGGCCGGGGAGCGGGCAGACAGCCAGACCCACAGCCTCTCAGCCCTGAAGGGATATGAGTGCCCCCGCCCTACCACACCCCAGTGGGCTTAGGGCCCCTGATCTCCACTTGCGGCACCAACTTGGGAAAGGGTTGATTTGAAATAAAAGGGACGACTTTATTTTACAAGCAGCTGGGTCCTTTTTTCTCCCCTCCGCCAATCTGGCCTTGTGGTTGGGGGGTGGAGATTCTCTTCACCTCTGCTCTCGCCCTGCCTCCTGGCCGCCAGGTGTTTCTCTCCTGTCCAGGCTCTGCAGCAGTTCCAAAGGGATTGTTCTTTAAAAAAAAAAAATCCCCCCCACCCCTGATCTAAAAGCAGCACACATGTCCCGACGCAGGAGGAGACGCATATCCCTGGAACAGAAGAGACAGCCTAGAAATAGATCTCCGTGTGTGTGTACATATGACAGAAGACAGATTTCAAGTCAGGGTGAAAAGGACTGGTTTCGAAGGAATGCTGACATGATTAGCTCTCCAGCTGGAAGAAAACAGTCTACATACAATATGGGTGGAAAACCTAAATGTAGACAAGGGACAGAAGTATTTCAAGGGAAAAGAGGAGACTTTTGTATATTGTATATCTCGGTTGGAGGGGGAGGATTTTCAGCAAGGTATCCCAAAGACGGAAAGGAAGAGATAACTTATTTGACAACTTGTGGAGTGAAAAAAATACCGTAAAGTCAAGAGGCAAATTGACAGTCTGGGGAAAACAGTTTGTTTTTCTAACAACACACATGGCAAAGAAATAGATAATTCTTAACATATACGTATAATCTGCAAAGCTTCTACAAACCATGAAAAAGATGACCCAACTTGAAAATAAGCAACTAAGATGAACATTCAGTGAAGTGAAAATCCCAATGCCAGTGAACAGACTAAAGGGCATTCAAACTCTAATAATTAGGAAGTGCACCGTGAAACAAGCAGACTCTTTGTTTTCACCACCCAGTGAAAAAGAATTATTATGAAATTAAAATGATAAGATTATCATAAAAGGAAAGGAGGGCTCATGTCCCATGCTGGGAAGGATGTGTCGGAACGGCTCATGCACCACTCCTGAGGCTCTGAGCTGCAGTCCAATGAAAAAAATAGTCTGCTCACATGTGATAGACCCTTTGACCCGACAGTCCTACTTTTGGGAATCAACTTATGGAAATAAATTAGAGACACGTAAGGATATATTTTAGGCGCCATTTGCTGCAACGATACTTCGATCAGCTAAACTCTGGAAACTAAAGTCCATAGAAAGAGGACGAGCCCAGTAAACCGCTGTACATCAGGGGTCTCGGAACGTGACAGCTCTCGGCTGGGTTTGGAATCTTGGGAGAAAGCCTGAGAGGAGAGATTTGAGGTGGGAGTGACAGACAATGGCTGCAGAGTGGGCAAACGCAGAGCAGGATCCCTGTGGTTAAGAGCCCAGGCCTGCTCTCGACCACCAGGTGGATGTGGGTCGTCACTCGACTAGCTGGACCTCAGCTGTGTCATCCATCAGAAGGGTGTCAAAGACAGCTCCCCAGTCCCTCCTCAGCAATTCCAAAATCCAAAGGGCTCTGTTAGACCAAAAGTCTTCCCTGAACTCACTGGGCAGCAAAGCCCAGCCTGGCACGAGGTTACTTACAGACCATTTCCCTGCCTGGTGTGAATGTCCATCTATTTCTCTACAGAAACACTGACGGGGTTACTTCCAAGTGCTGGGCAGGGTACTGAGGGTACCGTGTCCTCTGTGGAATACACACCATGTTCTCTCTTGAAAGTCTGAAAAATCCTGAATCCCCAAACACGTAAACAGCCCCAAGGGTTTCAGGTCAGGGCTTGTTGGCCCAGAGTGCCGGATGTCAGGTGTCCAGCGGGGGCCTGCCATAGGGGATAGCTCCATGCTTGCTAATCATTTCCGTCTTGTACACCGAAAGGAATGTTCAAGGAAGCCTTCGATGTGTGGGCCTGAAGCTGGGAGAGAGAAATGGATCACAGTTTCCAGAGAGGGACACGGGGGGCCACCCTCATGGACTCACTAATTCTCATGACTGGGTGAGCTGTCTGGCCCTGGGGTTGGCCCATCTGCACTTCTAGCCGCTTTGCTCTCAAATACTGCCCTCTAGTGACTCTGAGTCTGTGTCTGGAAGCTGGTGTAGGATGCTCAAAAGTACCCTGAGATTCAGGCTGCCTGATTTCCTGCCAAGGGGCCTGGGAGTGATCTTTAATCAGGAAGCCCTAACCAAGAAATAAAAAACCATTTTGGCCTAACCTTTACAAAAGGGAAATCGATTTTCATTTTTAAATGACACATATGAGGACTTCCACTTCTGAACAAGATGGAGTAACCAGGAACTGGATTTGCTGTCCTTCCTGAAACGACCAAAATGCCAGACAGAATGTGTGAAACGACGGTGCTCAAGACTTGACATCCGGCAAAGAGGGAGGAGGGAGAGTGATCCCTGAGAATTGGAAAACACCTAGGTGACCCCTGAAATTGCCACAGCCTATGAGTTTCTGACCACAGGGCAGGGCACCTCCCTAAGGCCCCACCTGAAAGTGCTCTAAAAAATGAAGTCTACTTTTTAAAAACGCTCAAGCCAAAAGAAGGCAGAAAAAGAGGAAAAGGGGAACAAAGAAAGATGGGACAAACGGAAACCAAATAGCAAGACGATAGATTTAAATGTAACCTTACCAGTGATCACATTACAATAGTTATAAACATCTCTTTTAAAAGGCAGAGATTGTATGCTTGGGTAAAAAACAAAGATCAAACTATACGTTATGTAAAATAAACACACCTTAAATATAAAAGCTAAAAGTAAAGGGATGCTAAACGCAATGGGGTACCCTGGATTGGGCTCTGGCACATGAAGGAGAAAGGCATATAAAGGAGAAAGTGGTGAAATTCAAATAAGGTCTGCAGTTAACAGTAGTGTGCCAGTGTTGGTGTCTTAGTTTTAGCAAACATACTACAGCATTGGGGGAAACTGGGTGTAAGGTAGGAAGGACTTTGAATTATCTTTGCAACATTTTTGTAAACCTAAAATTAAAACAAAAAGTTTAATTAAAAAACAAGTAAAAGGATGGAAAAAAAGATCAACTGTGCTAACAGTAACAAAATGACACGCAGTTATCAACAGAAAAGTTTTTAATAACAGAAAATGGGAAGGAAATCGCTGCATCTTAAATACCACCTGCTATAACTACAGTGACCGGCGCGTGAACTGGACTGGATAATTTTCTCAATCAGCCCTGGGTGGAAACAGCTGGCATACTCAAAAGATTAGTTGCAAGGAGTTCAAAGAAGGGCCTTTTTAACTTGGGATGGTCCCAATTCCTCAGCCGGACATCGATGGCCTTTCAGGATCTGCTACCTGCCCACCTCCACAGATCTATCTCTTGACGCCAGGACCCCGCACACTTCTGTTCTGCCACAGCCACCTGACCCCCGCCGTCTCCCACGGTACGCTCGTTTCCCGCCTCTCTGTGTTAGCACACGCCATTCCCTCTGCCAGGTACGCCATTCCAGTTTTAGTTACTAGGGAAGCTCCCCTTTCCGGCTGGAGGCTGTTCTCATGTTCTCTTGCCTTCTTTGGGCCCATCATTCTCTTCCCTCGTCTTCCACATCACTACACGATGGGTAGTCTTAGAACTCTCATCACACCAATTTGTGTCTAGGAATAGTAATGGCTACCACCAACTAAACCAAAACAAGGATGCGTGGAAGGGCGCGGAACCTGCGAACTATGCCGCGCATGTCCCGTCGCGGCCACCGTCCCCACCCCGGCTTCCGGCTTACATTAACAACGCCCACCGCGTGGTTGCGTAGGCGGAAGGGGGGGGGGCTCAAATCACGCTCGTGGCGTCTATTGGCTGCCTGGGGACGAGGGAGGCGGGGCGAGGCCTTCGCGTGACGTCAAGACGCCACGATCCGGGCGTCGAAGCCCAAGGAAGACAAGAGCCAGCCGGGTGGGGAGCAGTCCTGCGGCCGTGTTGCTATCATTTGGAGGCGCCGCTGACAAGTCCGAGGGGCATACGGACGAGGTGGGTGTACCGAGCGGCGGCGGGCGGGCGGGCGGAGGCGGCGTTTCCTTTTGGCCTTACGCCCCGCGGGCCCTGAGGCCTCGGCGGCGGTTGGATCAACAGACGCCGCGCGCGAGCGACGACAGGGTGTGGAGGAGCCCGGGCCACTGGGCCTGCGCACGAGTGGTGGGGAGTGCGGCTGCGCACCCTGGCGCCTGCGCCGTCGGCCTCTGCACCCGCGCGCTCGGAATTCTTGTGCCCAGAGCACCCCTTTTCTTCAACCCCAATTGACCCGGCAGTTCCTTCGGGAGGACCACGTTGACCCTGGCGACGGGCGGCCCTTGCGCTGTCTTCCCCCCACCCGGGGACGTGGTGCGCACGCGCGGCTTGGCCGGGGCGGTGGCTCTGGGGCCAGTGGCGAGGATCCAGGCGAGCTCTTCCTCCACCCTAGCCCTCTTGTGCCTTCCCCGGGCCTGCGGGACGGCCAGGTGCCCCCTTGCCTCCGGTTCTCGCCCCAGCCCAGAAACCTCCTCCCTCCAGGCTCCCCACACCTTACCCCCACTTTTCTTCCTGTCCCGGGGCTCCACCCACTATCCCCACTCGTGATTCCCCCCACCTCCCTGCCCCCAACCCTTCCGCCCAATTCCGTTCGGTCTCTTCTTTATGGCTTGTCTTCTCTAGGCTTTTTTCCAGTTGCAGACTCCTTACATCTCCACTTCTTGTAGGATTTTCGGGTTCTCCAGCGGGACTCGCCTTTGAGCACCCCCATACTTCTCAGTTCCTCCCTCAAGTCTAGGCCCCCCAATTCTTGCCCCCAGGACATTCCTTCATGTTCTTGCTGTCCTGTTCTCTCCATCCCTAAAGATGTTTTGGACCTCTTTGGGCGTCCCCAAAGCTTTCTCACCAGACCCCCAACCAAGGGGCTCGCCTCTTCTCTTTTCCCAGGTCTACTCCTGCTTCTAGGAACCTCCCATGTACGTTTTTCTCTATCCTTAGGGGGCCTTCCTGAAATTAGTCTTTTAAGAGCTTTTTAAGAACTCATTTCTTCACTCCCGGGGTTCCTCTCTGGCACCCTCAACTTCTTCCTGCTCCAGGAGTAACTTCCAGAAATCGGCTTTTTCTCCCAGACTTCTCCATTCTCCAGTGTTCTCTTTTCTCAGGGCTTCCTCAAATGCTTCCCTCTTTACAGACTTTCTCTCAGGGGTCTTTCCAGGTCTTCCAGCCTGGAGGTTCACTTAGCCCTTGTTTATTAGAGCTTCTTCTCAGAAGCCATCTTCCTCCTTGCTCCTTGCCTGAGGTCCCCCACCCTGCCCTCTGACCCTGTCCCTGTTTCGGGGTTTCCCTCGAACCCTTCCCTTTCTTCATATGGGTTTCTGATCCTTCTCTTTCTCTTTGGGAAACTCATTTGGACTTCCCTGTTTTCCAGTCCTTTGTTTTCCACCTAGAGCACTGCAGAGGGGCCAGGGTCTTTCCCTCAGGCTGTAGCCCTTTAATTCCACACCCAGAATTCTCTTCAGATTGTTCACCCCTTGGCTCCTTCTTTCTCAGACTCCCTTTTCTGTCTGGCTTCTCGTGAGCCCATTTGCTTCTCTTCCCTATTTGTTGACATGTTTCTTGCTCCCTCTGGAGTCTCCCTAATTCGTTCTTTTTCT
Organism: Tursiops truncatus; assembly: GCF_011762595.2. Classification (NCBI taxonomy): domain Eukaryota; kingdom Metazoa; phylum Chordata; class Mammalia; order Artiodactyla; family Delphinidae; genus Tursiops; species Tursiops truncatus. The sequence continues at coordinate 54,904,806 of NC_047052.1, read as the reverse complement.
TGCAGACAGTGAAAAAGCAGTCTGGCTCCCGAGGTCCACCCCGTACACCCCAGGGTCCAGATGGCGGCCAACGTGGGTGATCAGCGTAGCACGGATTGGTTAGTGAGGCTAGAGGGACGGGTCGGAGGGGAGGGCAAGAGGAAGCAAGACCCAGTGTTGTCTTCCGGATGGGCCGTCACACAGCATGGGGGGGACATGACACCACAGCCCCTGGGGTAGGGATGGGGCCGAGGCACTCCTTTGAGCGTTCCCCTTTCACAGTGCGGTGCTTGTTTCACAGAAGTGTGATGATTCACTCCATGGACTGTGATTAAGAGGCAGCCTCCAACACTTAATACTCATTTATTTTTTTAATTCCTCATTTTTTCCAAAACAGTGTGATGACTTTCTGACTGAGGTACTATCAGACAGAATTTGTGGTTTCGTAAAGCATTTAGATCTGTCAGGCATCAGGTCTTGTTTTAAGTCTTGTGGTTACTGGTAATTCTTTGGTTTGAGTTTTAACGTCTGTATGTAGCAGGCATCTGCAAAAGTACCTTAGGTAGGTAATCGCATCTGTCGCTCACTGAAGACTGTGACGCAGAAACTGGCTGTCAGTGTGTCACAGATTAGGAAATTGAGGCTCTGGGATTCAAGCCCTGGGGTTTGCCTGCTTCCGTCCTGCCCACCGTCTGCAGTGGGAGAATGGGCTGACTTGATGTCCCCTTTCTGCAGGTCCTCTCAGTACAGCATGGTGGCCGGGGCAGGCAGAGAGAGTGGCATGGAGACCCCCATGCACGAGAACCCCGAGTGGGAGAAGGCCCGCCAGGCCCTGGCCAGCATCAGCAAAGCGGGAGCTGCCGGCAGCTCTGCCAAGGCCAGCAGCAGCGGGCCCGTGGCCAGTGCACAGGTGAGCAGCGTCCCCTGCGCGGGCGTGGGGCACACGCACACACTTGGTGTCCTCTCGCATCACCAGGGCAGGGTGCTCTGAGGACATCCTGGGAGCCCTTGAGTAGTGAGTAGGGCACCATGTGGTCGTTGTCCCTGGGAATCGAGCCTGAGGAGGGGGCGGTGCTCGTGTCCGGTGGTAGAGGTGGTGGCTCTCTGTGGAGAGATGTGTTCCCAGTTCTGTCCCTTGGCAGTTAACCACCAGTAAACAGACCTGCCCTGGTGGGGCCCTGATGGCACGTGGTTCTCTCCCCCCGCAGTATGTGTCACAGGCAGAAGCCTCGGCTCTGCAGCAGCAGCAGTACTACCAGTGGTACCAGCAGTACAACTATGCCTATCCGTACAGCTACTATTACCCTGTGGTGAGTGCCCACCCAGCCCGGCAGGGGCAGGCGGTGGAGGGGCGGAGGTGGGATCAGTCGGGCAGGGTCCGGGGCAGTGGGTGGATTGACCACAGCAGTGACAGCTGCTGGAAAACCCTCCCTGAGCTCACGGTCCACAAGGTAAATGCCCAGGTCCTTCGGTGGCCACCCACGCTGCCCTCCCTGTGCCCACGTTGCCACAGAGACTCCTCCCCCTCAGCACACACTGAGTCCACTCCCGCCTCAGCCCTTTCCTCGCGTGCCGACACTCGCTGTGCCCTCGCCTAGCAGAGGGCTGCCCGAGAGCGCCTTCGGGGTGCGCTTCCTGGGACAGGCTTTCCTTAGAGTGGCATTCCCACTGCTCACCCTGCCACTCGGCTTCTCTGCTTGGCTTTTTTTTTTGTTTACTGCTGGCTGTGTTGGGTGTCTACTGTGGCATGTATTTTGAGTGCAAAGTTCATTCTGTCTTTAGTTTTCATTGTATTATAGTGTTTAGATGGGTTGGTACTCAGTAAATAGTTGTTGAAGGGTGGAATGTGGGACACATGGAGGTGGTCATTTTATTTGGTAATTTTTCAGCATGAGGGAGTTGGGCGCTTCTATGTGGTGGAGAGAGGGAGGGTGAGAGATCAGTAAAGGATTGCAAACTGAGCAGCTGGGAGAGAGGGGCGGGTCTAGGCCTCTAGGGAAGGAATCGGCCCACCGCTAATCCTTCCCTCCTGTGCCCTCGCCAGAGCATGTACCAGAGCTATGGCTCCCCCTCCCAGTACGGGATGGCCAGCTCCTACGGCTCAGCACCGCAGCAGCCGTCCTCAGCGCAGCACCAAGGGACTCTGAACCAGGTAACGCCCTACCCCGCCCCGGCTCACGTCCACGCACGGGGTGTGGCGGGCCAGCGGCGGGGGACACCTGCGTTATTTAAGCTGCTCCTGCCCAGCAGTTCCTGATCTGCGAACGAGGAAGGCTAAGCTTAGTTTTTGAAACCAGGGTGGGTGTAGGGCTTGAGTACGGCCAGGGGGCTGAGGTGTTGGGGTGACGGTGGGAGCACTTTGTGGCGTGGCAGCCGTCTCCTGTGCTTTCCTCTCAGCACATGCCCACATGCATACAGTCTCTCCCTCTCACGCACGCACACACGCTCTAGCCTTGCACTTCACGTGCAGCTGGGAGGCGTGGTGGAGCTCGTGCCGGGGAGGTGGGCAGACCTGGGTGTGAATCCCAGCGCCCCGGTGGCCAAACTACAAGTCACGCGCTCTCTGCGCCTCAGGCGGTGCCGTCAGGCGGTGGCGGGGGGAGGGAAGGATCGCGGCTTTATCACCGGCTCCCGCAAGCGTGTGCCACACGTGTCTTGACGGGCACGTGACGTGCTCGGACAGTGACCGCCGGGGCGGGGGTGCCGTCGGGGGCGGACGCCGGTGTTTTAAATGCCAGCCGCCACCGCCGCTCAGCAGTGGGAGCCGTGGGAGAGTAGGCGGTGCCTGAGCTGCTGGGCCGTGGGAGGTCGCCGAAGCCCCCGCCTCGAGAGGCGCTCTGCGGGTGCGGGTGGCGAGGCGGGGGAGCGTCCGGCCGCGGAGTTGAGAGCTGAGGTGGCCGAGGACCCCGCGCAAGGGCCAGCCCGGGGTGCCCGCTCCTGCCTCAGCGGCCGCTCTGCCCACAGCCCCCAGTCCCGGGTATGGACGAAGGCCTGTCCTACCAGGCGCCCCCTCAGCAGCTGCCAGCGGCCCAGCCCCCTCAGCCCTCCAACCCCCCGCGTGGGGCTCACCCTTTGAGCAGCGGTCCGCAGCCAGGGACGGCCCCTGCCACGCAGCACAGCCAGGCAGGATCTGCCTCGGGCCAGGCCTACGGGCAGCACGGCTACAGCGAGCCCGCCAAGCCCAAGAAGGGCCAGCAGCTGTGGAACCGCATGAAGCGTGAGTGGCCTTGGGCCGCGGAGGGGAGGGGGCCTCACAGGACTCCTGGCGCGAGGCACGTGGGGTGCTTGGACCTTGCTTCGCTCTTGGGACCTCCCGGGGCGGTGCGTGGGGCCGCTCGGAATGGGCGCCCTTCTCTGGAGCTCAGGGCTCCTGCCCCGGGGGTGGGGGCGGGGCCGCCCACGTGCGCGGGGGAGGCCTCACCTCAGCTTTCGCTGCCCTCACAGCGGCCCCTGGGACTGGTGGGCTCAAGTTCAACATTCAGAAACGGCCTTTCGCTGTCACAAGCCAGAGCTTTGGCTCCACCACGGAGGGCCAGCACGGCAGCTTCGGTCCCCAGCCCACCCCCGAGAAGGCCCAGAACCACAGGTGACGGCCGCCCCCTTGCCCGGCCCCAGCCCCTGGGCACTGTGCTCAGCATCTGTGTGCGGCCCACTGGCACGGCCTGCTCCTTAGAAAGCAGAGAGCCCCCCTGCCCCACGGGCTCGCCCTGGGTGCCTGCCCGGGAGGGGCGGTGATGACGGTCCCACCTGGGTCGTGGGGTACCACTCCCCAACCGAGTGTCTGCACCTGTCCTCCCTCCGCCAGGGGGAACCTGTCCGGTAAGCCCGACGACTGGCCGCAGGACATGAAGGAGTACGTGGAGCGCTGCTTCACTGCCTGCGAGTCGGAGGAGGACAAGGACCGGACGGAGAAGCTGCTCAAGGAGGTGCTGCAGGCGAGGCTCCAGGACGGCTCGGCCTACACCATCGACTGGAGCCGGGAGCCCCTGCCGGGGTGCGTGGGGCCGGGGGGCGCTCGGGAGGTGTCTGGTGCTGCAGTTGGAGACCTGCCATCCTAGGTGTCCGGGGCCCTGAAGGAGCGAGAGAATGGGGTCCTGGGGGCGGGAGGCTGCCGGGGTGGGAGTCCCGGGGGTGAGAGCGTGGAGGCGGGAGATGTGCTACTCAGCGGCTGCCAGCAGCCTCTAGACACACAAAACCTTGGGATTGTCTCCCACCTGAGCGTCGTGTTAGTCGAGTTGCCTGGGTAAGTGCCCTTCCTTCTGAGCTCGTGTGTCCAGGGGCGGGTGGCAGGCGTTGGGGATGTCAGGGCGCCGGGTGGTGATGCCCTCCCCTGCTATATCCCCAGGCTGACTCGGGAGCCTGTGGCTGAGAGCCCCAAGAAGAAGCGGTGGGAGGCCCCTAGCAGCCTCCACCCTCCCCGGGGGGCAGGCTCAGCGACCAGGGGCGGGGGTGCCCAGTCCCAGCGAGGGACGCCCGGGGCTGGGGGTGCTGGCCGAGCCCGGGGCAGCAGCTTCGCCAAGTTCGGCAACCGCAATGTCTTCATGAAGGACCACAGCTCCTCCTCCAGCACCGACTCGCGCTCCCGCTCCTCCTCCCGCTCCCCGACCCGCCATTTCCGCCGCAGGTGCGAGGCCGCTGGGTGGCGGGGCCGGGGGCGGGGGGAGGAGACGTTTCAGGCCTCACCTTTGTGCTCCTCTGCACAGTGACTCGCACTCGGATTCCGACAGCTCCTACTCAGGGAATGAGTGTCACCCTGTGGGTCGCAGGAACCCACCCCCCAAGGGCCGGGGAGGCCGGGGGGCCCACATGGACCGGGGCCGAGGCAGGGCACAGCGTGGGAAGAGGTGAGGCTTTGGGGGGCCGGGGAGGAGGGGCTGCTGGGAGGGGAAGGGCTGTGTCTGGGCAGCGGTGGAGAGGCAGGGGGTGGCGCCACGCCCGCCCCTTCAGGGCCCCTCCTCCCTCCCTCCCCCCCTCCCCAGGCACGACCTAGCCCCCACGAAGCGCAGCCGCAAGAAGATGGCGGCCCTGGAGTGTGAGGACCCCGAGCGCGAGCTGAAGAAGCAGAAGCGGGCGGCGCGCTTCCAGCATGGACATTCCCGCCGCCTGCGCCTGGAGCCCCTGGTGCTGCAGATGAGCAGCCTGGAGAGCGGTGGGGCCGACCCCGACTGGCACGAGCTGCAGATCGTGGGCACCTGCCCTGACGTCACCAAGCACTACTTGCGTCTCACCTGCGCCCCCGACCCGTCCACCGTGCGCCCCGTGGCGGTAAGTGCCCCCTGGCAGCGAGGGCAGGTCCTCCCTGTGAGGCCAGCGCTGGCACCAGGCCTCCGGGGCCAACGCTGCGAGGATGGCAGAGGCAACATGGGAGGAGGTGGTGGGGCGGGCAGGGGTCTGGCTCGGGGAAGACCCGGACCTGCCTGTGCACAGGGGGCCTGAGGCACCGAGAGGTGAACTGGACCCAGAGCTTGTGCTTTCGGAGCCGAGTCCAGAGCCTGTGGCCTTGTCGGAAGGCTGGGCTGGCCTCTGAGCCTTCGCCTCGTGCTTAGGAGACCAGGAGAAGGAAGCCGATGTCCCCGGCCAGTGCCTGTGAGACACTGGGACATCCATGTCCCGAGGCCCGAGCTGGGAGCGGGGCTGACGTGTCCTCCCGGGGCGCGTGCGCGGGCTGTGCTGACGCGGGAGACCGTGTGCACGCTTTTACTCTTGGGTTCTATTCCCTTTAATGTCGGGACCAGGCCACTGGGTGGGTTTAATGTTGCGGCCCCGCTTCAGGACCCCGAGTTGGTGGAACTGTGGCAGGTTTTAGCACACCCTGAGCCACAATGCACCTCCTTCCCAGGTTTTGAAGAAGTCGCTGTGCATGGTCAAGTCCCACTGGAAGGAGAAGCAGGACTACGCCTTCGCCTGCGAGCAGATGAAGTCCATCCGGCAGGACCTGACGGTGAGGCGGGGGCCGGGGAGGGGGCCACACTGCTGGTCCCGCCCTGCTCCGGTGTGACATCTGTTCTCCCGCTGCCCAGGTGCAAGGTGTGCGCACCGAGTTCACGGTGGAGGTGTACGAGACCCACGCCCGCATCGCCTTGGAGAAGGTGAGGGGCTGACAGGATTCCCTCGGCTCCCCCCACCCCCGTCCCGGCCTCACTCTGCTCCTCCCTCCATGTCCTCCAGGGTGACCACGAAGAGTTCAACCAGTGCCAGACGCAGCTCAAGTCACTGTATGCTGAGAACCTGCCAGGCAACGTGGGCGAGTTCACTGCCTACCGGATCCTCTACTACATCTTCACCAAGAACTCAGGAGGTGAGGCGCAGCCCCGCAGAGTGGGGCGGCCGCGGGCCCCCAGGTCCTGGCCCTGCTCACCTCCTCGTCTCCGGCCGCAGACATCACCACGGAGCTGGCGTACCTGACGAGGGAGCTGAAGGCGGACCCTTGTGTGGCCCACGCCTTGGCGCTCAGGGCAGCCTGGGCCCTGGGCAACTACCACCGCTTCTTTCGGCTCTATTCGCACGCGCCCTGTATGTCTGGCTACCTCGTGGACAAGTTTGCAGACCGGGAGCGCAAGGCCGCCCTCAAGGCAATGATCAAAACGTATGTGAAGCTGAGCTCTCCCCCTGGCCCTCTGCTCTGCGGCCTCACCGCCGCCCTCCTCCCGCCGTCCGCACCTCTGACTCCCCTGGTCTCCCTCCCTCGGGTCCTGGTCTTCTCTCCCCTTCTCTCCTCTCCACACTCGGCCCTCCCCTCTGGTCCCTCCTCTGGTCCCTCCACCTTCCAGCGCACGCACTGTGGGCCCTCCTCCGTGGTCCTGTCTCTCACTGCTCCGGGCTCCCCTGCCCCTTTGCCTCTCTTTACCTTCTGCTCGCATCACCCTGGACCCCACTTGGTCTTCTCCTTGCTCCGGGCTCCCCTTCCTCCAAGGCCTCTGCCCACCTTCTTCAGCGCTCCTGTGGCTGAGCTCCTGCTCTGTGGGGACGCCCAGCGAAGGCGGCCCTGCCCTTGGTAGCCGCGGTCTCAGGGACAAGGCCCCGCTCCCACTCGAGCTGTTTTGAGAGCCCAGGCATGCTCAGGGACCAGGTGTGAGGCAGGGCAAGCTAGGCCGGGACCCCAAAGAGCGCGGCCTGTGCTCACGTGCTCAGTCAGGCGGGAGACGCCCCCCGGCGACGGCAGGACACCTCTTGCGTTGTCACAACCGGGGTCCTCCTGGCCTCTGCTGGTGGAGGCCAGGGGTGCTGCTCAGTGCCCTGCAGTGCACAGGGCACCCCCAGCTGGGTCACCTGGCCGCAGTCAGTCTCGCTGAGGCTGGGAAGCCCTGGTCAGAGGACGTGGGGCCTTGAGTGCCACGTCAGTGTGTTGGGAGCCGTGGGGGTGGTTTGCAGCTGGGGAGGGACACTTACCCTGCAGGTTAGGAGACTCCTAGGATCCAGTTTGGGTCAAGCCGATATGAGGGCAAGGTGCGGGCCGGGGCAGGGGCTGTGGGGCAGACACACAGGAGGCAGGGCCGCGGGACCCGCTCTCTAAGCCAGGAGGGGTGAGGAGGCCGTGTACCTGAAGGACCCTGGGCTCCCGGTGTGTTCTCCGCGGCCGCACAGGCTCTTCCTCCTGCAGTTTTCGGGCTTCTGCGCCGCCCCCGGGCTGTAGCCAGGCAGGCCACTGTCTCCTCCTCAGCACTTCCTGTTTCTGCCTCAGCCTGTGTGTGTGCTTGGCCAGTGGGAGGGCTCTGGCCTGTCGTTGGCCTCACGGTCTTGTGTCCCCCTGCTCCGGAGGGTGGTGCGGCTTCTCTCTGGCTCGCTGGGCCGGGGCCAGCCCCGTGTTGGGGGGCAGCAGGCTGTCCTGTGCCCCGCCCCCCATGGACTTCCAGGGTTGTGAGGAAGTGGGGGCTTCAGGCAGGACTGGTTTGAGCGTTTTCTGCCACTTACTTACGTCCTAGGTGACAGTGGCCAAGTGGCTCTGCCGCTGCGCTGTCCTCGGTGTGTCTGTAAAGGGTAGGGTGACAGCTGCTGGGAGGGAGCTCAGCGGGCTCACGGGGCGGTACTTAGAAGAGCACAGGCCAAGCCTCCTCTTAGCACTCCCACCCAGCTCAGGGCAAGCGGGAGGGGCGGGGCTCCCTGCACCTGGCCCCTGCCCCGGCCCCGTGGGCCCTCTCCTGAGGGGCTGCCCAGGCCCCGGCCAGCAGAGGAGCCAGCTGGGCCCTTCCCTCCTGTCCCCTCTCCTCCCGTCCCCCGCACAGGTAAGTGAGGGGGAGGGGGGGCACAGCGAGGGGTTGGGGCCCCCCCCACCCCGGGCCCCCCCGAGCCCCTGAGGGGGGAGGCCGGGGCTGGGGAGGGGCCAGCAGGTGACATGCTGAGGAAACCTTCGGGTGCCCGAAGGGGGGCACCCACTCCTTGCTCGTGGGGCCCTCCCATGCCCGCCGCCCGCCTCATCGCGTTCTCCTCTTGTCTCCGTAGCTTCCGCCCTGCGCTGCCAGTCTCCTACCTGCAGGCCGAGCTGGCCTTCGAGGGTGAGGCCGCCTGCCGGGCCTTCCTGGAGCCCCTGGGCCTGGCCTACACGGGCCCGGACAACTCCAGCGTCGACTGCCGCCTCAGCCTGGCGCAGCTGCCGGCCTTCTGAGCACCAGCGCCGCCGGGGGTGGGGGGCAGGGCTGCAGCCCCCCAGCGCCGCCTCGGCGGGTTTTGTTTTTGAGCCGTGGACTTGGGTTGTAAATTAATTTGCGGGGAGTGGGCTCCAGGAAGAGCCACCAGCCCGGCCCCCATTGCCCACCGGGGAGTCTGTACAGAGATTTTTCTACATTTTTATTTTTGCCTCTGAGGGATGGGATTGGGGGAGGGGGGACAGCGGAGGGTTGGGGGCATAGTGTGTGGGGTCGTCTGTGTCCACCTTGCACCTCCACTAATGCTGTCTCAGTGTTTTTTCTCTCTCTCTCTCGAGCTTGTACTCCGGTAGCGACCCGGCACCCTGGCCCATCCCATGCCAGGGGGGCCAGTGGAAGAAGACAGGCCGCTCCGCCCGTGCCCGCCTGCGGCAGGGGCACCAGCACACCAGCCCGCTGCCCGCCGCCTCATCTGCCTCACCACAGACTCTTGTTGCCCAGCCCTCCGGGGCCTCAGTGTTTGGGGCGAGGGGAGCCGCGTAGACTGTGCCCTGCCCGCAGCCCCCGACCCCAGAAACGCCAACGCCTCGCCACCGCCAGATCCACACTGCCAGCCTGCACTGAGGACTCCGGAGGCCATCGCGGGACCTCGACGGCCGGGCTGCCTCGTCTGCAGTTGTATTAAGTTGTCTCCGTGTCCCTTCTTCCCCTCTCCACCCCAATGTTTCTTCTGGTTTTTCCCCCTTTTCCCTCCCGCCGCCTCCTGCTCCCGCTCTCCCTTGGTTCAGCACAGGTAAAACGGTTACCCTCCCTCCCCGCCTCATGGATCACCAGCTCACGTCATGTTTCCTTCTCTTTTCTTTTTGTGTGTGTTTATTTAAGTTATTTTTTCTTCCTCCCCTTTTCTTTTCCGTCCTCCCTCCCTCTTCTGCCATGTAACTGGAGGATGTGCAATGAGTTTGCAAACAGCTGGACTGTCAGGCTGCTTTTTTTCCAGATGTTCCTCCTTTGCCTCCCCTCCCCCTCCTCTCCCCCTCCCCTTTCCTTCCTTCATTCTTTCCTTGGAGCACTGAGCACCATTTGGAAGCTTGAGAGAAACCAAAATTAAAAGAGAGAGAGAGAACACGCGTGCACGCTTTGTCTTTCTGCCCCGGGCTAGACTGCCTCTGGGTGTCTGGGTCCTGGCCTTTATTTCTTTTGGCATTGAGATACCAGGGGGATCTCCGCCACGGCCTGGTAGGTGCCCCCTGACCTCCCCACGCGGCACAGCCAGAGTTTCCCCAGAGGCTGGCTCCCCAGCTCCTGCCTTGGGCTGAACCCAGGCTTGGGGAGGCCGACTTGGGAACCCTGGGGCACCTTGGCCAGGGTGAGGTGGGGGTGTAGCCCCCTGCAGGGCTGCAGCACTCTCAGCCCCTCGGCCTCCAGCCTCTGGCTGAGCACTTGGGCCATGTTCTCCAAAGGAGGGTCGGGGGGAGCACAGAGCACACGAGAGCCCAGGAACACCAGGCGCCTGAACCTGAGCCTCTGAGGGATCTGAAGCCCGGGGTCCGAGAGCACGCCTCTGAGTGCGTCGACCGCAGCCGCCACCTCCCCGGGGCCCGCCAGCCTCAGCAGGGCCACTGTCAGGTGCAGGGCCTGAGCAGGCACTGTGAACGCCGCGCAAGCTGGTGCATTTCGTACCAGTTCTTCTTGGACCTTAGCCACCCCGGCCTGCAGCTCAGCCTCTGTCACCATGAGGGCCACGAAGTGCGTGGGGCGGGGCCGGCGAGGGCCCACGGCCCCGGCTGCTCCACCGTCCACGGGCCAGACCCCGGGACCCCACTCCACTTCCGTCTCAGAGAGGCCTTCCGAGGGCCTTCCCGGGGCTACCACAGCCGGCAGCTTCCCACCCGGGGGCTCCAGGTCCCTGGCAGCGGCGGCGGCTGGCTTCAGCGCCCTTCTTGGCTGCATCCACGGGGAACCTTGGCCTCCAGGGCCGCCCAACTCCCGCTCCTGGATCCTCGATAACGTCCCTGCCAACGCCAGGCGCCCAGCTTCGGGGCCTCCGCCATCCGGGGCCAAGGCGGCCCGGAGTCCCGTCCAAGCTGGCTGTACGCGCCCTCCCGCACTGGTGCCAAGACGGGTCGCAGCTACACCGTCCTGTGCGCCTCCGGCCCCGGCCGTGTGCCCACCGCTGAGCGCACCTCCGGCCCCGTACGTGTCCTCGCCGTCACTCTCGTCCCCGGTCCCGGTCCCATGCACGTCCCCGCCCCTGTCTCCGCCGTCGTGCGCGCCCCCGGTCCCGTGCGCGTCCACGCCGTTGCTCTCACCTCCGGCTCCATGCACGTGCTCGCCGTCGCTCGCATGCCCGGTCTGGTGCGCGTCCTCGCCGTCGCCCTCCTCTCCGACACCGTGCGCATCCCCGCCGTCGAGCGCGTCCAGGATGGTGGACCCGCGGCCCGCAGCCAAGCCCGAGCCGAAGACGAGGTCCGTACGCGAGGCGCGGTCCCACACCAGACGGCCGCGGAAGCGGAAGTAGCGCACCCGGTGCTGCGGCACGGCCAGAACGCCCGGCCCGAGCGCCGCCAGAGGCTCGTCCCAGCAGAAGGAAAGGAAGGGCTTCTCGCGCACACCCAGGAAGCGGTCGACGTAGCCCACGGAAAAGTCGGCCGGGTCGAGACGCGGGTCCCAGCGGATGCGCTGGATGACAGCCGCAGCCGTGCGCAGCGGCGTCTTCTTGGCTTTGGCCTCTGCTTCGGGCTCGCCTCTAGGCTGCGGCGGCGCCGGCGCCCCGGGGTGGGGCTGGCGGCAGCGGGCACCGAAGCGGCAGCGGCCCTCCAGGAAGAAGCGGCAGGCCGGCGGCGGCGCGGGTTCCGCGCTGGGGGCCCCCACGGGCGGCTCCGGCCCTTCGGCCGCCGCCATGGGAGTGGGGTGCGGCTGGCGCGCTCGCCCCGTTCAGGCCGTTCCCGCACCTGGGTCAGTCCTGCCGGCACGGGCGCCAGGCACCGCTGTGACGTCACGGGCGAGGCTCAGGCCCCGCCCCGACCTGGAAAGCACCTCGCGCGTGAGACGGCCCTCCGCGGTGCCCTGGAGGCGCCTGACCCTTGCAGCCAAGCGGTTTTTATCTGTGGCCCCGGCCCCAACCCAATAATTTACATATGCGGCCCCGCCCCCACAACCCAAATACCTTACAGGTGCGGCCTCGCCTCTTCTGGCCCCTTAGTGAGCTTGGCTCCGCTACCTAATGATTTACAAGTGCGGCCCCGCCACTCTTGCTCCTTAGAGAAGCTGGCCCCGTCCCTAGTCCAGTGCTTTAACGATGCGGCCCCGCGCTCTCTTGGCCCCTGACGAGCGGGGCTCGCACACCCCGCACGCCTAATGATTTGCATGTGCTATCACGCCCCTCCGGGCATTCGTTGGGCCTCGCCCTCCGCGGGACAACCGGACGCCTGTAGGCCCAGAACGAACTTCGTAGCCCGGATTTGGGACGCAACTGTCGCCCTCAGGATGACACAACTTTGGGGCGTCCCTTTTCTACGGGGACCACGCCTCTTCCCGGCCACTTTTCCTGTGCGGCCGCTCCCGGGGTAAAGGACAGCTCGCCTGGGCTGGGTCCACTGGAGACGCGGAGCTCACGGGGTCACAGCCGTCGGCCGGCCCGAGGGAGCGAGTCAGGCCGGGCCCGGGACCGCGTCCGGCAGGCGGCGGCGGCGGCGACGCGCAGCCAACACCGCTGAAAAAACCAGGCTGTGGGAGCGGCCACTTCGGAACCCCGCCCCTGGGAGGGGCACCACCCAGCCACGCCCCTGGCTCTCTTAAAGGGGCCGCATCCCATTACACCAGGTTAATCCTGAGACCTCCACCCACCTGGCTGGGACCGGAACCCCACGTGACATACCTAGCTCTTAAAGGCGCCAGGACCTCATCACCCCTCCCCGTCCCCCCTTCCCACATGCAAAGTAAACAGACAAAACCCGGGGCACAGACCTTGTCGGTTTATGTATAAAGAAGTGGGGAGCTGGACGGTAAGGGCGCAGGGAATGGGGGTGCCTACAGGCCGATGACGTCGTCCAGCTCGAGGTCCGCGTTGGGGAGGCAACGGGCCCTAGGGTGCTGCGCCCCGGGGCCGGGGTCCACGTCGGGCTTGGCGGCAGCAGCGCCCGGGCGTTCCGCGTCCATGACGCCCAGCACTGCGTCCAGCATGGAGGGGCCCAAATCCAGGTGGAAGGACAGCAGCGGGTCGGCGGGCGCTGGCGCGCGGAGGGCGGGCGGCGGGGGCTGCGGCACGGCGGGCGGCGGCGCGGAGCGCGGGGCCCCCGCGGGCGGCGGCCGGGGCTCAGGGGGTGGCCCGCCGCCGTGGCGGCTCAGGAACGAAGTGTCTCCGAAGGCGTCGCCGCCGCGCCCCACGTGCAGAGTGTGCCGGAAGTCGCCGAGCGGCGCGGAGATGGACAGAGCGCCGCGCTCCGGCCGTTTCTTGGGCTGCGCGGGGCCCAGCTGCTTCAGGACCGGCATCTGCGGGATAGGGACGGGTTAGCACGGCCTACCCCGGGAGGACGCTACCGAGGCCTTCCGTGTTCCCAGCCCTGGGCGTAGCACGCCGTTCAGAGGATGCTCTCCATAAGTACAGGATGATGGTGGTGGGATCACTCCCATTTTACAAGTGGGGAAACTGAGGCTCCCAGAGGTCCGAGGTTACAGCTGCTTGATTCAAATCTCAGACTCAAATTTAGGTCTGCCCATATGTTAATTCCACTAAGAACTAACGTTTGAGCTTTTATAGGTCAGAGAACAAGCAACATGCTTCACCAAGCCTTTTGGACTGCTTCCCAAACTTGACAGAAACTCCAGCTTAAACACAGGGCCATCCACCATGAAGACAGGGCGGACTCTGTCCTTTGGGTGCAACAGACACAGTGCCCAGGGCCCGCCACATTTCTAGAGGCCCGCACACATGTTTAAACGTTTTGTTATTATTTTTTTGAACCTCTTGTCCTTTACTGAGGCCACTGGTCCCCAGCTCCCGCAGGGCAGGGACACGGGCCCAGGTCTTCCTCTCCAGCCCCGCCACCTTTGGGGCCTGCAGAGCCCACAAAACCCCGGGGAGCACAGATGAGACCCTCCCCCTCAACACATGGTGTACAGAAGCCCCTTCCCAGACGGGGCTGCCGTGTTTTATTTTAAAACGTCTGGATTATGTTTGCCTTTATACCAACGCAGTCGTAAAATATAATTATTATATATATATATATAATTATCTCCATGAAAGCTTTGCCTAGAACATACAAAAGTCATCATGTAGGCTGGCCTGAGGATTGTAATTTGGGAGATTTAGGGTGGGCCTGGGAAATCTATATATTTGCACAGCATTTTATAATTTGAATAATCTGGTTTTGAAAAAAACATATAAGTCTTACTTCTTGGAAAACAAGAGTAACAATAATAATCATGCAAATTTTCCTGTGTTAAAACATGGCAAGAATGGCATAAATTCCAAACGGGCAGCTCATGAACTGTTAACTAGGTACCCTATAGCTACATGACTGCATCAGACTCGATGGTAAATAGATATGCCCGCCAACCTTTGCCCATATCCTGGAACTTGGCCGTTTCTATGGAACTTCTGGGAGGGACTTTGATGACCTTGTACTTTTGTTTTAACAGTCACTGTTATTATAATAATAACAATTTTTAAAAAAACCTTTCCATTTGAATTGAAGCCCCACCCTTTGCCAACTGGATGAATTGGGATAAATTATGTGATTGCTCTCTGTCTGTTTTCTATCTGGAAAATGGATAAAATGACACTACCTTCCTTGCAGGACGCATAGAAATACTCAGTCAAAGAAAACTATATTTTTAACAGTGCCAGCCAACTGATAGTGTTGGGGAGGGGCATGTGTTCCCAAACAAAACTGTGGAACAAAATTTAGATCAAATCCTATGAAGCAGGCAAAGCAGCCAGCCTTGTCCTTTCAGGGACCAGCACCATGGGAAAGATCAGTGATAACGTGGAGAAAAATTAAAGCCAAAAGGATTTGAAATAATTGTAGATGGATATGTTCTGAGAGCTCCCTTCTCCCCTACCCAAACACACACACACACACACGCACACTTTACAGTTACTTCTGGAAAAACCAGTCTTGATTTACCACCTCTGTCGTGTTTCTCAAACTTCCCTGACCTCAACCTAGATGAATAAATATATTTTATTGCAATCTGGCACACAGTCACCATTCCTGCCCCACCCACACCCCCACCCCCCCCCCCCCCACATAAGGGAAACAAACATTTTGTGAATTGAGACCTACTCTTATCTCATGCTAGGCACTCAGTTTCAATTCTATTTTCTTATTTATTTAATAACTAACTAAATAAATGCCTGCATGATGCATTTACCCTGCACCATGCAGGATCTTAGTTCCCCGGCCAGGGATCGAACCCACACTCCCCCCCGCCCCCCCCACCCCACCCCCCCGCAGTGGAAGCACGGAGTCTTAACCACTGGACTACCAGAGAACTCCCTATTTTTCTTTTTTAATGCTGACCTCTGCTCATTCATGAATCTCAATCCACAGTTTAAAAAAAAAAAAAATCCTGTCTCAGAGCTAGCAGCACCCCTTATCCCTAGGCAGTGGTTCATAGTTCAAAAGAGCAGAACTCAGAAAGCCAACTGCCCAGACTTGGATCTGACTGTGCCCACTGCTGTGTAACTTTGGGCAAATTGCTTAACCTTTCTGACCTCACTTGCTCATCTCAAGAATGGAATGACGCTCATATAATAATTCAGTCTCTTGGCAAGAATTGGGGAGATGTTGCCCATGGAAAGTCTTAGCACAGTAGCCAGCGCACAGCAAATGCTCAATAAATGCTCAGTGGAGTCCTACTTTGGATCATTCTCCCCTGTCCCAGAGAAGGAAACAGGTGCTCAGAGATGGTACATGACTTGCCCAAGGTCACAAAGCCAGCTCTGTGGGACTCCAGAGCCCAGAGTTACTGCTTCCACTGCCTGCTGTCCCTTGAACTGGCTCCTCCCTGGACGGCTCTCAGCTATTGCCTCTTCTCCCTGCCCACCCCCTACCTTGCCCCTCATCCCATCCTCCTATCACCCTACAAGGTGACATCACTGACATTTTCCAGCGCTCAGCAGCATATTAAGATCTTGGTTTCTGACACCAGACACAACAGGTTTGCCATTGCCTTTCTGTGGGACCCGGAACTAACTTCCTCAGCCTTAAGCCTTAGTTTACTCCTGAGAAATGGGAAATCAGAATGCCTGTTTGCAAGGGGTTGTCGTAGAGTACACGCATGATGCTGACATTCTATTTCCCGAGAACTTATTCTGGGCCAGGCAGGGGTCTAAGTGCTTCACACAAATGAATGAACTCATTTAATCCTTGGAACAACCCAGTGAGGGGAGACCGCTGTTATTTTGTCCCTTTTACAGATGTGGGTGGCACCTGAGGCACAGAGAAGTGAAGTGACTTGCCCTGGATCACACAGTAGCAAATGTTGGGGGCTGAATCTGGAACCCAGGCAGACGAACTCCGGCGTCAAAGGATGATGTGATACTGCTCACAGCCCCCAAAGGATAGGGTGTGCAGACCCATGGAGAAAATAATGTTTTGACATCAAGGCCAGGGATTTCCTACACCCTTGACTGTGTTTGCCTGTTTGCTTTGCTTTTTCCCATTCTAGATAACAACGAGTTCAAAATTGTTTTTGAAAGCTACCACTTCTCCTCGCTAGCTCTGAGACCTCGGGGGCCAGTCACTCCACTTCTCCGAGCCTCCGTGTCCCCTTGAACAGAAGGCTCTATCTCCCTTGCTGTGTGCTTGACGCAATGAGGTCACACTCGGAAAAAGGCCGTCACAGGCCCAAGCTCTGTACAGAGGGGCTGCTGTTGTGACAATCTGAAAGCAGGCAGAGAGCGGGAGCCAGGATGGGACCCTGGGACGCGGTGATCGCGCGCACTCGCTAAGCCGCCTTCCTCCCGCCTCCACCCGCCCCCTCTCTTTCCGGGCCGAGGCTCCAGCTGCAGGGGTGGGGGGCACAGCTGGCTCACCTCTGTCCTCTCCGGGCCCCAGCCCCGCCAAGAGGAAATAACAACCCACTGCAGATCCAGCCCGACTGGTCCTCAGCCCTTTGGGACAGGCAACAAGGAGGGTGGGACCCAGACGGCGCAGGGGGACCCGCGATTGGGAGCCCCCGACCCCCTCGGGGCTCCAGTGCGCGCTTCCTGAGGCCACGTGGCTGCGGCCCAGGATTTCAGCAGCCGCGGCCGCCGTCCCTTTGGCCGGCTGTCCGGCTCCCCTCCAGACCTGACCGGGGACCCTGGGCCACCACTGCCCCGTACCTCGTGGTCCCCGCTGAACCAGGCAGGCAAACTCTCAGGCTCCGGCTCAAGCTGGGAACCCCGTCTTCTTGGTTCGGAGCCCGCCTCCGCCTCCCAGTCCCAGGCCCGCGCCTTCTTCCTTCTTCCTCCGGGCGGGATCTCACCTGGCAAAGGAAGTGTCATACGGAACCTGGAGGGGCATCCAGGACCCAGGCGGCCGGGCCCAGAGTGCCACCCCCTTCTCTCTTAGGTTCCAGGAGTCCTGGCTCCTAGCTCTCTTGATCCTTAGCCTCAGGAGTCCGGACCCCCAGCCCCTCCTCCCTCAGACCCAGGAGTCCAGGTCCCCGGCCCCTCCTCCCTCAGACCCAGGAGTCCAGGCCCCCGGCCCCTCCCCCCTCAGACCGAGGAGTCCAGGCCCCCGGCCCCTCCCCCCTCAGACCCAGGAGTCCAGGCCCCCATCCCCTCCCCCCTCAGACCCACGGGTCCAGGCCCCCGGCCCCTCCCCCCTCAGACCCAGGAGTCCAGGCCCCCGGCCCCTCCCCCCTCAGACCCAGGAGTCCAGCTCCCCGGCCCCTCCCCCCTCAGACCCAGGAGTCTGAGCCCCAACCCGGGCAGACCCTGGCATGGAGTCCCTTCTTTACCTGCACCGGGATCTGAAGTGTCAGCCCCTCTCGGGGGCCATGGTAGGAGCCCAAAGGGGCGCAGAGTCACGCCCAGTGCAGCTCAGTGTGTCTGGGGCAGAGAGGGTTAAGGCGTAGGTCCCTCCCAGCCTTCCTTATCCCCCAAAAGTTTGTCTCTAGGATTTAAAGGACTAGGAAGTAGCGGTGGAAAAGCTGAGGCCCCTCCGGGCTGAGTGTGGGCCAGGGGAGGAGGCTGGCACTGGGTGTGCGCCCGCCCAGAGAACACGGCAGACGGGGCGGGGGATGGATGGATGGACAGGGCGGCCCCCAGCTCGGCCCCTCCCCCTGCCAGCCTGGAATTTCCTGAAACTGGGGAAGTCTGGCTGTGTAGAAGAATAATTTCTTCCAGATTGCAGCTGTTGAGGGAGTATGTGTGGGCTTGAAAGAGAGAGAGAAAAACAGACAAGGTCAGGCAGTAAGACCAGCAAAAGGATGGATGTGACCTCGGAGGGGCAGCTCTCACCCTGCTTTGGAGAGTTCCCGGGATGAATATCCCTGCCGGGAGCGACTCGTCCACAGAAAGGTCATGACATCACCGAGTGCCAGTGCCTAGCGGCGACAAGAAGAGTCAGATGTGGGTGTGAGGAAGATCCCTCAGCGGCCAGTGTGCCAGAGGGCCTGACCTGGGGGAGGTAGAGGGCCCCGGGGAGGAGGCTGGCTCCGCGCGGTGCGCTGGGGCTGGGATGCTGGGGCCGGAGAGGGAGAGAGTTAGTTTCATAGATAACAAGGAGGTGTGGCTTGCCCTGAATCTTGAAGGAGTGGGACAGAGACAAAAAGTGACAACAATCCAGGGACTTCCCTGGCGGTCCAGTGGTTAAGACTCTACGCTTCCACTGCAGGGGGCACAGGTTCGATCCCTGGTCTAGGAACTAAGATCCTGCATGCCACGTGGCGTGGCCACAAAATAAAAGTTTTAATTATTTTCTATTGACGTTAGCTTCACATAACATAAAATGACTCATTTTAAAGTGGTATGTAGGGGACTTCCCTGGTGGCACAGTGGTTAACATTCCACCTGCCATGGGTTCGAGCCCTGGTCCGGGAAGATTCCCACATGCCGCGGAGCATCTAAGCCCGTGCGCCACAATACGGAGCCTGCGCTCTAGGGCCCGCGAGCCACAACTACTGAGCCCACGTGCCTAGAGCCCGTGCTCCGCAACAAGAGAAGTCACGGCAACGAGAAGCCCTCACACCTCAACGAAGAGTGGCCCCTAGAGTTGGCAACTAGAGAAAGCCCGTACGCAGCAACAAAGACCCAACGCAGCCAAAAATAAATAAATTAAATAATAAATTAATTAATAAAAAATAAAGTGGCATTTAGTACATTCACAATGTTGTACAACCATCACCTCCATCTAGTCCCGAAACGCTTTCATCTCATCAAAAACAGAAACAAACAAAAACAAAACAAAAAACTCTTGTACCTGCTGAGCTGTCAGCTGGGGGCTGGTCTGCTCCAAGAGGCTGCCTGCATCCTTCCGGTGTTTTCCCTGTGTCTGTCCTCTGGCAACGGTAAGTTGAGCCCCTCTTATGCTTCAGGTGTCCCTGATTTGCAGGCCTGCCCCATCTCCCTCCTCCCTCCAGCCAGAAAAGCTCCTCTGCTTTTAGGGCTCATGTGATTTGGCTCGGCCCACCTGGAAAACACAGGCGTTATACATATATCACCATCGGTAATGGAGATGTATTCATATATGACCTGGTAATCAGCACAAGCTAATACAGAAGTATACATAATTTATGTCAAGGAATTGGGAGTTTGCAATGCTAAGGGCTGGCAAGCCTGAATTCCATAAGGCAGGCTGGAAACTCTCAGTCAGGCTAGGAGCTGACGCCTCGGTCTTTGTTTCTGGTTTGGTTTGGTGGTTGTTTTGAGCCCCGCCGCGTAGCATGCAGGATCTTAGTTCCCCAACCAGGGATCAAACCCACGCCCCCTGCATTGGAAAGGCAGAGTCTTAACCACTGGACCGCCAGGGAAGTCCCTGATGCTGTGGTCTTTAAGGCAGAATTTCTTCCCCATTTTGCAGTGAAGGCCTTTCAACTGATTGGGTGAGGCCCACCCACATTCTCGAGGGCCATCTCCTTTACCTAGAGTCAGCTGGGTATAGATGTTAGTCACACCTACATAACGGCTCCCCGGCCATACCTGGGTTAGTGTTTGGTTGAACAACCAGGTACTACAGCCTGGCCAGGCGGACAAGTAAAATGAACCATCACGCCAGGATAATCTCCCCGTCTTAAGGTCCCTAACTTTAATCTTGTGTGCAAAGTCCCTTTGCTACCTGATACGACATATTCATCGGTTTCAGGGATTCATGCCTGGGTATCTTTAGAGGTGCATTCTGTCTACCCCAAGGACCCTCAGAAGGCAGATCCCGGGGGATGGTGGCGTGGCCACCAAGCTGGAGAGCCTGGGAGGAGGAACAGGTGTACAAGAGATGCCAGAGGCCATGCCCAGAAGAGAGGAAAGCAGGATCGGCTGCACGGGCAAGCGACCTGTGCAGTCTTGGGGGTCGCCACGCCTAGAAGGGCCCTCTGCACTTGGTTTCACGGTTTGCTCTATCTTCACATTATTAATCATTTTGAACAAGGGACCCCACATTTTCATTTGCAATGCACCCCGCAAATTAGGTAGCTGGTTCTGGGCTGAAGTGCGGGAAGAGCAGGGTTCTGGGATGAAGCAGCTGAGAAGGGTGACATTGAGAGATAAGAAAAGGGAAAGGAACTTGGACCAGGGCCGGGCAGCAGCCAGAGAAAGTGAAGGAGGAGGAGAGAGAAGGGCTGCAGAAGCCCTGGAAGGACGCACAGGTCCCCTCTCTGCAGTCTCAGTCTGATTTAAAAAAAAAAAAAAAAAAAAGATCCACTGGATTTAATAGCAAGCCAGAGGTGACTGGTGGCCAGAGTGAGAACTGCCCATGGGGGCTGGGCAGGCGTAAGCCAGATTGTGGCTGGGGAGGCGAGGGAGAGAGTGAGGAGATGAAAAAGTGCAGAGGACTTGGGAGTCTGCTGTGAAAGAAAGGAGAGCAAGACAGGACGGATATCCGGGGGGAGAGGGAGGGGTCAGAGAAGGAGTTTGGTTTCTTTGCTCGGTTTGGATACACTTCCTGCTATTTTGTTTCTTTTTTGAAAAAGTAATTTTTAGTTACATAAAGGATATCCTCCTTGTAAAGAGAGAGAGGGAAATAACCCTAACTAATAAGGTTTTTTTTTTACATAGACATTTTTTTAACATCTTTATTGGAGTATAATTGCTTTACCATGGTGTGTTAGTTTCTGCTTTATAACAAAGTGAATCAGCTGTACATATACATATATCCCCATATCCCCGCCCTCTTGCGTCTCCCACCCTCCCTATCCCACCCCTGTAGGTGGTCACAAAGCACTGAGCTGATCTCCCTGTGCTATGCTGCTGCTTCCCACTAGCTATCTGTTTTACATTTGGTAGTGTATATATGTCCGTGCCGCTCTCTCACTTTGTCCCAGCTTACCCTTCCCCTTCCCCGTGTCCTCAAGTCCATTCTCTAGTAGGTCTGTGTCTTTATTCCCGTCCTGCCCCTAGGTCCTTCATGAACATTTTTTTTTTAGATTCCATATAAATATGTTTTAGCATACGGTATTTGTTTTTCTCTTTCTGACTTAACTTTTGATGACCTTGTCCAATCCAAGCCCCATGAAATTAGTTTGCAGTATCCCTTTCCAACTGGGCTGGGCTCTTACAAACACACAGACCAGCGATCCTGCACCTCGGAGCTCTTGGCATTTGGGGCTGGATGGTTCTTTGTGGTGGGAGTATCCTGTGCACTGTGGGATGTTCAGCAGCGTCCCAAGGCTCCACCCACTAGATGCCAGTAGCTTCCCCCTCCCCAGGATTTAGACGACCAGCATTGCTTCCAAATGGCCCCTGGAGGGGGGATATTGCCCCGGGTTGAGAACAGCTGATCAACATGGTGCTCTAAGAAAACACATATTAAACACACATTTTAAACACACAAAGGAACTTTTACTGGACGGTTTTGGGCTACCACTTTTTCCCACTTGGCAGTTTCTTTTGGGACTCATTCATTGCCACTACATACAGACTTAAAGAGGGGGCTTGAGCTTACTTCAGCATTTGGAAGAAAGTATATAACAACAGTAATAGCAGCTAACATTTATCAAGGGCTTAGAATTTTTTAGGAGCTGTTCTAAGATCTTTCCACATGCAACCTTAATCTCTGCAATAACTCTATGGGCGGGAGGGGGTTGGTATTATTATTCCCACTTTACAGATGGAGAAACTGAGGCACAGAGAGGGTTTTTTGGTTTGTCTCTTAACTTTTAGGGAACTTAGCTAATGCAGCCCTAAAGTTGCGCAGGCAGGATTTGAACTCAGGCAGGCTGACCCTGACTCAGAAGGAGAGATGGAAGATATAGGAGAGGTAGGTTCTATAAAGGACAGGACCCCCAGGAGCAGGGAAGAAAAGGGTCTGTCCAACAGAACTTTCTGGAATGATGGGACTGTCCAGTACAGTAGCCACATGTGGCTGTTGGGCACTTGAGATGTAGCTAGTGGGGCTGAGAAAGTGAAATTTTAATTGTATTTAATTTTCATTGATTCTACATGGAAATAGCCACTGGGGGCCAGTGGTCCAGGTATCGGGTAGCCCATGTCTAGAGCACTTGAGGAAGGTTTAGCCCAGGGCAGCGGGGGCTGCCTCTTGAAGGAGCAGGTGGAAGGATAGAGGGGTGACTGCAGCCTGGGTCAGTGTACAGGTGGGGCGGTGCTTCGGGGGCTCTACTCCACCGGCCTGGATCCGGGTGAGGCAGAGGCAGGGGTGGAGGAGGTGAGGCGTTCAGCTGTGCTGGGAAGGGAGGGGAAGCTGGTTCAGATCCCAGCCCCAGATGAACTGCAGGACGAGTCTGCTGAACACCTGCTGTGTGCGGGCTCTGTTCGAAGCACTCCATCTTATTACCTCATTTAGTCCTCATATCAACCTATGAGGCAGGTGCTGTTATTATGTCCATTGAGCAGATGAGGAAACGGAGTCAGCATGGCAGGGCCTCTACCAAAGGCCACGGAGAGCAGAGACCACAAGCAAGGTGACCTATGCGTGGAGTTTGGGCATTTCCCCAGCTTCTCAGGAGTGGGCAGAGGATGCTGAGTGGGGAGTGGCCCAGGGTTCGGGTTTTCCCATCAGGAAGTATTTCCAACAACCCAAAGGACTTTGAAAGAGCCTCATCTAGATGCAGCGGGAGAGAGGAGGAAGCCAGAGAGGGTAGGGACAGACGGGGTGAGAGAGAGAGCGAGGGAGGGAGGGAGACAGAGAGACAGAGACAGATGACTTCCCTGGCGGTTCAGTGGTTGAGACTCCACGCTTCCACTCCAGGGGGCGAGGGTTCGATCCTCGGTCAGGGAACTGAGATCCTGCAAGTCATGCAGTGAGGCCAAAAAGAAAAAAAAAAAAAGAAGAAGAGCTGGAGACAGGATCTGTGCCAACAGAGGGAGCCCTGGGAGTGCAGCCAGTCTGGTGTGAGCTCTGTCTCTGGAGCTCCCTCCTCCTTCCAGCTGAGCTGGCGCCCAATGCATCCCCACCCCCACCCCCCAACACACACAGCTTGCAAGGAGTTTTCTTTCTTTCCTTGGTTTGGATACATTCGCTGCTATTTTTGCTTCTTCTTTTGTAAAGTAATTTTTAGTTACAGAAATGATACCTGAATACATCCTCCTTGTAAAGAGAGAAAGGAAAGATTTTTTCTTTTTTTTGGCCACACCTCACGGCTTGTGGGATCTTCGTCTCCAACCAGGGATTGAATCTGGGCACTCGGCAGTGAGAGCACGGAGTCCTAACCACTGGATCTCCAGGGAATTCCGCTCCCCCCCCCCCCCTTGTAAAGAGAGAAAGGAAAATAACTCTAACTAATAAGGTTTTAATGACCTCATCTCATCCAAGCCCCATGAAATTAGTTTGCAGTATCCACCTTCCAACTGGGCTGGGATCTTACAAACACATAGACCAGTGTTTCTGCACCTCGGAGCTATTGGCGCTAGGGGCTGGATCATTCTTTGTGGTGGGAGGGTTGGGGGCCATCCTGTGCACTGTGGGGTGTTCCCAAGGCCCCACCAACTAGATGCCAGTAGCTCCCCCCTCCCCATGGTCTGGACAACCAACAATGTTTCCAAAGGACCATCTGCAGTTCCCTCCCCCTCTGGTTACAACCCCAGCAGGAAAAGCTCCTGGGATCCTTTGCAGGTTCTGTGAAGGAAATGAGTATCCTGGCACAACTGGCAAAGTGGAGGAAATAGGGAAGGGCCAGGAGATAATTGCTGCAAACTCCTGGCCAGAGTACCACGAGCCTCGGTCTTCCACCTGAGGGTGGGTCGGGGATTCCTAAGGTCCTTCCTGCCCTTCTGCTAAATGTGGGCAGGCGGGAATGTGACCAAAGCCTGTGCACTGGTGTCAGCCAGCCCTGGCTTGGAGCTCTTGCCTGTGTGACCCCGGCAAGCCACTTTTCAACTTGTAGCTTTAGTTTCTTCATCCGTGTCAGAGGTCCAAGGAACCTCACAGAAATCCTAACAATAATTCATAAAGGCAGCTATCATTACCAAACCCAAGCGGTTTGCCAGGCTGTGTCTAGGCACGTGACGATGACGGTAATAGTCATAACAGCTCACATCCTTGAATGAGTGCTAAGTACATGCCAGGCACGCTACTCCACACATCTCGTGTACGAACTATTTCGTTTCTCACCAAAACCCCAAAAAGCAGGTGCTGGCATTATCCTCATTGGATAGATGACAAAGTAGAGGCAATCGGGTGACTTTCCCTAAGTCACAAAGTTAATAAAAGGCAGAGCTATGATCAAGTCTCAGGATGCCTGGCTCAAGATCTCGTGCTCTTAGCCCAACTGCTTGCTTCCTATGAGAAACAGAATAGAATAATCTCTGATCACCTGCTTCCTTTGAAGCAGGCACCATTATCATTGCCATTTTCCAGAAAAGCAAAGTGAGCCTCAGAGAGGCAGAATGACATTCCCAGGGACACAGAGCTGGCAAGAGGCAGATCTAGGTTTTGAAACCGGTTTGGGGTGAGCCCAGTCCATTATCTTTTGGTCATACCCAGTATCCGGTACCCTGAACCTGGTCTGGTGAAGGACAGTTCTGAGGTGGATAGGGGAAAACGAACATTATACGACACGCCGGTCTGCTCCAGTGGCTGTGATGCTGAGTGTGGGACCAACATCCCGGACCTCTGAGCAGCTTTATCCCTATTCAGGATGCATGGATTGTGAAGGGAGTTTGAATCATTGCCAACTACAGCCATCCCCCGTATTTTTCCAAGTTACCCTCATGCTCTGAGTATGTCTTATCTGAATCCTGCACGGAGTCTACAGAAGAGTACCAAAGATGGGGCTCAGCGGATGCCTACCTGATCACTGAGATATCAGAAAATGGGGGAGGCTGTGTTGCCTTCATAGACTCTGACCATGGTGCTGAAACTAGACTCAACCGTCAAATCCCCGTCAGCACCGTGGACAGCAGCCACAGAACCTACCTTCCTGGGGTTGGGTCCTGACGGTGAAATAGGGAGGGTGTCCAGATACAGGTCCGGGGGTGTTGGGGCCACGCAGAGAAGGAGCCAGAATTGTTCAGGAGGCAGGGAAGCTCAGTATGCAGATGAGGACCAGACTGGCCACAGAATGCTGTCATCAGGAGAAGACAACTTCTTTTCTGCTCTACACTGGTGGAAGTAGCCAGACGGCAAAATGGACGCACCCTAGACTTGGCCTGGTCATCAGGTTGTCTTTTATGGATATGCTATGGGTGTATAGTACGAGTGCAGTAAGAGTGCACTCCTGACATGTCGGGGCTGGGCTGCCTGCTTTACAAACATCATTACTTTTTTTCCTACTGCAGTAAGGCTCACATAACATAAGAGTGACCGTTAACCATCTGAAAGCGTACAATGCAGTGGCATGTGGTGCATTCACGATCTTGTGCGACCATCCCTGTTAACTGGCTCCAAGACATTTTCATCACCCCAACAGGAAACCCTGTACCCATTAGCCAGGGTTTGTCATAGAAACAAAACCAATAGGATGCATGTGAATATATACATATCATACTCCACACACACACACAGATTTTATGGAATATCCTCACACCATTATGGAGGCTGGCAAGTCCAAAATCTGAAGGGTGGGCTGCAGTCTGGAGACCTAGGAGAACTGTTGCTGAGGTTCCAGTCCAAAGGCAGTCTGCTGGCAGAATCCCTTCTCGCTCAGCAGAGGTCATTCTTCTGCTCAATTCAGGCCATCAGCTGATTGCATGAGGCCCACCCACATTATGGAAGACAATTTGCTTTACTCAAAATCCAATGATTTAGGGGCTTCGTTGGTGGCGCAGTGGTTAAGAATCTGCCTGCCCATGCAAGGGACACGGGTTCAAGTCCTGGTCCAGGAAGATCCCACATGCCGCGGAGCCACGAAGCCCGTGCGCCACAACTACTGAGCCTGCGCTCTAGCGCCTGTGAGCCACACCTACTGAAGCCCGCGTGCCTAGAGCCCGTGCTCCGCAACAAGAGAAGCCACCGCAGTGAGAAGCCCTCACACTGCAACGAAGAGTAGCCCCCGCTCGCAGCAACTAGAGAAAGCCGGCACGAAGCAACGAAGACCCAGCGCAGTCAAAAATAAATAAGTAAAATAAATTAATTAAAAATAATTCTTTTAAATCCAGTGATTTAAATGTTAGTATCATCCAAAAACACCCTTGCAGAAACATCCAGAATGTCTGACCACATAACTGATCATGGCCCAGCCGAGGTGACACACAAAATTAAACATCACAAATCCTCCCCTTGTCAACTTGCATCTCCTTAAACCACACTTAACCTCCAGATAAAGACAATAACAACAATGAATGAGTGAATGACCTCTGCCAGCTCCCTGCCTCTATGGGGGATTTTGCTGAATGTGAGGCCAGCTTCCTGTTTCAGGGCTACAAACCCGCTCTTCCCCCTGCCCCCAGCCTAGTTGAGACATTTGGGGTTTCCAGAGCCTCAGTAACAAGGAAATGGGAATACACTGAGATGAAGGTAGAAAATACAGAGAAAACCCAGGGATGATTTCTGCACAGGGAACTTACACTGGACACAGGGATCCTCATCTGCTGGGGAATGTGGGACCAGAGCTGTGCTCCAGCTCCCACACACACACACACACACACACACACACACACACACACACACACACACACACACACACACACACACACACACACACACACACACACACACACACACACACACACAGCCGCTCTGCAGACTGCGTCCCTCACCCCACACAATCCTACCTGGGACTGGCAGCTGTCCTTCAGACCAGCCCAGATCATTCCTACCGACTGAGACCCCTGCTCTCCTTGTCCCAGGAATGACCCGGTCATTCCCGTCCTGTGCCACCCTCCCAGCTGTCTCTGTTCCCCTAGAGTGGCCGTGGGCAGGGAGGGAGCCGCCCCCTGCAGAAGACATGCCCGGGGGCCCAGCCTGCTCTGACACCTCCCACGTCACCCTGAGCAAGACGTGACCAAGTCTCAGGGTCCTTAAGTCAAGTGGGGAAAATCACTCCGCAGTGATGGGAATTTAGAGGCTCATAGAATGGACGTGGGGAGGTCTTTTGGAGAGGATGATGAAAATGGTCTAAAATTTGATTGTGGTGATTTGCACAACTAAGTTTGTCACAAAAAAAAAAAAGAAAAATTGAACTGAGACACTAAAAGGAGTGAATTGCATTGTGTGGTGGTTTCCTCATAATAGACCCTGAGATCCTGCTCTCATCCCTCCTAGGGACCCTGCCCAGACCCTCTATCTGGGGGCAGGGTTCTGTGATCTCCCGGCGGCAGCTGATCTTCGTGTGCCGGGGCCCTGATAGGGTTAAGAGATTCCACTTGGAGAACAAGGACAACAGAAATGACTTCAAGAATAAGGATAGGGCTTCCCTGGTGGCGCCGTGCTTGAGAGTCCGCCTGCCGATGCAGGGGACATGGGTTCGTGCCCCGGTCCGGGAGGATCCCACATGCCGCGGAGCGGCTGGGCCCGTGAGCCATGGCCGCTGAGCCTGTGTGTCCGGAGCCTGTGCTCTGCAACGGGAGGGACCACAGCGGTGAGAGGCCCGCGTATTGCAAAAAAACAAAAAAAAGAAAGAAAAGAATGAGGATAACGTGTCTCAACTTGGTCCACACCAGACAGAGGCCAGATTTGGCATCACCGTAATGAGCAAAGACACTGTCTGGCATTATTGCTGCCGCTATAAAAGAGTCTGGTTGGTCTGAGCCCAGTGAGCCCCTGGAGCTGGTGGTGACAGGTGAGGAGGTCTCTGCTCTGCCCTCAGGTTTGCCCCAGGTCCCTGGACCCTGTCCCCAGCTGTGTCCTCCATCTCCCTGCCCCCTCCTGACCCGCAAACCCTCTGGTTCCCTCTTCCCTCTGCACACACATCTCTCTTCCTTCACACCTGGCTCAGGTCCCTGGAGCCTGGTCTCACCTGGACACCACGGTGACCTGGGCACTCAGCCCCAGCATCAGGGTGGGCACAGAGCTGTCCCTGCTGGGCTGGCGGGGGGTGCGCTTCCAGAGATGGGGTGAGGACAGACCCCTTCAAGGGAACCTGCGTCTTTCCCCTCAGATGGTGTTGACTGTCCTTTCCACTGGGTGAGAATCTGTGGAGCCTCAGGTCATGTGTCCCCTGTGCTGTGATCCACTCCTCACTGGGCAAGTCACACGGTCCAGGGGGGCCCCTGACCAGGGCTGGATGGTGCTTTGGGGCACCTTTGGGATGAGGCCGTCCCTGTCCCTGTGGGTGGTCAGCCCCGAGCTGTCCTGGAGTCAGGGTCCATCCAGGACACTCTGACCCCCTCCACACCCTCCTGGGGCCTCAGAGCAGACATTCCACTTGGATTCTGGGCAGTAAAGCAGGGCACCGCTGTAGGAGGTGCAGAGGGCGTGACGCTCCAGCAGAGTGGAGCAGGGGCACTCTCCCTGGTCTCCTGGTCCCGGCCCCATTTTCTCAGGAATCTCAGGGTGTTGTCTGGGATTGAGTGACGGCCAGATGTGGCCTGCTGTCGGATGCTCAGGGTGGGGAGGGTCCGGGGACAGACCCTCGGCAGCCCCCACACAGCATCAGCCCCCCTCCTGCCCTGATCACAGGACCCGTGGAGACTTCAGCTCCGCCCACACTCAGCCCTACTACTCAGCTGGTGAGTAGCAGACCTCAGCCTGGAGGGGTTTCTGGGGGGGGGGGTCTGTGCTGGGGATCAGGGCCTGGCCCTCTCCTGGGTTTGGATCAGGGAGTGGTGAGACCACAGGAAGGGGCTGGCCCGCGCAGGGCACTGGGGTGTCACTGATATTCATAAGGTCCCTGATAACAATACCCACGGGACTGAGATAACCCTACCCCAGGCACCTGATGGCAGTAATGCCATGACAAGCCAACGTGGGAGGCACTTCCCAGACCTTCTGAGAGCCACCACCCCTTTTATTAATAATATGCAGAAACGAAGTTTAATTATTAATAATATGCAGAAACGAAGTTTAAGTTTCTCGTCCAAAGGCACAGGGCTCTGAAGGGGAGGAACCAGCCCAGGTCAGCCAGACCCCAGACCTCGGGGTTTGGCCGCAGCTCCGCAGCGCCGCCTTGTGGGCAGAGTCCACTGCCGGCCCCGCTCAGCACTGAGAGAAGGACAGAGGGACCGGCAGCTCATCCTCCACACTTGGACACTAGGAGAGACAGGGGACCTCTGATGGTTATGTCTGAACAGCCTAGAAGGGAGGGCACTCTTGCAAAAGCCTGCAGTGGACATTTGGAGGGTTTCCCTGTGGAATCGGCCCTTCCTGAAGTCATCCGGTCAATTCTCCTGCTGGCAAGAGCTGGAGTCCTGAGACCCCCAATCAACTTCTAGGAGATTCATTCACCATGTGGCCCCTCCCGCAATCAACGAGCTCCTTGGAGAGGACGTGTAGCACTTGTTTCAGAGACCCAGCTGTGGTCCCTTGGCTGTTTCCAAGGACCCAGCTTTGGTCCTACAGTCGCCCAGCTGAGTCCAGACACGTCCTGTGAATCCTCCCCTGCCCCCAGAGATCCGTTTTAATTGTCTTCTCAGCTGACTGTACAAACCTTCCTAGAGTTCATTTTCTGACCTTGAATCTGGGCTACACTTACGCAGCTGATAGCTAAGACCATGTTTTCTAGATCATGCTTCACCTTGTTCATCAATAAATGTCCTCACAGGCCCAACTGCGTCAGCCCTGCGTGTGGCGCCGGGGTACACAGGTTCTAGGTCCCAGTCTCTGTCTCCACACTCACTCAAAACTTAGTGAGGGAAACGACACAAAGGGCATCCTTGTTTTCTGATTCAAGTGTGTCTCAGGGATGAGAGAGGGAGATGTCTGAGGGGACTTCTGTCTGGGTGAAGGCGCAGGCCTGCCCCACCTGATACAGCTGCCATCCCCCCGCCATGTGCACGCCCACGAATGCACACATGTACTGTACAAACGCATATACTTATGCACACACCCACACGCATGGACACGTGTGGAGCGGGCGAGGGAGTTGATGAGACCATGACTGCACACGGAGGGTCCCTCGGGCTTTAGGTCCACCCAGAGGAACATGCAGGTCCCCATTTCCCACCCCTACTTCAGTTCATCCCCACTGGACGCCATGCATTCTCCAAACACAAGAGGACCCATCAGCTGTAGGACACTGTCCTTGATCTGACCTTCACCCCGTCACCTGGCTAATGCCCTTCAGGTTTGGGATTGGAGGCTGTTCATCCCAACAAGCTTGCAGTTGCTGCTGTAACGAACCCCTCACATAGGGGCACCAAACAACACAACTTATTATCCTACAGTTCAGGAGCTCAGAGGCTAACATGTTAAACTGGGCTAAAATCAGGGGTCAGCAGGGCTGCGCTCCTTCTGAAGCCTCCAGGACAGAGCCCATTCCTTTACCTTTAGCAGCGTCTGGGGGCCGTCTGCATTCCTCGGCTCGGGGCCCCTTCCTCTGCCTTGGGGCCCCTTCCTCTGCCTTCAAGGAGAACTGTAGCCTCTGCAAATCCTCCCTCTGACTAGGACCCCTGCTTCTGTGGTCGCACCTCCTTCCCTCTCTCTCACCTGCCTCCTCCCTCTTACGAGGACCCTGGTGATTACATTGGGTCCACCTGGAACATGCAAGCTCATCCCCCCCCTCGAGATCCTTAACTCAATCACACCTGCAAAGACCCTTTTTGCACCTAAGGTAACACAGCAGTTGGCTCCAGGGCGTCGGATGCAGACATCTTTGGGGCTGTTATTCTGTCTACCTGAGCGGGTGTCGGGCCTCAGCACCACCTCCGCTTGTGGGCTCCTCTGGGCTTGAATGCCTCACTCTGAATTCTAAGTACCTCCTTGCAGGAATGTTTCCTTCTTCCACTAGCTTGTGAAATGATCAATGTTTGAGAGTCTATTTCTTGTGTCCCTAGAACCTCTACGTAAGAGGAGGTCGGGGAAGAAGCAGTGGAGACTGGAAACGCACCCCACAGCCCGTTAACACCCCCACCCCCACCCGGTGCTCAAAGTGAAAGACAGGTGGTTCCTGTGTGACAGGACCGTGGCTGCTCACCAGCACCGTGTCCTCCCTTCCTGGGCTCCCAGCGAGATGATCTCCCCAGCCTCCCTGCAGTTATGTGTGTCCTGGGATGAAGTTCACAGTGGCATGTGAGCTGGATGGACGGAGCTTCTTCCAAGCCTGGCCCGTGAACCTCCCACACAAGATCCTCACGGCTCTTCCCTTCTGCTGATGGGTATGGATGCCCTGGGTGACCTTGGACCCACACGCTGAGTGTGGCACCTGGTTCCCAGGATGACCCCATAGAGTAGAGCCTGCTGTACCCCTTGTATTAGTCAGATTTCAGGTTTCTCTAAAGTTGATGCTTTAACATGGGTCATACATGCATATGCTACTGTGAAAATTAATAAAGGGAAACCTAATTTAAAACGGAGTTGGGAAGCCCTAAAGGGGAGCTCTCTCACCCCTACCCTCTGCTGCAGCTTACTTTACATTCCTGGGCAGGAAGAAGCTTGATTTTCAGAAGAAGGATGATTTTCTCTTTGCCCAGCAATAGCCCAGCCAGTGAGAAACAGCAAAGCCCAGCCAATGAAAAGAGCAACAGGCTAGCCAATGAGAAACAGTCACTACTTAGCCAATGAGAAACAGCACCAGCTCAGCTAATGAGAAACAGCAACAACTCAGCCAATGAGAAAACAGCAAAGCTCAGCCAATGAGAAACAGTCACAACCTAGCCAATGAGAAACAGCAGAGCCCAGCCAATGAGAAAAAGCAACAACTCAGCCAATGAGAAAACAGCCTCAGCCCAGCCAATGAGAAACAGTCACAACCTAGCCAAGGAGAAACAGCAAAGCCCAGCCAATGAGAAACCACCACCAGCCTGACCTCTTGGTTTTCTCCAAGGGACTTTCAGTCAAAGCAGCCCCTTCCAGCTTCCTCCTTTTTCTCTGTAAAGTAACATTCCTCTTCCTTGTTCTCTGGACTTGACTGTGGTTTGCCGTAGTTTGAATGTCCTGAATCGCAATTCCTCTGCCATTCCTAAATAAACTCATTTTGCCCGTAAAATAACGACATTTAATTTTAATGTCGACACTGGACACACCTTTTCCTAGATGACCCGATAATATGCCTGAGTCACTTGCATTGTCCTCCCGCCTCCTCCCTCACTGCCCCCCACCCTGCCCCAGCTCCTGAGCAAGAATCCTCTTCCTGGGGTGCACTTATCAAATACAAACCAGTCAACCCAGAGTCCACACCGCACCCCCTCCTTTATGGGGGTCCACAGTCTGGGCCACGACCCATCCGCCCTTGTCACGCTAGGGCCAAGCACATGACAACTAGGGACGCCCCCTCCACCCAGAACCCGCTGAAATCATTAATCCAGCCAATCCCATGCCTGCTTACCCTTTCCTGCCCATTCCTTCTTGTGGAAACCACAGTAAAGGCTCCCATTTTCCCCTCACTCCATCTCCTTCTTTCTGTCTCTGGTGCTTCCCTACGTGGCCCTGGTGGGTGGCATGCATGCTCCCTCCTCCTGGGAACTGTGATGAAGTATCTTTTCAATGGCAGGCATCTCCTGATCTGCTCCCTCACATTTTAAAATTAATACACGGTATTTTAAAGCACCTCCCTGTTGAGCTGGAACCAGCTTCACCTGTTTCATGGAAGAGGCTCTAATTCCTATCACGTGAGTCGTTACACTTTTGGGTCTATTGGCTGCAATAGTTACACAGCTGAAACGCACAGTGAGACGGCCTCCGCCCGGGTAAGGGCTTACCCTGCCTTGGCTGCGCAGAAAGCAGACCCCCATATCTGCCTAAGTCTGCTCGTCATCTTCTGTTCCACGTGCACAATGTCAGTCCGCCCAGCGCCCTCTGAATTCCACACCTGGGAGACCTCATGCCTCTCTCCCTGACCCCGCCCCCGCTCCATCACTGACACGTGCGGGCCTCATGGACGTGTTATATGAACAGATATAACCAAATATATTCTTTCCTCATTCAGTTCACACAGATTTAGGTCCGTCCACAACTGCCCACTTGATTACTTAGCCTTGTTGCTGAAGCTACAGGGCTTCTAAACAAGGCCGCTCCGTGCTGTCTCAACATGGAAACACTTGGGATCTGCACGACCACGTCTCCGGAGAGGGACCAGCTGCGCCGCCAAGGACGTGGGGTCACCGGGAGCCCCTCGCCCGGAGAGCCCCGATTCCGCTGTGAGTGGGACGTGTAGGTGGTCACCGCCCTACTTACGGGGTCAGACCGGCGGTTCCCACTCAGATTCAAACGAAACGTTACCCTGAAGACCCGCTAGGGGCCGCCAGCATCCAGTTTTCAATTTTTGCGTCTTGTGTATTTTTTTGATAGAAACAGAAGAAACGTGCATGCCTGTTACAGGCCTGGCATTTGAAATGTTCTTATATATCTCAAGAATATTTTAAAACTTCAGCCAGCTCTTACAATGGTGCAATGGCTATTTTAGTTCTATGCAAACATTAGCATACTTAAACATTGTACAAACCCTCCACAGAATGCCCTATGCCCTATTCTTTTCTTTTCTTTTTTTTTAAGAAACTAGGGACTAAAACATTAGTTAACCTGCCCAAGGTTGGCCAGCTCTGAGTGACGGGGGCTGCAGGCCCATGTGGGCACCTGACTCACAGCTCTGACCTCAGGACCAGCTGCATCTCACCAGCTGGAAGGTTTCTGTCCTGGCTCAGAGGGGGCCCAGCCTTGCAACTCAGTTTTAATTAGTACTGATCTTTAATTTCCTATTTGTACTCAAGGTTAGTCTCCTTCAGAGATCTGCTTCCTAACTCAAGTCTTCATCATTGTTTCCTTGGTTCCACTCTGGGCTGAATTTCTCTATTTCATTCTCTCTCTCTCTCCGTCATTTTCCCACTATTATTGTATTATTCAGGCTTCTCCAGATACATGGAACTGACAGGTTCTGTTACACAGGCTATATGGGTATCTGTAAGAGGAGATTTATCATGTGAACAAGCTCACGGGGTTACGGAGGTGGAGAAGTCCCATGACCTGCCATCTGGAGCTGCAGACCCAGGACAGCCGGTGGTAGGATTCAGTGTGGGTGTGAAGGCTGAGACCTGGAGGGTGGCTGGTGTAAATCCCAGCATCCGGAGGCCCAAGAACTAGGGGCTCTCAAGTCTGAGGGCAGATGCTCGACAGCCCAGCTCAAGAAGAGAAAGGGGATTCACCACCCTTCCCCTTCTTGTTCTGTCGGGGCCCCCAGGAAATGGGATGGAGCTGCCCACATTGTGAGTGTGGATCTCTTCTTCACTTGGCCACTAAACCGAAGCTAATCTCTTCTAGAATCTCCTTCACGGACACGCCCAGAAATAGTGTTTTACCAGCTCTTGGGGGTCCCTTAGCCCAGGGAGGTTGACACATAATTTCACCATCACAGTTAGAATGGTGCACTTCCCCTAAAATCTGGTCTGACTCTAGCCCCAGGTAGACAGGCGGACAGGTGGGCACGTAGCAAAAAGAAGTGTGGAGAGCTGGCACTCCTGGAGAGGATTCCTCGTTATTCTACCCCCTAGAGCATGGATGGCTGACCAGGTCCAACGTCTGCTCCACTGAAAAGGATCCCTGTGAGTCCAGGCCACAGCAGGGAGCAGACAGGGTTTGGGGGCAATTAAAACAAAAAGAAAAGCCTCTCCCATCTCGGGGTATTGGTGGGGAGAGGAGGAGGACCGAGGGAGAGGACAGGAAACAGGACGTCAGGACTAGTTTCTTCTTCCTGACCCTCTGACCCACCGGACACAGAGCACAAACTCAGGGCCCTGGGCCGTAGGGACTTTCCTGCATGAATGGACATCGTCTCCTGCTCTGAGGTCCCCAAGTGCCACCTGGAGGATGAGCCATGTGGCGGTGCTGCGTGGCCAGAGAGGGAGGGTCTACCTTGCACTTGGACACCTCCCGCCCCAGGTGTGTCCAGGGGGGCGACCAGCAGGGGGTCACAGTGGGTCCTGTCATGGTGGGAGGAGAGATCCCACCCGGACCAGATGGGGCAGAAGAAGATGCTCAGACACAACCCCTGGACAAAGTGGACATTGGGATGACGTGAAGGGTCCCCAAGCCTTCAGGGAGCAGAGCGAGGATGAACCCCCTGCCCACTGGGCCCGACATCAGCAGGGCCTCCAGCCACCCAGGGAGCAAACCCCACACACCCAGTCAGCTCCGACCTGGGGCCAGCAGGTACCCAGAGTCATCTCAACAGTGACATCAGACAATTGCTACCTCTACCCTGGACACCATCCTGGGAGGAGTGTGGAGAGGGACGCTGAGATGGAATAAATGCCATAGAGGCTGTTGATAATGAGTGGGAGGGGCTAAGTATCAAACTCCAGTACTCTGTGTGTGTGTGGGTGTGTATGTGTGTGGGTGTGTATGTGTGTGGGTGTGGTTGTGTGTGGGTGTGGGTATGTGTGGGTGTGTATGTGTGTGTGGGGTGTGTGTGGGTGTGGGTGCATGTGTGTGTGTGGGTGTGTGGTTGTATGTGGGTGTGGTTGTGTGGGTGTGTGTGGGGTGTGTATGTGTATGTGTGTATGTGTGTGTGTCTGTATATGTGGGGTGGGTGGGTGTGTGGGGTGTGTGTGGGGTGTATGTGTGGGTGTGTGTGGGGGGGGTGTGGGTGTATGTATGTGTGTGGATGTGTGTGTGGATGTGTCTGTGTGGTGGATGTGCGTGTATGTGTGGGTGTGTGTGTGTGTATGTGTGCGTGTATGTGTGTGGATGTGTATGTATGTGTGTGTGTCTGTATATGTGGGGTGGGTGGGTGGGTGTGGGTGTGTGTGGGGTGTGTGTGTGTGGGGGGGTGTGGGTGTGTGTGTGGGGGGGGTGTGTGTGTGTGTGGGGGGGTGTGTATGTGTGTGTCTTGCCATTAAGTGGGGGCAGCTCCTGAGACCAGATCACTGATAAAGACTTTTCATTTCTTCTGCTGAACTGCCGTGCATCATGACCTTACACACACACACGTACACACCCACGCACACAAATACATGCACACACATGCACATGTGCTTGCACACATACACACAAATATAATTCATACCGATGACAGTATGTTCATTTATATGCAGTACTATCTAACTTCTCCACATTTTCATTTCCTAAGGAATGACATACACCACGTAGGGCTTTTAATGGTGCTTTGATAACACGAAGTAGAGTCCTGTCAATGAGAAATCACTGATTCCAAGAAGGTGGTACATTGTTTCATAATACAATAAAAAAAAGATTAAATGATCAAAACAAATGATTTTTCTGAATTATAGAAAAGATTCAACAACAATATAAAATAGTACAAAATCCCTACTTCAGATGACTGTGCATTTTGTTCCGATGGCATCAAGTACCATCAGCCTGAAAACCAGAACCTCTTCCCCAAACCCGGAGCTTCTTGATAAAGAGTTAGTGATTAGGGGAAGGAGGGATAAACTAGGAGCTTGGGGTTAACAGATACACACTACTATATAAAAAACAGATAAACAACAAGGACCCGCTGTATAGCAGAGGGAACTATATTCAATATCTTATAATAACCTATAATGGAAAAAATCTGAAAAAGAAAAAAATATATATATATAACACACACATCTGAATCACTTTGCTGTACACCTGAAACTAACACAACATTGTAAATCAACTATACTTCAATTAAAAAAAAATTTAAATAGTGATTAATGGTTCATTTAAATCAAATTATTTAAAATCTGAATAATTCAAATAAAAGGTGCCCAGTTTGAATAATAAATTTGATGCCATTGTTCTAACAGGGCTTGTTGAATAAGAGACCATGTTGTCTGAACTCTCTGAGGTCCTGGAGAAGAGAACCAATGCTGAAGGTACAGGGGCAGAACGTGAGTGAGAGTGAGGTTGGGTCGCTCTCTGAATCTGAAACCGAACTGGACAACAGAGTGAGTAAAGAAAACTATATTCAGACAAAAAAGAAAAAAGAAAAGAGCTAGACAAATGCACATTCTTGTTATTATTTCTCCCAGGTTTTTTTTTAAGTGTATATATCATTGTTTTCTTTCCCACCAAGAAAAATAACTGAGAGGCCACTTTTACTGCTTTTTCACTTAAAAATCCTTCCACAGCGCCCTTGCCTGTGTGCTGCTTCCGTGACAGCACTCGTAGGTTTGTGGCAGGTTCCACGGAGCACGGCCCTCTGTCAGTAACGTCCCCCTGCCCCTCTCCCACCAGCTTTCCTATCTGGGGTGACATCATATAAAAATGAGTGACGGGTCTGGTTGGCAGTAAACAGTGCTGCAGAGCTGCTGTGTCTGAGTGTCTGTACGGGCACGAGTTTCAACAGAGAGTGTGTCGTCATCCTTCTCATCCTGTTTTTTGGGAAATGAGGGTTGTTGCTTTCACAAAGAAAGAGAAGTGCTTTTCAAAGGAGAGTGACTCTGACTGCGGAGCCCACATTCCTGGCAGCATGTGGGGCAGGCCCTCCTGCTGCAGCCACACCACCCCCGAATCTGCAGGACGCCTTCCTGGGTTCTGTCTCAGGGCAGAGCCCAGGGCTCTGGACCTGTTTCTTAGAGGCGCTGGGCTGGGGGAACTGGGGGTCTGGGCAGATATGGGGGTTTGGGCCACGAATCATAAAGCACAAGGACCTCGATGCCCGGAAGGATTTCACACACCAAGAACCTGGTTCTCTTCTCCTTGAATGAAAGCGACCACTGGGGCTGGGTGTCCCCCGGGGTTGAATGTAAAGCCTGGGATCAGCCTCAGGTCTGAGCCCTTGGACGGGTTGAGCCCCACCAAGTGCCAGGAGGACATCACAGACGGCGCTGCAGACCCTTCTCCGTCTCTCTTAGACCTCACCTTGCTAACCCCAGGACACTGACGAAGTCCCTCCCGGAACAATCCGGCTCTGCCTGTGAACCGACCTGGTACCGTGGGCTCAGCCAGCCCCTCCCTTGGGCTGTGACCCTGAGAAACCCCAGGTCTTTCCCTCCCTCCGTGTCCCGACCCCCTGATAAGCCTCATCCTCACAGGGCCGGCCCCTCCCCGTGTGACACGATGGTAGGACTCAAAGTACTCAGGGGTGCGAGCTGCAAGACAGCCCATGCCCAGGCACAATGCCCGTGTCCTGTGAACCTCAGCAGAGTCCAGACGAGAATCCAGCCACCATCCCAGACCCACCTGGTTCTCTGTACACGGAACAGTCCAAGAAGCCCCGCCCACCCATGTTGGACAAACACGATTTTTTCTTTAGTGCATTCACACCCGTAGACTAAGAAACTTTCAGTTTAGAAATGACCTGAGCCAGCTTGGAGGCAGGGGTGAGAGTGGAGAGCACAGCCTAGGCTCACAGGATACAGAGGGGCACAGAGACAAAGCATTGTACCTGACAGGGTGAAACCTGCCCTGGAGAACATGAGGGAGGCCTGGACTGAGTTTCTCCCAACGAGCCACGTACGTCTCCGTGCACTTCCCGATGTAATAACATGAAGTTGTCGGAAGAATTTTCTCCTTTTGCATGTGGGAAACCTAGGTGTGTGGGTGAGGAAACGTGTGCTTTGGGAACAGTCAGCCTGTAGGGACCAGAAGCTGAGCAAGTTTCCCCACCGATATTCTACACTGTGATCTGTTTGTCTATGTAAGTGTCTGTGTGTCTATCTATGTAACCATGTATCCATGGATTTATCTACGTAGCTGTGTATGTATCTGTGTAGCTACCTATCTAGTGTCTAGGTAACTATCTATATATCTATCTATGTATCATCTAGCTATTTATCAATCAATCTACCTGTTTATCTACCTGTCATGTTTTTTATCTCTGATGAGTTAATACCATGCTTGTTTCATTTGGACTTGGGTTGAGTCTGGTTATGACACATCTAGCTAGAAACACCTTCTAAAACCCAAGGTCTTTGTGACCCAAATAGAGAAATCTAGAGTTGGGCCTGTGAGCACCCACTTCTCTCCTGTTAGACCAGTGATGTAGGCCCCACTGTGGCCCCTGGGAGCCTGTCCTGCTCTCTTCCGGACCTGCCGGGCACTGTTCCCACCCCAGGACAAGTACGGAGAAAATGACGAGAGGCCGGCCATATCCCCTGATCCCGCCCCCTTCCTGGGCTCAGGCCTCCAGGGACAGAGGGGGCAGGAGATACTGGGTGGGGTCTAGGCCCTGCCTCCATCCAGCCTCCACTCCAGGACCTCCTAGGCTCCTGGGGGGGGGGGGGACAGTCACCCCTGCAGTCCCTGCTTAGCTCTGTGCCACGTGGGCTGACCTAAGTTGGGAGGGTCAATCTCTGCATTATGTCCCTCCTGTCCCTCGAAGGGAAGAAAAGTCTATGTTGTCACAGTGGACCCTGAGACCTTGTTGTGCTTCTCTCCTAGGGTCCCTGCCCAGACCCTCCATCTGGGCCAAGCCAGATTCTGTGATCCTCTGGGGGTGGCCCGTGACCAATGTGTGCAGGGGCCCTGCTGGGGTTAAGGTGTTCCACCTGGACATGGAACAGGATAGAAATCCTTTCACATCCCAGTTCGATCCACATGAGACAGAGGCCAGATTGCCCATCACTGTAGTGAGTGGAGACACTGCCCAGCACTTTCACTGCCTCTATTAATAGAGGCCCACCTTGACTGAGCACAGAAACCCCCTGGAGCTGGTGGTCACAGGTGAGGAGCTGTCCATGGGGCCTTCTTCCCTCTCCACCTGTTCCAACGTATCATGGTGTCTGGGGATCCCGCAGGCCTACCTCTCTGGGTGCACCATGTCTTTCCCCACCTCTGCCCTCCTTGGAGTCCAGGTACCGCCACCTCCCACTGGGCTCCTGTTCCAACAGGTGGAAGGCATTGTCACCAAAAACCCCAAAGTCTTTCCAGCTCCCTCCTCTCCTCCCCCTTCCCTCCCCGCTCCCTGATCCTCTCTCTCCTCTTCTCTATAGGAGCCATGTCTTGAGGAGTCCTGGATCCTACTCTGCAGAGGCGAACAGCAGCAATATGCTTTCCCTGTCACCTGTTTTCAAGCCCCTGTTTAGGTGCAGAGGGATTTTTACTCTTTGGATACATGCCTCTAATATCTGGCTGGTCAAATACTACTCCAGACATCTGGTGGTTTGACCTCTATATTGTCTGGGTGACCGACAACAGAGTGACTGACAGGATGTGGTGGTAATAAATCGAATGAGATATGCACAGAAGAAAACGGAAATCAAGGCAGCCAATCCATCCTCTAAACACTTGGAGATACTGAGTGCTCTGGAAACATGGTGTGTGTGGTGTGGAAGTGACACAGGGTGAGGAAGATGGACGCTGTTTTTATGGAAAACTGAATCCCATTGCTCTCCTGCACTCAAGAGATAGTCTAAAAACTTGGAGTATCTTTTTTTTGAAAACATGAGAAAGTTCTAGAACAAATCCGTCCTCATATTGTCTTTTAGACAATCCTACTGTAACATCTGCTTGAACATCTGGTCAACCTAACCTGTCTCTGGGCATGAAATTAGCACCTTGCAAATGAAGAAAAATAGGTTTAAGTCACAGAATTTGCCCTGTCCAAGTGCCAAGAGCTTTCAACTGAAGGAATTTTAAGTACTCTGTGCTCCATTATTAAAAAGTCTACGAACAATAAATGCTGGAGAGGGTGTGGAGAAAAGGGAACCCTCCTACACTGTTGGTGAATGTAAATTTGTGCAGCCACTATGGAGAACAGTATGGAGGTTCCTTAAAAAATGAAAAATAGAACTACCATATGATCCAGCAATCCCACTCCTGGGCATACATCCAGAGAAAACTCTAATTTGAAAAGATACATGCACCCCAATTTTCACTGCAGCACAATTTACAATATCCAGACACAGAAGCAACTTAAATGTCCATAGACAGAGGAATGGATAAAGAAGATGTGGCACATATATACAATGGAATATTACTCAGCCATAAAAAGGAATGAAATAATGCCATTTGCAGCAACATGGATGGACCTAAAGATTATCATATTAAGTGAAGTAAGTCAGAGAAAGACAAATATCATATGCTATCACTTACATGTGGAATCTAAAAAAAATGATACAAATGAACTTATTTACAAAACAGAAATAGACTCACAGACCTAGAAAACCAACTTCTGGTTACCAAAGGGGAAAGTGGGGAAGGATAAATCAGGAGTTTGGGATTAACAGATACACAGTAATACATATATATATATATATATATATATATATATATATATAATATACATAAACAACAAGGATCTACTGTATAGCACAGGGGACTATTACTCAATATCTTATAATAACATGTAATGGGAAAGAATCTGAAAGAGTGTGTGTGTGTGTGTGTGTGTGTGTGTGTGTGTATATATATATATATATATATATATAACTGAATCACTTCGCTGTACACCTGAAACACAACATTGTAAATCAACTACACTTCAATAAAAACAAATAAAATAGTCTGTATAACAGCAAATCCAAGACTAAATGTACTCTTATGCTTTCAAAATGGGAGTAAGATAATCAATCTAGACTTTTGGGTCCCACTGTCCACTGGGTCCAGTTAAACAGTGGGGGTCAGGCACAGGATTTACTCTATTCTGAGACAAATCTCTTCTCAGCTCCACTCAACTGGTAGTCTGAAGAAAGGCAATGAGGATGTTATGTACAGAGTGGAGAAAGTCAGAGTCTGGAACATGCTCAGAATGACCCAGCTGATGGGAGAGTTGACCGACCATAGAGAAGAATCCACATGTTGGAATTTTGGGGTTCCCCTCACGTACCAATAAACTCTGCAACTGATCACCCTTAACTAAATCCAATCAGAACGTGAACCTCACCCTGGAGATGCAACTTGGGGTTAGAGTTGGGACCATCCTTCCCAGTGTCACAGGACATGTAATTGACAATAAAACATGGGTTCCTACGGATCCCAGAACACCCACGCTCCCAAAGTAAATTGGAGGTTAACCATGCATCCCAGCTAGATCGTGTTTTGTGTATCTCGTAAAGGCTTGATTGTAGAGTGAAACACATTCAGGAATCAATTAGGATTGAACATGCCTGTGATATTTTTATTTCTTCTACTGTGTTAAGATTCACCCATTTGAAGACTTGCCCATGATAGTTTGTAATGTTTCCTTCTCTTTCCTTATAATTCACTTAATTTAGAAAATGCTGATTGATTCTGGGCATTTAGCTATAATTTAAGTAATTTAGCTTTCCCTTACCACCTTCAAATCCAAATTAATAAAATTGGTTATTTCTTTATTTTTCTTATTTCTTTAAACTGTTCTCCCAGAGGACTAATCCTTCTTCCCACTTTAGATTTGTGTAATTGTTTTGTTTATTTAGTCTTTCGTACAACACCAGACCTTCCATGAGGGCAGAGAACACATCTGCTTTGCTCAACTTTATCTCCTCATTTCCTGGGATGGCCATGGGTTGACATGCCTTAATATTTTTTTAGTGAACAGGGATAAGATTCGTGAAAGGTGAATGGACGAATAAA
The DNA here is from genome assembly GCF_011762595.2 of Tursiops truncatus. Lineage (NCBI taxonomy): Eukaryota > Metazoa > Chordata > Mammalia > Artiodactyla > Delphinidae > Tursiops > Tursiops truncatus. The sequence continues at coordinate 54,862,193 of NC_047052.1, read as the reverse complement.
TGGGTCAAGTCCAAGAAGTCCTGGAATGGTTAAGGTGAGTGATCTCGAGCAGTTAGACAAAAGATCGTGTCATTGGAAAAAAATAAAAACAAAACACCTCATGGCATTTTCCCATCCTTGAATTACTGTGAGTTACTCTGAAAGCAGGACCTAAGACAGGGATGTAAGTGTGGGTAGTTTATTTGAGAAGCAAGAATGAGGGAGTGGGATAGGGAAAGCTTGAAGGAAAGGAATTCCTGAAATAGGGATGCATTACTGAGGTCCCTGCACGAGGTGATGTGAACAAGACTCCACCAGGATCTCTGAGAGTGTACAGAATACCCTGCAGAATTTTCCTTCCAAAGGAAGAGACACTTGGGAATGCACGCATGGACACCTGGGAATGCACGCATGGACACCTGGGAATGTACGCATGGACACTCGGGAATGTACGCATGGACGCCTGGCAATGTACGCATGGACGCTTGGGAATGTACGCGTGGACGCTTGGGAATGTACGCGTGGACGCCTGGGAATGTACGCGTGGACGCTTGGGAATGTACGCGTGGACGCCTGGGAAGGTACGCGTGGACGCCTGGGAAGGTACGCGTGGACGCTCGGGAATGCACGCGTGGACGCTCGGGAATGCACGCGTGGACACCTGGGAATGCACGCGTGGACACCTGGGAAGGTACGCGTGGACACCTGGGAAGGTACGCGTGGACACTTGGGAATGCACGCGTGGACACTTGGGAATGCACGCGTGGACACTTGGGAATGTACGCATGGACACTTGGGAATGTATGCATGGACACTTGGGAATGTATTCATTCACAGGAATGTATTCCTATTCCCCATTGCTTGGAATTTTCCCCAGGGATGGTTTCATTCTTCATGGTTTGGGGCTGCAATTGTTTCAGATAAGGTCCTTCCCCCAAATGTGGAGAGCCATGTAGGCATCCTTGAGAAGGGATGCTGTCCGTGGGATGCTGAGACCTACAGAGCTGTCAACCAGATCGAACACGAAATCAGCAGGTCACCCAGAGGGATATGAAACAGAGGCTAAAAACGTGTGCTTGAAAACCTGAAGTCAATGGATTTAATGCAGTGTCTGTTCACTTGACTCCAGCCCTGCTGAAAGTCTCTGCGTCTTTGCCTTCTGTATCATATGACAATCTTTCTTTCAATCTCTGCTTCCTCTTTTCCCTCCCACCCAATGTGTTCAGTTCTGAAGTTAGAAGGTCCTCTCACCCTTTTGAGAGCAGAGCTGAACAATGGTTAGTCACCTCCTAGATCAGACCACAATTCTAGATCCTTTCAGGCCACACCCATTGGAACTGCTGCACATCTAGCCTAGGACCCCAGCAGTACCTAACATGGCAGCTCTCTAACAAAGGAAACCACAGCCCGGCCACCGAAGGTTGCTGCCCGAGGGAGGGAGAGAAAGAAATGGGCGCTGGGTACAAGCCTGCACCTTTCTACACTGACTGAGGGGTAGCAGAGGCCAGATGAGAGTGGCCTGGAGTGGAGACGGCTAACTAGGATAAAGGGAGAAACATGCAAGAATGGTCTGGAAGGCCAACAGAAAGAAAGGCAATAAACAAAGGGCGTCCTGTCCTAGTTGTCATCTGGTTCCATCAGCTCTTAAGGAAACTTCTGGAAATCCTGGCCTGGGAGAATGAATTTACTCCTATTTTTTTAAATCTTATTTATGTATTTATTTTTGGCTGCATTGGGTTTTCATTGCTGTGTGCAGGCTTTCTCTAGTTGCGTGAATGGGGGCTGCTCTTGGTTGTGGTGCGCGGGCTCCAGGCACGCAGGCTTCAGTAGTTGTGGCACGCGGCTCAGTAGTTGTGGCATGTGGGCTCAGTAGTTGTGGCATGCGGCTCAGTAGTTGTGGCACGTGGGCTCAGTAGTTGTGGCACACGGCTCAGTAGTTGTGGCATGTGGGCTCAGTAGTTGTGCTGCACGGGCTTAGTTGCTCCGCGGCATGTGGGATCTTCCCGGACCAGGGCTCGAACCCATGTCCCCTGCATTGGCAGGCAGATTCTTAACCACTGCGCCACCAGGGATGTCCTATTCCTATTGTTTTTATGAGGGTTTTACACTTCTAGATTCTTATTTTGTAGTATTATAGGCTTTCCAAATCAGACTTATCTTTATAATTCTTGCATCTACACAAATTTTTCATTGTTCTCTAGGTGCTAGGAAACTAGGCCAGTTGCCCCCCAAAAAGAGGGTGGAATATTAAAGGACTCAGAATGCACCATCGCCAACTTTTCTTTTTTTCCACTGAATTTCTGGCAATGCAAGACCCTGCCCTCACATGGATTGCAGCTGTTCTGCTCTGACAGGGATATTGATTGGAAAACAGAGTTGGAAAGGCAGGATGAGCCAGTTCTTGGAGGACTATGAACACCGGGGAGAATATGCATGTGTAGAACTTGGGGAATTGGGCGAAAGAGGATGTGGTGGGAGGGCTGTATCATGCAGTGAGAGTGGAGGGTGTAGAAAGGAAGCAGACTGGAAAGCCCTAGAGACTCAATGATAAAAGTCACTCAACCATTAAAAAAAAATCAAATTAGTAGTCCCTATAAACTTAATTTCTATGAACTAACCATTTTCATATACACAAATAAATCCCAACTTCACCCTGAATGTCAACAACAACAAAGGAAAATTCTATGGAATAAATGTAATAAGAAATGTGCAAAACTTAACCCATGCAAATGTATATCTTTCAAACATTTCTGAATGGCGGAAAAATTAGATTTGAGCAAATTAAGAAAATCACCTTATCCTTAGACAGAGTGACTCAGCATCACAAACATGTCAGTTCTTCGTAGGCTAATTTATAAATGTACCTCAGTCCTCCAAATACACCAACAAGCTTTTCTTCTTTTTTTTTAAACTTTTTATTTTGTATTGGAATATAGTCGATTAACAACGTTGTGATACTTTCAGGTGCAAGGCAAAGGGACTCAGCCATACATATACATGTATCCATTCTCCCCCAGACTCCCCTCCCATCCAGGCTGCCACACAACATTGAGCAGAGTTCCCTGTGCCATACAGTAGGTTCTTGTTGGTTACCCATTTTAAATATAGCAGTGTGTACATGTCAATCCCAAACTCCCTGACTATCCCTTCCCTCCATCCTTCCCCCCCCCGCCCGGTAACCCTAAGTTCATTCTGCAAGTCTGTGAGTCTGTTTCTGTTTTGTTAATAAGTTCATTTGTATCATTTCTTTTTAGATTCCGCATATAAGGGATATCATACGATATTTCACTTTCTCTGTCTTACTTCACTCTGTATGCCAATCTGTAGGTCCATCCATGTTGCTGCAAATGGCATTATTTCATTCTTTTTAATGGCTGAGCAATATTCCACTGTATATATGTACTATGTCTTCTTTATCCATTCCTGTCGATGGACATTTAGGTTGCTTCCAGGTCTTGGCTATTGTAAACAGTGCTGCAATGAACACTGGGGTGCAAGTATCCTTTTGGACCATATGTTTCTCAGGGTATATGTCCGGGAGTGGGATTGCTAGATCAGATGGTAGCTCCATTTTTAGCTTTTTAAGGAACCTCTATACTGTTCTCCACAGTGGCTACACCAATTTACATTCCCACCAACAGTGCAGGAGGGTTCCCTTCTCTCCACACCCTCTCCAGCATTTATTGTTTGTGGATTCTTTGATGATGGCCATTCTGACTGGTGTGAGGTGATACCTCATTGTAGTTTTGACTTGCATTTCTCTAATAATTAGCGATGTTGAACATCTTTTCATGTGCCTCATGGCCATCCGTATATCTTTTTTGGAGAAACGTCTATTTAGGTCTTCTGCCCATTTTTTCATTGGGTTGTTTGTTTTGATGATATTAAGCCTCATGAGCTGTTTGTAAATTTTGGAGACTAATCCCTTGTCAGTCACATCATCTGCAACAAATATTTTCTCCCAATCCGTGGGCTGTCTTTTTGTTTTGTTTATGGTTTCCTTTGCTGTGCAAAAGCTTTTGAGTTTAACAAGCTTTTCTTCTTGAACTAGACAAGTTGATACTAAGCTCCATATGGAAAAATAAAAACGTAAGAATACTTAGGAAAACGCACAAAGAGAAGAGCTATGCGGGTAGTGGGGACGAGATCAACCAGAAATTAAAACACACCATACGGCCTCTGAGTCGTGAGGAAATAAGAAAGGCTAGATGCGTCTGCTTATTATGACAGAAGAAACACAAGAAGGACTGGCCGTGTTTTACAGGCATTTAAAAGTACTGGGATATTATAAACAATGTGATTCCACGTGAATGGGTGCGTTTGGGAGAAGAGACGCTTTTGCTATGGCATAGGGTCAGTAGCTGCTAAACTTATAAAGTGAAAATTTAATAAGGAGCAGGATACGTACAAACTCTCAAAGTACCTCCCCACGGACCAGTGATTAATTACAAAGGGGAAATAACAGCCTTACTCTGGAGAAACCTGGGGCCGAATTGACCAAGTCAGGAAAGACCCAATCACCAAACAGGAGAAACAAGGACAATATGGCTTGAGTGGTATTCCACCCCAAAATGCACAACTGGCATCTAACCAGGAAGTGCTTTGGGCAAACCTCCTGCTCTGTGTGTATCACGCTTCCTTTCTCTGCAGGGTCTGCCCTTCCTCAGGAGCCCTCAGTCACGTCTCTCATCAACCCCAGTATGACCAAGGCTGTGAAGGAAAGAACCCAACATCTCCATTCGTGAGCTTGTTTTAAATCTCATTAACCCAAACAGGATTCCATGATCTAGGAGCGTTTGGAGATGAACACAAACCACTGAAGTGGGGGGAGAGGAAATACCTTGGGCGGGAACCATTGATCTTCTGACCGTCCAGCTCGAAAGCCAGCATCGGGCTCGCGGCACTTGATGGCGTATTTGGACCGTGTCTGGAGCTCACATCTGGGGTTTATGACGCGCAGAAATTGTTTTCTGAAAAAGGAGGCGTCACGCATCTCATTTGGGATGGTAACAGAGACTGACGTGTAGGGAAACAGCTGCTCTGCTTCCTGCGAAACCTTTAGTGTTGAAACCCGCGCTGGGGGTGATGGGCACCTGCCCGAGATATCCTTAGTCGGCGTCGCCTCCCAGGCTCTGTCCTCTTGTCCCTCTGCTCACACGGGGTGGGCAGGAAAGTCTCCGTGATTTCGAAACTCACTACCTGCTGTACCTTACTCCGCGCAGAAGGATACTGAGTTCTATTTGTATTATTATCATTTTGTACTCTTAGGATGAGCCCTGAATTTCCCCTGAAGATCCCCCCAAGGCACCTTCTAAGTGCTGGAGATGGGGAGACAGTCCTGGATTACCCGGGGCGGGGAGGGGGGCCACGTTACCACCAAGGTCCTGAGGAGTGAAGGAGTGAGGTACAAAGGTCAGAGCCAAGGTCAATGGGACTCAGAAGCAGAAGAAGGAGAGATGCGCCTGCGGGCTTGGAAGATGGGAGGGGCTGAGTCAGGGGACATGGCAGCCCGCAGAAGGCCGCTGCCCACTCCAGCCTGAGCCCTGTGGAAACTAGTGCCAGGCTCCTGGGGAGGGGCAGTTCCCCTTCCTGTGGGGCTGCTGACGTGACAGCCCCGTGACGGGGAGGACCAGCCTCCCAGTGGACACACCCTTGGGTCTCCGTCCTGAGGGCACCGTGGTCTCCTCCATCTGCACCGCCTGGACCACAGGAAGGAGACGCCATGACCCCCAGCCTCACGGCCCTGCTCTGCCTCGGTGAGATGGAGGAGGGGGAGGGGAAGCCCCAGCCAGGGACGGACCCCTCCCCACAGCCAGGCTGCTCTGTCAGGAGACCCCAGGACTCAGGAGGCTCACGGGTAGGAGAGGCGCTGCTCAGGATTCAGGGCGAACCTCTCACAGGGGTCTCTCTTCCAGGGCTGAGAGTGGGCCTGAGGACCCAGGTGCAGGCAGGTGAGTCTGTCCCCAGGTGTCCCACCTCCCTCCTGCTCATGGGGACAAGGGGCCACCCCCAGGCAATGGGGTGGGGAACAGCAGTTCTGAGCTGAAGGAGGGGGAGTCTGGGAGGTTGGGGGCTGAGAGCTGGGGACCTAGGGGTGAGGATGTCTTGTGACGCAACCTCTGATGTCCTTCCAGGCACCCTCCCCAAACCTACCATCTGGGCTGAGCCAGGCTCTGTGATCCCCTGGGGGAGCCCCGTGACCATCTGGTGTCAGGGGACCCGGGGGGCCCAGATATTCCGTTTGGATAAAGAGGGAAGCTCACCTCCCTGGTACAGACAGGCCCCACGGGAGCCCGGGGACAAGGGCAAGTTCTCCATCTCATATATGACACAATACGGCGCAGGGATATATCACTGTTACTATCGCAGCCCCACTGACTGGTCAGAGCGCAGTGACCCCCTGCAGCTGGTGGTGACAGGTGAGAGGACACTCGGGGGTCCCAGCCTCAGACTATGCCCTCAGGAAGGGGGACTGCCCTCAGGGGTGTGTCCCTCTCACAGCCCAGCCCTGGGGGAGGAGAGGGGCGTGTGAGCCCCATTTCACAACCTCCCTCCTTCTCTCCTAGGGGTCCACAGCAAACCCACCCTCTCAGCCCTGCCGAGCCCTGTGGTGACCTCGGGAGGGAACGTGACCCTCCAGTGTGGCTCATGGGAGGGAGTGGACGGGTTCATTCTGACTAAGGAAGGAGAACCCAAGTCCTCCTGGACCCTGGATGCACAGCGAGGCCCCCATGGGCAGACCCAGGCCCTGTTCCCCATGGGTCGCGTGACCCCCAGCCACAGGTGGATGTTCAGATGCCACGGCTTTTACAGGGACACCCCCCAGGTGTGGTCGGCCCCCAGTGACCCCCTGGAGCTCCTGGTCCCAGGTGAGGAGGTCCCACCCTGGCCTCACGTACTTCTTGAGGCATGAGACAGATTATTAGATGCTTTTCTCCCAGGATTGTCCCAGATGAGAGGGTGGGGTGAGGGGGGAGCGGGGTGCACAGGACAGAGACACAGAGTGTAGGCGACAATGAGGCCTGGGGACCAGGACGGGAGAAGGGGCTTCATGGGAGGAACCAGCCCCTACAGCCCAGGGCTGGTCTTCCCCCAGGTGCGTCTGGGAAGCCCTCCCTCCTGACCCCGCAGGGCCCTGTCGTGGCCTCTGGACAGAACCTGACCCTCCAGTGTCGCTCTGACGTCGGCTATGACAGATTCACTCTGTCTCAGGAGTGGAGACAGGCCCTCCCGCAGCGCCCTGGCCGGCAGCCCCAGGCTGGGCTCTCTCAGGCCGACTTCCCCCTGGGCCCGGTGACCAACACCCACGCGGGCCGGTACAGATGCTACGGTGGACACAACCTCTCCTCCGAGTGGTCGGCCCCCAGTGACCCCCTGGACATCCTGGTGGCAGGTGAGGAGCCAGCGGGTCAGTCAGGGACCCAGACTCTGCACAGGCCCTGACAGGGTAGCCCCAGGTGGTGATGCTGGGACCAGGCGTGAGGGGTCCCCAGGGAGGGAGGGAGGGAGACACAGGGAGACTGGGGTGGGCAGGGAGAGGGAGAGACTCGGAGAAAACAGAGACAGACAGAGATGAGGGGCCTCAGGGAGGCCCTGCTGAGTCGCAGTTCAGAACCAGGGGGCGGGCAGCCCCTCACCCCCTTCCTCTCTCTAGGGTGGTTCCCTGACACGCCCTCCCTCTCGGTGCAGCCGGGCCCCCTGGTGGCCTCAGGAGAGAACGTGACCCTGCTGTGTCAGTCAGGGAGCACAAGGGAAACTTTCCTTCTGTCCAAGGAGGGGGCAGCCTGGCCCCCACTGCGTCTTAGATCAAAGTACCGAGGTGGGCATTTCCAGGCCGAATTCTCCATGAGTCCCGTGACCTCAGCCCACAATGGGACCTACAGGTGCTACAGCTCACTCAGCAGTAACCCCTACCTGCTGTCACACGCCAGTGCCCTCCTGGAGCTCACGGTCTCAGGTGAGGGGCCCCAGCCCTGTCCCCTCTGTGTCTCTGTTGTCAGCTCTGAAGGTGACCCCCTTTCTAGGATAGGAGTGAGGGGGGCTCCAAAGGAGAGTCAAGGGAGGGTGATCCGGAGGGGGTCCAGCCTGCAGAGGGACGGAGGGAAACCAGGCCCTCCCGTCCCTGCTGCTTCTCACGTCCGGTCACCAGACTTCTCAGATAGGAGGAGGGGGAAAGCCAAGGGCAGCCCCAGAGCAGAGACAGCACCAGAGTGTGAGCAGAGGGGGGATCCCAGGGAAGCCGCAGCCCCTCACCCAACTACAGGAGTTTTCCCAGGATCCTCTGGGGACACCACCACCCACACACAGGGCCCAATTCAAGAGCTGGTGAGCCACTGGGGCCTCTGCCCAATATGTGGACACCTGGCCCCAGGCCTGTCCCTTGAGGTCCTCAGCTGCTGTAAATCCTGACCCAATCTCAGCACAGCTCATGTCCCAGGGGGGCTGGGAGTCAGGTAGAGATGCTGGAGTGACCACAGGCACCAGGAGCTCTGAGGCTGGTGGATGAAGTGTGGGGGTCATGGAGAGGGAATGACCCCTCGGGGCCCATCCTGGGGGAGGAGCAGTGGGCTGAGGTGGGGAGAAGCAGCCCCCGACCCTACCTTCTGTCCTGGCCCCAGGAGGCACTGAAGTTGGGGCCCTTCCCCCCACGGAGCCAGGCCCGCAGACGGGTGAGTGAGGGTCTGTGGGACATGGTGTTGGGCCCAGGGGGGCAGGGCTCAGTTATGGCCTTACTTCACGCACCTCTGGAGACGCTGACTTGGACCCCCTTCCCCTGCCTGGGCCTCAGTTTCTCCAAGTGTAAAGGCAGAGAATCGTGGCCCGGAGCTTAGATTTCCTTCAGTTCTGACTTCTGGCTCTGAGCCCCCAGGAGAGGAGGCCTCACAGGGAGGCCCCTGAGGATGTGACTGTATGGGGGCCTGTCCCCAGTGCCGCAGTGGTGGTGGCATTGTACGGGGAGGGGTAGGGAAAGATGAAGAGTCCACCGCACACAGCCGGCCCCTGCCCCAGTCCCTGCTGTGGTGGGGGAGGGGAGGGTAACAAGGAAGGACCCTCGGCTCCAGATGAGACCCTCGGACAGGCCCCCCTGCAGATGAGAAGCCCCCAGAGCACAAAGCTGGTGCCCACCTTGGGCGGGGCACGGCAGGAGGACAGCTCAGGGAGCCCACAGCCCTGGGTTCCAATCCCAGCTCTGCCACCTCCAGACTGGGTCACTGGGGTTGGTGAATTCCCTCTCTGTGCCTCAGTTTCCTCATCTGTAAAATGGGTGGGGTGGGTTAGAGGAGATGAATGCACAGACCCCAGCACGAGCCTGCACATAGTAGGCGCTCAATTAAATGGCATCTTGGGCTCATGCATGACGTCACTGGTGCCCCAGGTCTCAAATGGTACCTGAACGTCCTGATTGGGGTCTCGGTGGCCTTCGTCCTGCTGCCCCTCGTCCTCCTCGTCCGACACCGGGGTCAGAGCAGACGCAGGAAGTCGGGTGAGTAGGGAACAGGGTGACCCAGACCCCTGGAGGTGGTGGGCTTAGGGCACCAGCCAAAGGGAAACCTAAGAGATGGGCAAGGTCAGCTTAGAAAAAGATTGTCCAGAGTCTGAAACTCAAAAATCTAGAAAGAAAACACGTACTGTCAGCTGACATGTATAATTTAAGGTATTTTCCTCCTTTTCAATCTCATTAAGTGTTGAAACATGTACGCAAGTATGAGTTCAGGTCTCCTTCTTTCCTCCTGAATCCCGAGTGAGGGGCAGGGGTCGTAAGAGTCCCAGGGCCGAGCCTCTGTCATCTGCCCCAGCCCAGGGCGAGGCTGATTTACACCCTCCCGCAGGGGCTGCAGACCCAGAGCCCAAGGACACAGGCCTGCAGAGCAGGTAACTCCCGCCCCGAAGACCCCCAGGCCCGCCCCGCCCGCAGCTCCCCCTCATTCTCCCCCTAACACGCCCGCCTCCTCCCCAGCTCCTGCCCGGCCGCCGCCGCCCAGGACCAGGCCCTCTGTGAGCAGAAGAGGACGGGGTGGGGGACACAGGGTTCTGGAGGCACCTGTGTGGGGGAGGGGAAGGCTGGGAAGGGGTGGGCTCATGGGGTGCGGACTGAAACCCCACACTTCCCCTCACCCCTGGGTCTCAGTGGCCCCTTCTGGATGCACTGCGGGGGCTCCAGCCCTGAGGGATCTCAGGGGATTCCCACCAAGCGATACACACCCTGTTCTGCCCCAGCAGATGCTGCCGTGAAGGACACACAGCCTGAGGACGGGGTGCAGCTGGACCATCCGGTGAGACCCCTGCTCCTGTCCAGGCCACCAGAGACCTTCTTGTTGCCAAACTCAGTCCAATGGACACGTCTCTGTCCTCACATCCCAGCTCCAGCAGCGTCCCACACTGACCTCTCCTTCCGGGCTTCCTGGGTCGTCCTGCTGTGACTCCACCCCTCCTGCTTCCTTGTGACCTCATGGCCCCTCCTTCGGGGTCCCCTTTCCTGGCTCCCCGTCCTCTGTCTGACCTTTTGGCGTTGCAGAGAAGCCCCACGTCTCAAGAGGATTTGTGAATAAGTGAATCACCCGAAAGTCCCCAGGCCCCCCTTCCTTCATTCACCCAAAAGTGGTGCACAAGGAGAGCGCATCCCCCCGGCTCCCTGTAGGTGCTGCAGGTGCAGCAGGGAGCTCACCTGGTGGGTGAGAAGACTATATGTAAAGAAGCAGGTAGCGTCCTAGAATGCAAGGTCCCGATAAGGAAAGTAAAGCAAGAGAAGGTGACAGAGTGCATAGGGGGAGGGGGGCAGCAAGTGCAAAGGTCCTGAGGCAGGGACGTGCTTTTGCAGGAAGATGGCCGTGCGGCTGGAGCCAAATGTGCAAGGGAGATAACGTGTTAATACTGAAATCAGAACCGTAGAAAGAATCCAGAGGCTCCAAGGTGTTAGGAGGTCCCCGGAGTTTCCATCAGGAAAGTGACCTGACCTAAGGTTTTAAAGCATCACTCCGCCAACACAGTGGAAAGCTGACGGAAGGAGATCACAGTGGATCCAGGAAGTCCCCTTTCTGTCCTACTCTCTCCCTCCAGCAGAACAGGCAGGATGCAGACCCCCAGGAGGGGACGTACGCCCAGGTGAACCACTCAAGATCAAGACTAAGGCGGGGGGTGGCCACCTCTCCTTCCTCCCTGTCGGGGAGATTGCTGGACACGAAGGACAGACAAGCGGAAGAGGACGGGCAGAGGGACGGTCAGGTGGGTCCCATCCTGTCCGGGACCCCAGGCTTCCCCCACCCCAACCACACACCCTCCCTCCCTCTCCCCCACCGCAGGCCGCCGCATCTGAAGCCCCCCAGGATGTGACCTATGCCCAGCTGAACCACTCGACCTTCAGACGGGAGACTGCAACCCCTGCCCCCCAGTCAGGGGAGCCCCCAGAAGAGCCCAGCGTGTATGCTGCTCTCGCCGTCCGCTAGCCCAGGAAGGACCCAGATCCCACGCTCCAGGGAGGAAGACTGCACGGACCCCGGAAGGCACAGGAGCTGCCTGCCCGCAGTGGACACCGCCTAACGACCAACAGACAGCCTGGACTCCCAACACAGACCACCAGGAGCCCCTGGGACCCTTTGGCAGTCACCTGATTCTACCCTCAAAGATAACTAATATCCTTACATTTGGGAAATAATGCAACAGACTGCTCAAAAATCAATGTGTGAGTTGAAAACCAAAATCAAAACGAAAAAAAAAAACAAACAAAAAAACAAAACAGAAGTGGGAAAATATTTTCAATGAATGATAATGTAAATAATACACATTAAAACATATGAAATGAGAAAATTAACAATCATGACTGAATATATTAGAAAAGGCTTCAAAAAAATCGATGACCTAACATATCATACCAAGACTTCAGGAAAAAATAGCAAATTATTTCAAATGAAGGTAGAAGGTGGGAATAATAATGACAAGGGTAGCTAATAATGAAGACAACCAAAAAGTAGAGAAAATCAATTAAGGCAAAAAATAAACTCATTCTTGAAAACATTCATGAATCCTCGCCACCACAGCCGAGGGAAAAGGAGAGAAGGCTCACACTTCTAATAGCATGAAAGGGATTGCAGACAGCACTACAAATCCTACAGACGTTATAAAGATAGTGACAGAACATTATGAGAAATTTGACGCCAACATACAGAAAATGTAGATGGGATGGAAATCTTCACGTGTACAATTTACTAAATGGATATAAGAATAAATGGAAAATCTACCACCTTATACATTGACTCTAATCCAAACTTACCCACGACTGAACTATATAGAATCTAGCGAACTCAAAATGAAAGAAATAGTAGAATGCTGGTTCCCGGGGTTGGAGCGAGGGGGAAATGGGAAGATATTGGTCAAAGGGCACAAGCTTCCAGTTATAAGATGAATAAGTTCTGGGGATCTAATATACAGCATGGTGGTTACAGCTAATCACACTGTATCCCATTCTTGAGTGTTTTGAAGAGAGCAGATCTCAAATGTTCTCACCAAAAAAAGAAATGGCGACTGTGTGATGGGATGCAGACAAATGCTGTGACGGTCATCACTGTCCGACGTGTAAGTGACCAGTTCAGGCGGCTTCACTGGTGATTTCTTCCGAGCACTTATGTACTCGTGAAAGACACACACACGCACACGCACCCCAAAACTGCACAAACATTTCCCGAGAACAGAAAAAGAAGAAACATACCTCAACACATCAGATCAGGAAAATATTTACACCAAAACCTGACAAGGGAATTATACATGGGGAAGTCAGAGGAAGATCTCTCACATGAGCTTAGATGGAAATCCCTAAATAAAGTGTACACAAATGAGATGTAGTGATACATTAAAAGGACATTACTTCATGACCATACTGTGGGGTTTTCTTTCGAAGGATAGAGTAACTTAAAATTTTAAAAATCTATCACATAATGCAATACCTTAATAGAACAAATAAAAAATAATCACCTTAACAGATGCAGACAAAGCCTTTGATAAAATATACCAACAATTCCTGGTGAAAATAAAAACGCATCAGAAATAGAAGGGAATTCCCTTTCGTTGATGAGGGCATGCTTAACAACACTAGACGTCATTTGTACAGGTGAGAACCTGAGGTCCTTTCGTCTACGACTGGCAATGATCCAAGTATGTTCCGTATGACCACTTGTATTCACCAGGGCCCTGGAGGCACCAAGCAAGTAAGTGAAACAAAACAAGGCGAGAAGCTCTGAAGTGGATAAGAATAATATTGTATTACTAAGAGACTGCACAGCTGTGTTCGCAGAAAATCCAAAATAATGTAAAGATCTTCTACTCTAATTAAAAAGTTTTCCTGCATCGCTGCATACAAGGTCAATATATAGAACTCAACTGCCTTCGAGACTTCCGGTTCTGGATGGAGATGAAGTAAATGAATGTCTCCCTGTTCCCTGACTTTATACCAGTGATCTGATTGTATACTGCTGACTTCCAAGAGCCGTAAGATAATATATTGGGGCTGTTTTAATCCACCAACTTTGTGGTAATTTGTGGGACAGGGAAACAATACAACCACTTGAAGTTACTTATGATTAGTGTTTGCATAGTAATTTTTCATCCTTCTACTTTTTTAATGTGGTAGAATATACACACCATGATATTCACCACCACTGAAACATCATTAAAGTGCGAAGTTAGTGGCCTTAAGTACATTTATCATGTTCGGCAATCATGACCACTGTCCGTCTTCCAGAACATTTTCATAATCCCAAACAGAAGCTGTGTACCCATTAAGCAAGAACTCCCCATGCCCCCTGAGAACCAGGCACTGGTCATCTCCATTCAAATTCCTGCCGTAGGGAGTCTGGCTACTCTAGGCTGTTCGTGTCAGTGAAATCATACAAAATGCGACATTCTGTGTCAGCCTCAGTTCACTCTGAATAATGTTTCCAAGGTTCATTCATATTGTTCACTCTTTTACTTTTAACCTATTTACATGTTATATTAGAAGTGAGTTTCTGGGACTTCCCTGGTGGTGCAGTGGCTGGGAATCCTCCTGCCAATAGAGGGAACACGGGTTCGATCCCTGGTCTGGGAGGATCCCACGTGCAACAAGGCCCATGCGCCACAACTATTGAGCCCTCACGCCACAACTACTAAAGCCAGCGCACCTACAGCCCATGCTCCACAACAAGAGAAGCCACTGCGATAAGAGGCCCACGCACCGCAATAAGAAGCCGGCGCACCGCAACAGAGAGTAGCCCCCGCTCACCGCAACTACAGACAGCCTGTGCACAGTGATGAAGACCCAACACAGCCAAAAATAAAGAAAGAAATAAATTTATTTTTAAAAAAAAGAAGTGAGTTTCTTATGGACTTCATAGTGTAGGTGGTGGTTGTTTTCTTAAACCAATCTTACAAGCTCTTTTAATTGCTGTGTTTCGCCCATTTACATATAATATTATTACTGATAACACTGTTATTTAGGTTTGTCATTTTATGTTTTTCAAGTTTTGTCCCCTCTCTTTCTTGTTCTTCTATTTACCCTTTCCTGGGATTTAAAAACATTTTTAGCATACCATTTTAATTTCTCTATTGGTGCTGTAACTGTAAGTCTTTGACTGCTGTTGAAGGGGCTGTTCTAGAGATTATCAGGTAGATACCTAACTTTACACAGTAAAGACAGAGCTAGTATTTTACCTCTTCAAGGGAAATGTAGAACCCTTACAAATCTATAGGTCTCTTTATTCTTACCCCTTTATGTTGTAGTTGTTGTATGTGTTCTTGCTGCATAGAAGCCCAGGGCTGTGTCGGGGCCTATGGGGCCAGGTCAAGGTGAGTGAGCTGTCCCCACACCTCCTGCTGCAGCTCCACAACCACCACCCCCATCACCTGAGGGGAGAAGAGGAGGTCTGGGCTGACGGCGACCAGTCTGGGGACGGCTATGGAGTGACATCTTGGGAAACTGAGGCCATAAGGGCAACCCTGACACTTCAGGTCCACATCCTTTCAGGACAAATTGAAACCCCACGTGTTCATCTTTGCCTCCTGATTAGATGCAAATGAGACACTGGAGATGCTCACCTCCAGGTACCGGGACTGGCATGTTTAGTTCCAGAGACTCATTCAAGATTAAAGAGATTACTTAAGCATTTCTGCATCTCCTCACCCATACCCTGTCTTTTTTGTTCTCAGGGGTAACTGACATTCTCAGTCCATCACAAAATAAGTCAGACGCCAACAGTGATGAGTAGCAGAAATGCTCAATTTTGGGTTGGGCTCCGAGGGTCACAACCTGTTAATGGAATGCAGGTGACCTGAGTGGACATGTAGGGATCCTGGGGTGATTTGGGTCTGCTCTGACCTCTGTGACCTCTTTTTCCACAGTTCCTAGCCTCACACCCCCAAGACTACACAGTGGAGACTCTCATCCGGATGGGCATGGCCGGCTCAGTCCTGCTGGGCCTCAGGATTCTGCTCTTTCAGGCTCAACACGGCCACGGAGGAACCCAAGATGCAGCCAGGAGGTAAACAGAGGGAAGAAACCCACCATTCGGTGAGTTCGATCCTTGTATGACTAGGAGGTTTGGGAGGCAAATCTGCAGTATGAATTGAGGGAACTGTCTGCTGAGAATTTCATGGGGTATCAATGCTGGCATGCAGGAAATGCCTGGGTTCTTGCTGTAGAGACTCTTCCGTAATTAAAGTGTGGTACTTTCCCTCCTTACCATTATTGATTATTCTTGACTACTCCCCTTCTTTTTTTACTCCTGTGATTTGAGGCTACATCCACATCGCAGGTTTGGGTCCACACCTGAAGTCAACTTCATGCTCTGCCACTTTCTTGTAATACATTTTGCTTTATTTCTAATTTCCACACTCACTGGTGTGTGCTATTGACCTCGATCCCTTCAGCCTAGAACCAGAATGTTTTAAGCAACTGAGTAAATGGGTGAAATTCAGGTCTAGTTTAAAACACATAAATCCAAAACCATTTCCAAAAACCCTCTCTGGACCCCCTCAAGGCTTATTCCCCTCTAAAATGATACACGGAAGAGTTTCTGCCAAAATACCATCAGTTTGAAAGAGCACAAGGTGGACTTCCCTGGTGGCGCAGTGGTTAAGAATCCACCTGCCAATGCAGGGGACAGGGGTTCAAGCCCTGATCCAGGAAGATCCCACATGCCATGGAGCAACTAAGGCGGTGTGCCACAACTACTGAGCCTGTGCTCTAGAGCCCGTGAGCCGCAACTACTGAGCCTGTGTGCCACAGCTACTGAAGCCCACGCACCTGCAGCCCGTGCTCCGCAACAAGAGAAACCACCGCAATGAGAAGCCCACGCACTGCAACAAAGAGTAGCCCTCACTTGCCACAACTAGAGAAAGCCTGTGTGCAGCAATGAAGACCCGACGCAGCCAAAAATAAATAAGTAAATAAATTTATGAATGGGCGCAAGGTGTTTGAAGCGACAGCCAGGTGGTGAGCTGGCAAACCAGCTCTATGAAAACATCCCTTTTTCTCAGTGTTCTGATTTGTGTACATTATCTGTTGCTTTGATAAGTACTCCCTTCATGCCCAACTTCAAGATGCCCGTTTGAATGCACTGGATACACAGTTGGGAACAGCATCAACTTTCACAAGAATGAGCCAACTGTGGCACCTCGCAGATGACCCTGAGGTCCTTCTATTCTGTAGGTCATAGTAGTTTCCACCTCAATCTTATGCCACGGTTTCAGTGGAATTGTGATGCCCAAATCCCAGTACATTCACATTAGAGGTAAATAGAAAACAGGCATAATCAGTTGTGGGAGACACGCTGAGCCCGACATGAAGGTTTAACATAGGAGATGTGAGTCCAAGCAGGTCGGACACGCCCAGGTCTCTCACATGTATGCATTTCTCCCCTGCTGACCCCTTCACCTTTGCCCCTTAATGATAATTTGGGTGAGTATAGAAGGCCTCACTGACAGTTAATTCCTTGACTGTATTTCCCCATATCTTTTGGCGGTTTCTCCCTTCAATTTCCTTCCCTTTGTTGCGAAATAGCAAGACACATTTCACGTATAGACACGTGCACCCTAGCAATTGTAAGTTCTTGCTACATCTCTGTAAAAGACCAACAATTGGCCTTTCATACTGTCGCAGACATTGTCCTCACTGATTTCATTCTGAAATTCACAATATCCATGGGCCCTGTTCTTTCTACTCCTCATCTACCTCAACTTTCTAATTCCAGTCTCTCCGTACTGCATCCTAAACAAACTCCTCAATATTGTATTCCAAGTTCATAATTGGCTCTTCAGCTGTATCTTCTCCTTGATGGAAAGAATATCTTGAGTGTATTAATGAAAGTATTATTTTTTACCTGTAAGGTGTTTGCCTAATTCATTGCTAAAATCCTATATACTTCTGCAGTATAATCCCTTTTGCTGTTTCCAGAATTTATTTTCCTTCTTCAATTTTTCAGATGTGTAAACATGCTTAAATTAAAATGTTTCATATATTCCTAGTATTCTATCTCCTTGGATAGGATAATACAAGTTACTAGCTCTGCAGATAGTCTTCTTAGCACTTTTTCTCAGTATTAGGATTTATCTCTTATGTTCATTCCTAATGCTCAGCTCCCAGACACGTGATTTTCTATAGAGAGTTTCTCCCAGGTCTGTCCTGACATTCAGAGATGAAATGGGTGACTTCTTGTGGCTGCCCTGCCCCACAGCATCCGCTCTCTCAAACTCAGCATCTGACTAGGCATGTACCTGGCAGAGATGACCCCAAGTGAGCCTCACACTCACAGGTGGGACAGATATCCATGTACAATTATAATGAATTGAAGCTGTTTTACAACCGCACACAGGACACAGCTCAGTGCTGACCTCGGGGATGGGTCAGTGGGCAGAGATATCCCAGTGCCTGGCCACAAACGAGGTGGAGGGGCAACACCGATTCCAACCTTGACCTGAAGCCCTGACCCCTCCCTGCCTGTGAGGACCTCAGGTCCTTGTCCTTCCACACAGAGGTGGAAACCTCTATTCTAATGACCACTTGCTGGACTCAGGCACTGGTAGTCACTAAGCTTTCACCTCTTTTTTTTGTTGTGGTCCCTTCTCCATTTAAGAAACTGTCATTTCTCTTCTCCTATAATAGACCATGCCTATGTATTTCATAAAAAACATAAGCAGTGGGAATGCCCTGGTGGCGCAGTGGTTAAGAATCCTCCTGCCAATGCAGGGGACACGGGTTTGAGCCCTGGTCTAGGAAGATCCCACATGCCGTGGAGCAACTAAGCCCGTGCACCACAACTACTGCGATGAGCTCTAGAGCCCCTGAGCCACAACTACTGACCCTGCACTCTAGAGCCCGCAAGCCACAACTACTGAAGCCTGCATGCCTAGAGCCTGTGATACGCAACAAGAGAAGCCACTGCAATGAGAAGCCCACGCACTGCAACGAAGAGTAGCCCCCACTTGCCACAACCAGAAAAAGCCCGCGCGCAGCAACGAAGACCCAATGCAGCCAAAAATAAATAAACAACAAAACCCCACCATAAGTAGCATTTCTCAGTGTCAGAGCAGACGGGGGTCGCGAGTGGGCACATCAGTCATCCATGCTGACTGTGGGGTCTGACACCTTCACCCTCTCATACTGGTTAGAAATTAACCAATATTGGGTCCCACCCATGTCCTGGCACCACTGAGCCCACAACCTGTCTGAAGAGTGGGGTTCAAACAACATGCTGCAGGCGAGGAAACTGAGGCTCAGAGACATAACTTCAGGGCTCAAGGCACATGGGGGAGGATGACGAGGAATACTTAAATTAAATCAGCTTCGTCCCCCAAGTCAGAGCACTGACCCACTCTCTGTCCCATAAAAGTGGAGACAGGAGCATACAGTAAGGAGACAATGCCCAAGGATCAAGGGCCACCGAGCAGGCAGGAACGACTCAGGGGCTTCTTCCCAGGAAGGTGGGGTGGACGCTGTTTCAAGAAAAAGGGAGAAGTCCCTGAAGGGGGCTGAGACAGAAAGCAAACCCACACTCTGGGGCCAGGGGACCAGGCATGTTTCCTTCCTTATTGCCCTGAACTTCTCCTCTGTGCTCATTGCCACACTGACCTCCACGGAGCTGTAGGCAGATGTTAAACGTGTCTCTCTGCTGATCCGAGCTCTGCGGTGCAGCAGGAACCTGCAACCTCCCTGAAGCATCGCCAGGGCCTGGGTGACCCCTGTCCATGGTGAGGACCCCACAGGGACCTGCTGATGGACCAGCTGAGGACGAAGGAGATCCAATGGGGAGGCTCTGAGAGGGAAAGACGTGCCTGGGTCACCCTTATATGGAAGGGGCGTCTCAGGAAGACACCGAGTCTGTCATGGGAATGAGAGCCAGGCTCCTGGGGAGGGGCAGTTCCCCTTCCTGTGGGGCTGCTGACGTGACAGCCCCGTGCCGCGGAGGACCAGCCTCCCAGTGGACACACCCTTGGGTCTCCGTCCTGAGGGCACCGTGGTCTCCTCCATCTGCACCGCCTGGACCACAGGAAGGAGACGCCATGACCCCCAGCCTCACGGCCCTGCTCTGCCTCGGTGAGATGGAGGAGGGGGAGGGGAAGCCCCAGCCAGGGACGGACCCCTCCCCACAGCCAGGCTGCTCTGTCAGGAGACCCCAGGACTCAGGAGGCTCACGGGTAGGAGAGGCGCTGCTCAGGATTCAGGGCGAACCTCTCACAGGGGTCTCTCTTCCAGGGCTGAGTGTGGGCCTGAGGACCCAGGAGCAGGCACGTGAGTCTGTCCCCAGGTGTCCCACCTCCCTCCTGATCATAGGGACAAGGGGCCACCCCCAGGCAATGGAGTGGGGAACAGCAGTTCTGGGCTGAAGGAGGGGGAGTCTGGGAGGTTGGCGGCTGAGAGCTGGGGACCTGGGGGTGAGGATGTCTTGTGACGCAACCTCTGATGTCCATCCAGGCACCCTCCCCAAACCCACCATCTGGGCTGAGCCAGGCTCTGTGATCCCCTGGGGGAGCCCCGTGACCATCTGGTGTCAGGGGACCCGGGTGGCCCCGGTGTTCCGTTTCCATAAAGAGGGAAGCTCACCTCCCTGGTACAGACAGGCCCCACTGGAGCACGGGGACAAGGGCAACTTCTCCATCTCATACATGACACAGGACTACGCAGGGAGATATCACTGTTACTATCTCAGCCCCACTGGCTGGTCAGAGAGCAGTGACCCCCTGGAGCTGGTGGTGACAGGTGAGAGGACACTCGGGGGTCCCAGCCTCAGGCTCTGCCCTCAGGAAGGGGGTCTGCTCTCAGGGGTGTGTCCCTCTCACAGCCCAGCCCTGGAGAAGGAAAGGGGCGTGTGAGCCCCATTTCACAAGCTCCCTCCTTCTCTCCTAGGGGCCCACAGCAAACCCACCCTCTCAGCCCTGCCGAGCCCTGTGGTGACCTCGGGAGGGAACGTGACCCTCCAGGCTCGCTCAAGGCAGAGACTGGACGGGTTCATTCTGACTAAGGAAGGAGAACCCAAGTCCTCCTGGACCCTGGATGCACAGCGAGGCCCCCAGGGGCAGACCCAGGCCCTGTTCCCCGTGGGTCGCGTGACCCCCAGCCACAGGTGGATGTTCAGATGCCACGGCTTTTACAGGGACACCCCCCAGGTGTGGTCGGCCCCCAGTGACCCCCTGGAGCTCCTGGTCCCAGGTGAGGCGGTCTCACCCTGGCCTCACGTACTTTTTGAGGCACGAGACAGATTATTAGATGCTTTTCTCCCAGGATTGTCCCAGATGAGAGAGTGGGGTGAGGGGGGAGCGGGGCGCACAGGACAGAGACACAGAGTGTGAGCGACAGTGAGGCCTGGGGACCAGGATGGGAGAAGGGGCTTCATGGGAGGAACCAGCCCCTACAGCCCAGGGCTGGTCTTCCCCCAGGTGTGTCTGGGAAGCCCTCCCTTCTAACCCCGCAGGGCCCTGTCATGGCCTCTGGACAGAGCCTGACCCTCCAGTGTCGCTCTGACGTCGGCTATGACAGATTCGCTCTGTCCCAGGAGGGGAGACAGGCCCTCCCCCAGAGCCCTGGCCGGCAGCCCCAGGCTGGGCTCTCTCAGGCCGACTTCCCCCTGGGCCCGGTGACCAACACCCACGCGGGCCGGTACAGATGCTACGGTGGACACAACCTCTCCTCCGAGTGGTCGGCCCCCAGTGACCCCCTGGACATCCTGGTGGCAGGTGAGGAACCAGCGGGTCAGTCAGGGACCCAGACTCTGCACAGGCCCTGCCGGGGGAGCCCCAGCTGGTGATGCTGGGACCAGGCGTGAGGGGTCCCCAGGGAGGGAGGGAGGGAGACAGAGAGACGGGGGTGGGCAGGGAGAGGGAGAGACTCGGAGAAAACAGAGACAGACAGAGATGAGGGGCCTCAGGGAGGCCCTGCTGAGTCGCAGTTCGGAACCAGGGGGCAGACAGCCCCTCACCCCCCTTCCTCTCTCTAGGTTCGTTCCCTGACACGCCCTCCCTGTCGGTGCAGCCGGGCCCCGTGGTGGCCTCAGGAGAGAAAGTGACCCTGCTGTGTCAGTCAAGGGGCACAAAGGAAACTTTCCTTCTGTCCAAGGAGGGGGCAGCCCAGTCCCCACTGCGTCTTAGATCAAAGTACCGAGGTGGGCATTTCCAGGCCGAATTCTCCATGAGTCCCGTGACCTCAGCCCACAATGGGACCTACAGGTGCTACAGCTTACTCAGCAGTAACCCCTACCTGCTGTCACACGCCAGTGCCCCCCTGGAGCTCACGGTCTCAGGTGAGGGACCCTGACCCTGTCCTCTCTGACTCAGTCAGCTCAGGGCTCTGTCCCCAGAAATGTCTGAGGTAGTAATGAATGAGGGGACACAGTGGGCCTCCAGAGAGGAGGACATTCAATGGCCCCTGACGCCAAAGTCTCATCACTGGATCCTGGGTCCTCAGCTGTTGAACCAGTGGGAACTCCCAGAAGTAGGAGAATAAGATTATAGGGTCCAATCTCAGACTGAACACAGAACACACAGCACTCAATTATTTCTGTCTTAAGAGACCACTTTTCTCACTGATCCTGAGCACCGGGGGCACAGCCAACTCTGTTCCAAAGTGATTCCAAAGCAGGTTCTGAATTCAAAGAACACATGGCAGCTGAGAGAATCCAATGAGGAGAGCAGAGGGAACCTGGCATATTAGAGGAAGGGTTCATTAAGGAACTGTGTAGAAGCTGTAATATGAGAATTGGAGGCATTGACAACACAGAACCCAGGAGAAGGGCTCGTGTCTCTCCAACTCCTCACTCACACCCTCACTTTACAATTCTCATGAGCAGCTGACACCATCCACCCGCCACAAAACAAGTCAGATCCCACGGGGGATGAAATCACTCAGATATGGGGCTGGGCTCCGAGGGTCATGTCCTGTCAAGGAGAGGCAGGTTCCCTGGGTGGACATCCTGGAGTCTAGGGTGACTGGGATCTGCTCTGACCATGTGATCTCTTGTTCAGAATCCCTACCCTCACACCCGCAAGACTACACAGTGGAGAATCTCATCCGGATGGGCATGGCCGGCTCAGTCCTGCTGGGCCTCGGGATCCTGCTCTTTCAGGCTCAACACGGCCACGGAGGACCCCAAGATGCAGCCAGGAGCTGAACACAAGAGGGAACCGTGCACCGTCCCGAGTGGTGGAGCCCTGTCATGACCTTATGTGCCCAGGAGGTTCTGGAAGAGAATCTGCAGCACGTGTTGTGTGAACTGTCTGACCAGGGAGGGAGAGATATGGTGTGGGTGAAGGAGAAGGCCCGGGAGTCCCTGTGGAGGACTGGGCCTCGGATAACCATGGTGCCTTCCCTCCCCACCAGTGATGACTCTCCCTGACTGCCCCGTCCCCTCTCACCCCTGTGACGTGAGGCACATCCCACACGGCAGGTCTGTGTCCACACCTTACACACCTTCATGCTCTGGCCCACTTTCATGTAATATATTTGGGTTTTTTTAATTTCCACATTGGCTGCTGTGTGCTATTGACCTCCATCCCTTCAGTCAGAAACAGAATGTCGTTTAAGTAACTGAATAAATGGGTGAACTTGGGGTCCTGTTTCGAACAGATAAATCCAAAACTCTTCCCTAAAACTCTCTCTGGACCCCTCAAGCCCTTCTCTCCTCGTCAGATGACACCTGGTATAGTTTCTCCAGAAACACCATTAGTGTGAAGGAACACCGTGGCGTTTGAAGTGACAGCCAGCTGCTGTGCTGGTAAACGGGCTTAGGAATTTATCATTTTGTAAAAAGCCCAGATGTGTGGCATTTGTCTCTTTCTTCAGTGTAAATCCTCTCTTCGGGGTTCCCTGGTGGCTCAGCGGTTGAGAGTCCGCCTGCCGATGCAGGGGACACGGGTCGTGCCCCGGTCTGGGAGGATCCCACATGCCGCGGAGCGGCTGGGCCCGTGAGCCATGGCCACTGAGCCTGCGCGTCCAGAGCCTGTGCTCCACAGCGGGAGAGGCCACAGCAGTGAGAGGCCCGCGTACCACAAAAAAAAAAAAAAAAAAAAAGCTCTCTTCGTGGCCAACCTCACGGTACGCGTATGAATGCGCTGAGGCAGAGTGGGGAAGTAATGAGTAGAATTGTCTTTCCCGAGGAACTGAGCCTGATCCAGCTGGGGCACAGCTCAGTGATGACCCCGATACACACAGACGTGTCCTGTATATAAAGCATCGCGAGTAGATCGTGTCCACTTCAGCTTTATGCCCTGGTTTCCATGAAATTATCCTAGTCCTAGGCCTTTGCATCCTAGTCCGTCCCCATGAGAGGCAAAAGAGAAAACAATGGAAATATCAGCTGTGGGAGAAAACACTGAGCACTTTAAGTCCCAGTACATTACTGGTAGGTGTACTAACTGCCTCAGTCAATTTGGGGAGTAAATAAGAATTATCGGTTAAAAGGAGAGACACACAGCTCTGACCCACAGTTACATAACTTAGGGAAAAGGTGGACATAACCATGAGTATACATTCAGGAGAACTGTGACAGAGGCGTCGTTCATATTAGACAAAATCATAGAAACAGATCTCACCAAAAATGAATGGACTGTTATACATATGCAACCGAATTTTATATGACAGAAAAATACACAAAGGTAAACGGCTACAATAATACAGATCAATTTTCAAGCCTGATGGTCAGTAAGTAAAGAAAAACTATAAGAGTGTACTTCATTACATCAAATTCAAAAGCAGACAATGTGGACCCAACTAAACAAAATAAGAATTTAAAGAGGAAAAATAACAATTGATACCAGAGAAATACAAAAAATCATGAGAATACGATAAACAATTCTTTGCTAACAAACTGGACAACCTAGAAGAAATGGACACGTTGTAGGAACATACAGCCCACCAAAACTGAATCGAGGAGAAATAGTTAACTTTGAATAGACTGATCACTACGACTGAAATAGAATCTGGCATTGACACATATACACTACCAAATGTAAAACAGATAGCTAGTGGGAAGCAGCCGCATAGCACAGGGAGATCAGCTCGGTGCTCTGTGACCACCTAGAGGGCTGGGATAGGGAGGGTGGGAGGGAGACGCAAGAGGGAGGAGATATGGGGATATATGTATATGCATAGCTGATTCACTCTGTTATACAGCAGAAACTAACACACCACTATAAAGCAATTATACTCCAATAAAGATGTTAAAACAAACCAAAAAAACCTCCCTGCAAACAAACACACAGGACTGGATGACCTCATGAGAGAATTCTGCCAAACATAAAAAGAAGATCTTACGCTGAGCCTTCTCAAACACTTCCAAAATACTAAGAGGAGGAAACAGTCCCAAAGGCATCGTCTGAAGCCACAATCACCCTGATACCCAAAACCAGACAAAGACACTGCCAAAAAGGAAAATTACAGACCAATATTTCTGATGAATATAGATGCAAAAATGCTTAACAAAGTATTAGCAAACCGAATCCAACAACACATAAAAAGAATCACACACCATGATCAAGTTGGATTCATGCCAGGGTCACAAGCCTGGTTCAACATACACAGATCAATCAGTGTCATACAACAGATCAACAAAAGAAAAGACAAAACCGATTCCGCACTAGGAACTCCAGTTGGAAGAGCCAGGTGCGAGGCCTCTGCACGTGGCCCCCTGGGAGCAAGTGAAACCAGACTAAACACAAAGGAAAAAAGAAAAAGCCATGGCAGAGCTGTGACTATTTTCAAGGCTACTGTTTTCCTCTGTGAAACACACTGCCTTTGGGCAAAACAAGGAAGAAGCTGGTGATTCTCATGTGCAGCACAGAAGGAGAGCCACTGCAGGCCAGCTGCCCCAACTCTGAAGGCACTCCAGCCGTGTGGCTGACAGGGTCTTGGTGCTCCAGCCGGGTGTCAGGTCTGAGCCTCTGAGGTGGGAGAGCTGAGTTCAGAGACCACCAGAGACCTCCTGGCCCCATGAAATATCGATCGGTGAGAGCTCTCCAAGAGATCTCCGTCTCAACGCTAAGACACAGCTCCACTCAACGATCAGCAAGCTACAGTGCTGGACACCCCATGCCAAACAACTAGCAAGACAGGAACACAACCTCACCCATTAGCAGAGAGGCTGCCTAACATCATACTAAGCTCACAGACACCCCAAAACACACCACCAGACATGGTCCTGCCCACCAGGAAGACAAGATCCAGCCTCATCCACCAGAACACAGGCACCAGTCCCCTCTACCAGGAAGCCTACACAACCCACTTACCAACCTTACCCACTGGGGGCAGACACCAAAAACAATGGGAACTACGAACCTTCAGCCTGCAAAAAGGAGACCCCCAACACAGTAAGTTAAGCAAAATGAGAACACAGAGAAATACACAGCAGATGAAAGAGCAAGGTAAAAACCCACCAGACCAAACAAATGAAGAGGAAATAGGCAGTCTACCTGAAAAAGAATTCAGAGTAATGATAGTCAAGATGATCCCAAATCTTGGAAATAGAATGGAGAAAATACAAGAAACGTTTAACAAGGATCCAGAAGAACTAAAAAGCAAACAAACAATGATAAACAACACAATAAATGAAATTTAAAATTCTCTAGAAGGAATCAATAGCAGAATAACTGAGGCAGAAGAATGGATAACTGACCTGGAAAATAAAATAGTGGAAATAACTACTGCAGAGCAGAATAAAGAAAAAAGAATAAAAAGAACTGAGGACAGTCTCAGAGACCTCTGGGACAACATTAAACGTACCAACATTCAAATTATAGGAATCCCAGAAGAAGAAGCGAAAAAGAAAGGGACTGAGAAAATATGTGAAGAGATTATAGTTGAAAACTTCCCTAATATGGGAAAGGAAATAGTCAATCAAGTCCACGAAGCACAGAGAGTCCCATACAGGATAAATCCAAGGAGAATCATGCCAAGACACGTATTATTCAAACTATCAAAAATTAAATACAAAGAAAAATACTAAAAGCAGCAATGGAAAAGCAACAAATAACATACAAGGGAATCCCCATAAAGTTAACAACTTAACAGTTTCAGCAGAAACGCTGCAGGCCAGAAGGGAGTGGCAGGACATATTTAAAGTGATGAAAGGGAAAAACTTACAACCAAGATTACTCTACCCAGCAAGCATCTCATTCAGATTCGACAGAGAAATTAAAACCTTTACAGACAAGCAAAAGCTAAGAGAATTCAGCACCACCAAACCAGCTTCACAACACATGCTAAAGGAACATCTCTAGGCAGGAAACACAAGAGAAGGAAAAGACCTATAATAACAAACCCAAAACAATTAAGAAAATGATAATAGGAACATACATATCGAAAATTACCTTAAATGTAAATGGATTAAATGCTCCAACCAAAAGACACAGACTGGCTGAATGGATACAAAAACAAGACCCATATATGCTATCTACAAGAGACCCACTTCAGACCTAGGGACACAAACAGATGAAAGTGAGGGGATGGAAAAAGATATTCCATGCAAATGGAAATCAAAAGAAAGCTGGAGTAGCAATTCTCATATCAGACAAAACAGACTCTAAAACAAAGACTACTACAAGAGACAAAGAAGGACACTACATAATGATCAACGGATCAATCCAAGAAGAAGATATAACAATTATAAATACTTATGCACCCAACACAGGAGCACCTCAATACATAAGGCAAATATTAACAGCCATAAAAAGGGAAAGCGACAATAACACAATAATACTAGGGGACTTTAACACCCCACTTTCGCCAACGGACAGATCAACCAAAATGAAAATAAATAAGGAAACACAAGCTTTAAATGATACAGTAAACAAGATGGACTTAATTGATATTTATAGGACATTCCATCCAAAAACAACAGAATACACTTTCTTCTCAAGTGCTCATGGAACATTATCCAGGATAGGTCATATCTTGGGTCACAAATCAAGCCTTGGTAAATTTAAGAAAATTGAAATTGTATCAGGTATCTTTTCCGACCACAACACTATGAGACTAGATATCAATTACAGGAAAAAAACTGTAAAAAATACAAACACATGGAGGCTAAACAATACGCTACTAAATAACCAAGAGATCACTGAGGAAATCAAAAAACACCTAAAGACAAATGACAATGAAAACACGATGGCCCAAAACCTGTGGGATGCGGGAAAAGCAGTTCTAAGAGGGAAGTTTATAGCAGTAAAATCCTACCTCAAGAAACAAGAAAAATCTCAAATAAACAACCTAACCTTACACCTAAAGCAATTAGAGAATGAAGAACAAAAACAACCCAAAGTTAGCAGAAGGAAAAAAATCATAAAGATCAGATCAGAAATAAATGAAAAAGGAATGAAGGAAATAATAGCAAAGATCAATAAAACTAAAAGCTAGTTCTTTGAGAAGATAAACAAAATTGATAAACCATTAGCCAGACTCATCAAGGAACAAAGGGAGAAGACTCAAATCAATAGAAGTAGAAATGAAAAGGAGAAGGAACAACTGACCCCACAGAAATACAAAGGATCATGAGAGATTACTACAAGCAACTCCATGCCAATAAAATGGACAACCTGGAAGAAATGGACAATTTCTTATAAAAGCACAACCTTCCGAGACTGAACCAGGAAGAGACAGAAAATATAAACAGATCAATCACAGGCACTGAAATTGAAACTGTGATTTAAAATCTTCCAATAAACAAAAGCCCAGGACCAGATGGCTTCACAGGCAAATTCTATCAAACATTTAGAGCAGACTCAACACCTATCCTTCTCAAACTCTTCCAAAATATAGCAGAGGGAGGAACAATCCCAAAGTCATTCTATGAGGCCACCATCACCCTGATGTCACAAAAAAAGAAAACTACAGACCAATATCATTGATGAACATAGATGCAAAAATCCTCAACAAAGTACTAGCAAACAGAATCCAACGGCACATTTAAAGGATCATTCACCACGATCAAGTGGGGTTTATCCCAGGAATGCAAGGATTCTTCAATATACGCAAATCAATCAATGTGATATACGATATTAACAAATTGAAGGATAAAAACCATATGATAATCTCAATAAATTCAGAAAAAGCTTTTGACAAAATTCAACACCCATTTATGATAAGAACTCTCCAGAAAGTAGCCATAGAGGGAACTTACCTCAACATAAGAAAGGCCATATATGATAAACCCACAGCCAACATCATTCTCATTGATGAGAAACTGAAATCATTTCCACTAAGATCAGGAACGAGACAAGGCTGCCCACTCTCACCACAATTGTTCAACATAGTTTTGCAAGTTTTAGCCACAGCAATCAGAGAAGAAAAAGAAATAAAACAAATCCAAATCGGAAAAGAAGTAAAGCTGTCACTGTTTGCAGATGACATGATAATATACATAGAGAATCCTAAAGATGCTACCAGAAAACTACTAGAGCTAATCAATGAATTTGGTAAAGTAGCAGGAGACAAAATTAATGCACAGAAATCTCTTGCATTCCTATACACTCATGATGAAACATCTGAAAGACAAATTAAGGAAACATTCCCATTTACCATTACAACAAAAAGAATAAAATACCTGAGAGTGAACCTACCTAAGGAGACAAAAGACCTGTATGCAGACAACTATAAGACACTGATGAAATAGATTAAAGATGATACAAACAGATGGAGAGACATACCATATTCTTGGATTGGAAGAATCAACATTGTTAATGACTATACCACCCAAAGCAATCGACAGATTCAATGCAATCCCTATTAAACTACCAATGGCATTTTCCACAGAACTAGAACAAAAAAATTCACAATTTGTATGAAAAACAAAACACACCGAAGAGCCAAAGCAGTCTTGAGAAAGAAAAACGGAGCTGGAGGAATCAGACTCCTTGACTTCAGACTATACTACAAAGCTACAGTAATCAAGACAGTATGCTACTGGCACAAAAACAGAAATATAGATCAATGGAACAGGATAGAAAGCCCAGAGATAAACCCACACACATATGGTCACCTTATCTTTGATAAAAGAGGCAAGACTATACAATGGAGAAAAGACAGCCTCTTCAATAAGTGGTGCTGGGAAAACTGGACAGCTACATGTAAAAGAATGAATTAGAACACTTCCTAACACCATACACAGAAATAAACTCAGAATGGATTAAAGTCCTAAATGTAAGGCCAGACACTATAAAACTCTTAGAGGAAAACACAGGCAGAACACTCTATGACATAAATCACAGCAAGATCCTTTTTGACCCACCTCCTACAGAAATGGAAATAAAAACAAAAATTAACAAATGGGACCTAGTGAAACTTAAAAGCTTTTGCACAGCAAAGGAAACCATAAACAAGACGAAAAGACAACCCTCAGAATGGGAGAAAATATTTGCAAATGAAGCAACTGACAAAGGATTAATCTCCAAAATATATAAGCAGCTCATGCAGCTCAATATCAAAAAAACAAACAATCCAATCCAAAAAAGGGCAGAAGACCTAAATAGACATTTCTCCAAAGAAGATATACAGGTTGCCAACAAACACAGGAAAGGATGCTCAACATCACTAATCATCAGAGGAATGTAAATCAAAACTACAATGAGGTATCACCTCACACCAGTCACAATCGCCATCATCAAAAAATCTACAAACAATAAATGCTGGAGAGGGTGTGGAGAGAAGGGAACCCTCTCGCACTGTTGGTGGGAATGTAAATTGATACAGCCACTATGGAGAACAGTATGGAGGTTCCTTAAAAAAACTAAAAGTAGAACTACCATATGTCCCAACTATCCCACTACTGGGCATATACCCTGAGAAAACCATAATCAAAAAGAGTCATGTACCACAATGTTCACTGCAGCACTACTTACAATAGCCAGGACATGGAAGCAACCTAAGTGTCCATCGACAAATGAGTGGATAAAGAAGATGTGGCACATATATACAATGGAATATTACTCAGCTATAAAAAGAAACGAAATTGAGTTATTTGTAGTGAGGTAGATGGACCTAGATTCTTTCATACAGAGTGAAGTAAGTCAGAAAGACAAAAACAAATACCATATGCTAACACATATATATGGAATCTAAGGGAAAAAAAAAAAGGTTCTGAAGAACCTACGGGCACGACAGGAATAAAGACGCAGACGTAGAGAATGGACTTGAGGACACGGGGAGGGGGTAGGGTAAGCTGAGACTAAGCGAGAGGGTGGCATTGACATATATTCACTACCAAATGTAAAATAGATGGCTAGTGGGAAGCAGCCTCATAGCACAGGGAGATCAGTTCATGCTTTGTGACCACATAGAGGGCCGAGATAGGGAGGGTGGGAGGGAGACGCAAGAGGGAGGGGATATGGGGATACACGTATACACATAGCTGATTCACTTTGTTATACAGCAGCAACGAACACAACAATGTAAAGCAATTATACTCCAGTAAAGATGTTTAAAAAAAAAAACACAAAACCACATGATCATCTCAATAGATGCAGAAAAAACATTTCATAAAATTCAACACCCATTCATGATAAACACTCACCAAAGTGAGTACAAAGGGGACATATCTCAACATAATAAAAGCTATTTATGATAAACCCACAGCCAACATAATACTCAATGGTGAAAAGCTGAAAGCCTTCCAGCTGAATTGTGGAACAAGACAAGGATGCCCACTCTCACCACTTCTGTCCAACATAGTATTGCAAGTCCTAGCCACAGCAATCAGACAAGGAAAAAGAAAAAGGTATTCAAATTGGAAGCAAAGAGGTGAAAGTGTCATTGCATGCAGATGGCATGATACTCCATATAGAAAACCCTAAAGACTCCACACAACAACTATTAGAACTGATAAGTTAATTCAGCAAGGTAGCAGGATACAAGACTAACACAGAGACATCTGTTGCTTTTCATTCTACTAACAGTGAAATATCAGAAAAAAATGTAAAAAATCAATCTCTTAAAATTGCATCAAAAATAAAATACCTAGGAGTAAACCTGATGAAGGAGATGAAAGACATATACTTTGAGAACTATAAAACATTGATAAAGGAAACTGAAGATAATTCAAAGAAATGCAAAGATATCCCACGCTCTCAGATTGGAATACTTGATACAGGTAAAATGGCCATACTACCCAAAGCAATCTACAGATTTCACACAATACCTATCAAATTACCCATGACATTTTTCACAGAACTAGAACAAATAATCCTAAAATTTATATGGAACCACAAAAGACCCAGAATTGCAAAAACAATCCTGAGGAAAAACAACAAACCTGGGGGCATAACCCTCCCAGACTTCAGACAATACTACAAACCTACAGTAATCAAAAGAGAATGATATTGGCACAAAAACAGACCCAAGGATCAATGGAACAGATGTGAGAGCCCAGAAGTAAACCCATACACCTATGGTCAATTTTAGTATTCGACAAAGGAGGCAAGAATATACAATGGAGAAAAGACAGTCTCTTCAACAAGTGGTGCTAGGCAAACCGGACAGCTGCGTGTAAAAGAATGAAATTAGAACATTCTCTAACACCATATACAAAAAAAATTCAAAATCAATTAAAGACCTAAATGTAAGACCAGATACTATAAAACTCCTAGGGAAAAACATAGGCACAATACTCTTTGACATAAATCACAGCAATATTTTTTTTGGATCTGTCTCTTTAGAGTAATGGAAATAAAAAATATATATAAACAAATGGGGTCTAATTAAACTTAAAAGCTTTGGCCCAGCAAAGGAGACTGTAAACGAAATGAAAAGACGGCCTACTCACTGAGAGAAGTATCTGCAAACGATGGGACCAACAAGGGATTACTTTCCAAAATATACAAACAGCTCATGGAGCTGAATATCAAAAAACAAACTACCAAGTATAAAATGGACAGAAGACCTAAACAGACATTTCTCCAGAAGACATACAGATGGCCAACAGGTACATGAAAAGACGGTCTACATCACTAATTATTAGAGAAATGCAAACCAAAACCACAGTGAGGTTATCACCTCTACCGGTCAGAACGGCCATCATCAAAAAGTCTACCAATAATAAATGCTGGAGAATGTGTGGCGAAAAGGGAACCCTCCTACACTGTTGGTGGGAATATAAATTGGTGCAGCCACTATGGAGAACAGTATGGAGGTCTTTTAAAAAACTAAAAATAGGGCTTCCCTGGTGGTGCAGTGGTTCAGAATCTGCCTGCCAATGCAGGGGACACGGGTTTGAGCACTGGTCCAGGAAGATCCCACAGGCTGCGAAGCAACTAAGCCCATGAGCCACAACTACTGAACCTGCGCTCTAGAGCCCGCGAGCCACAACTACTGAAGCCCGCGCGCCTAGAGCCCGAGCTGCGCAACAAGAGAAGCCACCGCAATGAAGAGTAGCCCCGCTCGCCGCAACTAGAGAAAGTCCGCAGGGAGCAACGAAGACCCAACGCAGCCACAGATAAATAAATAAATTTATTAAAAAAAAAAAGAGTTACTGTCTGGGGGACAAGAGGTGGGGAGGAGCAGAAACGACTCAGAGGTCTGGATGGAGAAGAATGACCAGAAGGTGCTGCTGTGGATAGAAACAAGGAAGTCAGAGAGGAAGGGTCTGTAAGAAACAAAACCGCGTTCCCAGTGCAGGAGGCAGGTGGTGGTTCCTCTGTGTGTCAGTTGACAGGATTAGAAATATCCCCCCGAGCCTCCTTCTCCCCTGGGGTCATCCGCTCTGTGACAGCCCCACCGGCTCCGCTAGACAAGCAAGGCAGACAGTGGAGGAGCCCTCAGTGCTTCACCCGCTTCCACCTCACATACAATGAACCCATCCAACAGCCCTGGCCCGAAGCCCCGCGAATCCATGACCCTGGTCCAGCACCACAGTCAAGCTCGGCGGCAGACTCAGGACTGGTCGCTGCAACCCAGCACCTCCTTCCTGGCTCTTCCACCCCAGGGCCTCACTCCCAGCTGAGGAATTTGATTCTCATGGCCCCAAACCTGATCTACTGCAGGACCCTCCCCCTAAAATAATTCTTCCAGGGTCTCCACCTGCCTTCAAGTAAATTCCAAGTATCTCCACATGACATTCCCTGAGGCTGACGATCAGAAGGGGCTGACCTCTCAGGACCAGCGAAGCTAACTCCTACCTCAAAGCAAGCTCCTCCCAGTTACCCACCTCCCCTCCCCAGACGCACACCTGAGTTCTCACCACACTTGTGTCTTCTCAAGGGGTCATCGTTGAGCCGATTATGAAAACCACAGACCCCTTTTCCAAACCACCTAGAAGTCTTCCTGATTCATCCCACTCAACTGCGAATGTATTTATTGTAGGATTTCTGGAAGCGTTACATAAGAAAACCTCATCAACCACTCAGATACTGACCCACTCATCACCTAGTGGTCAGATGGTGCCGGAGCTCTATCACTGTTTATTACCACCACAGTCCTCCCACAGTCCAATCCCTGCGGAGCGGCGACCATCTCAGCCCAGCTGTGTGTTCATACCTTCCTTTCCGGAAAATTACCCTCTTGTCTCAAGGATAAAATCCAGGCACACTTGCAGGGTGCACTAGACCCTGTAGGACCAGGGCCCAGCATCCCCTGAACTCCAGTGCTCAGAACAGCTCCCCCTCTTTCCCGGCCCAGGGTGCCGGGCCCTCACCACTCCTGTGCTAACCTCTATCAGCTTGGGTCTCTCCTTCTCCAGAAGGTCCCCGCACTTCCATCACAAGGTTGCTGGGCTTCCACGTGTCACTGTGCCTCACTGTTTTTCTCCTTCTGTACAACTGAACAAAACTAGACCCAAATTATTTATTGTCTAAATAGGTATTGTCTGGTGTCATCATCAGAGCTCCCTGAGTCCAGGGAAAGAATCGGTCACCGTCACCAATGAATCTCACGTCTGGATATAGTAACTGCTCAATAAACGTTGAAGGAAGGAACAAATTTCGCATTTTCAGCATCTCGGGAAAGGGAAGGGGCTTCTCCAAGGTCACACAGGTTCTATGAAAACCAAAATCAGAACTGGAACCAAGCAGTGCGCTGGGCGGTGCCACGCATGTGTCTCTTGCTTCCACGGTGTTTGGACTGAACAGACCCAAGGGCGCCCCTTCCTCCAGACTCGGACCACCCTCCAACCTTTTTCCAGTCACAACCTTGGAATCATCCACTCAGCTCTCCTCGCCCTCCGGGAACAGCCAACACCATTTTCTGAGCTTAGCTCCTTACTGCCGACCAAGCATGAGCTCCAGATTCGTCACATTCCTCCGGCAGGTGGAGGCCGCAGTCACCCGCCTGGTAACGTGCGTCTGCCGCTCTGCACACCCTACCTGTCTCTGCGCTTGTCTTCCGACCCGACGCAGCAGCTCGCGAGGGCGTGAGACATCGTTTTCGCGAACGGGCCGAGGAGGAGCCGGAGGGCCCGAGCTCACTGGAAAAGGCAAAAGCAGCGCTGTGGCCGCGCCCTCTTCCAGGACGTGCCGAAAGCCGTCCCCAGAGCGTGGGGGAAAGCCCAGGAC